>NC_045555.1:5825211-6178666 GCF_009769535.1 Thamnophis elegans | reverse complement strand
CCTGGGAGAAGGATCCTGCAAAATCTCCATTCCCTTCTCACTCCATGGGAAGGATACTGCAAAATCCCCATTCTTTCCCCACTCCAGGGGAATGACACTGCAAAATCCCCATTCCCTCCCCACTTCGGGGGAAGGATATTGTAAAATCTACATTTCCTCCCCGCTTCGGGGGAAGGAACGATACTGCAAAATCTCCATTCCCTCTCCACCCCACTAACCTGCTTTCCAGTTCCGTTCTCCTGCGCAGGGTAACAGAAGACCCAGCCGATCAGCTGGGACTCTGATCAGCTGGGACTCGGGAGGCTGCAAACATATGGAGGCGGGGCCAGCCAGAGGTGGTATTTGCCGGTTCTCTGAACTACTCAAAATTTCCACTACTGGTTCGCCAGAACTGGTCCAAATCGGCTGAATACCACCTCCGGTATAAGGTCTCCTGCTTGAACAGGAGACAGGTTGGACTAGAAAACTTCCGAAGTCCCTTCCAACTCTTGTTATTCTGTAATTCTGCTTGTACTCTGGTCCCACAGGTGTCTAAATAGGCTTAATGGAGACACGCTGGGCTTCAGACTTTACTGGGCTGAGAAACTCTGAACAAGCAGCCACAAGGGGGCATTCCTGCAAGATTCGGGAGAACGCCCAGCCCCAGCCAATACCTGAGGACTTTGATGGTTTCTTGCCACTCTTTCTGGCTGCTTTCCCAGTCGTCGACTTCCAGCCAGTCTGAGTTTTCTGCAGCGAGCCTCGCCATGGCCACTCGGTGACTGGCGCTGATCAGGCCCTTCTTCAGATAGGCGTCCCCCACAGGTGAAATAATCCCTTTCACTACTTTGTATTTCCCTGCGGGAGCCGATCAAAAAGAGACCTGGGTGTTTGCAGTCATTGGAGGACCAACCAGGTTTAAATGTGCCATTTAGCAATAAAGCTCCCCGGGTAATCTTGGACCAATTGTTTCTCTCCCTTCTTGCTTTAAATTACCACCATCCTAACAAGCAAGGGTTATACGTGGCATAAGAGAAGGGAGGGAGTCTGGACTTTAAGAGTGAATGAGGGAGGGAGGGAGGGAAAAAGGAAGGAAAAAAGGAAGGAAAGAAGGAAGGAGTTTAAGAATGAATGAGGGAGGGAGGAAGGAAGTTTGGAGTTTAAGAGGGAGGGAGGGAGAGAGGAAGGAAGGAGTTTAAGAGTGAATGAGGGAGGGAGGGAGGGAGGGAGGGAGAAAGGAAGGCAGGAAGGAAAGAAGGAAGGAAGGAGTTTAAGTATGAATGAGGGAGGAAGTAAGTAAGTCTGGAGTTTAAGAGGGAGGGAGGGAGAAAGGAAGGCATTTAAGAGTGAATGAGGGAGGGAGAATGGAAGGAAAGAAGGAAGGAAAGAAGGAAGGAAGGAGTTTAAGAATGAATGAGGAGGAAGTAAGTAAGTCTGGAGTTTAAGAGGGAGGGAGGGAGAAAGGAAGGAGTTTAAGAGTGAATGAGGGAGGGAGGGAGGGAGAATGGAAGGAAGGAAGGAAGGAGTTTAAGAGTGAGGGAGGGAGGGAGAAAAGAAGGAAAGAAGGAAGGAAGGAATTTAAGAATGAATGAGGGAGGGAGTAAGTAAGTAAGTCTGGAGTTTAAGAGGGAGGGAGGGAGAGAGGAAGGAAGGAGTTTAAGAGTGAATGAGGGAGTGAGTGAATAAGTAAGTAAGTCTGGAGTTTAAGAGGGAGGGAGAGAGGAAGGAAGGAAAGAAGTCTGGAGTTTAAAAGTGAATGAGGGCATGAGAATGAGAGCATTCTTTGATAATGTGACAAAATTAGTGGACCAGAGGAATGCCATTGATATAGTTTACTTGGACTTCAGTAAGGCATTTGATAAGGTAGACCATAACCTACTACTGGATAAAGTAGAAGAATGTGGGTTAGATAGCATCACCACCAGATGGATTCGTAACTGGCTGACCAACCACCCTCAACATGTAGTCCTCAATGGAATTGCATCTACATGGAGGGTAGTATGCAGCAGAGTACCCCAAGGCTCTGTTTCAGGCCCAGTACCCTTCGACATCTTCAACAATGATTTGGATGAGGGAATAAATGGGGAACTCATCAAATTTGCAGATGACACCAAGCTGGCAGGAATAGCCAACACTCCAGAAGACAGGCTTAAGATACAGAAGGATCTTGACAGCAATAGCAACAGCAATAGCAGTTAGACTTATATACCGCTTCATAGGGCTTTCAGCCCTCTCTAAGCAGTTTACAGAGTTAGCATATTGCCCCCAACAACAATCCGGGTCCTCATTTCACCCACCTCGGAAGGATGGAAGGCTGAGTCAACCCTGAGCCGGTGAGATTTGAACAGCCGAACTGCTGAACTGCAGTCAGCTGAAGTAGCCTGCAGTGCTGCATTTAACCACTGCGCCACCTCGGCTCTTGACAAACTTGAACATTGGGCACTATCTAATAAAATGAAATTCAATGAGTAAGAAAAAGAGTAAGGTTCTACATTTAGGCAAGAAAAACCAAATGCACAGGTAGAGTATAGGTGGTAGCTTGCTCAATAGCAGTAACCGTGAGAGGGATTTTGGAGTCCTAGTGGACAACCGTTTAAATAGGAGGGAGGGAGGGGGGATAGATAGAAGGGAGGGAGGGAAGGCTACTGAGGCTAAAAAATATAGCAATGCACGGCAACTGCCTGTGGTTCCTAATCATAATTATTAGTCATGCACATAAAGCGTGAAAAACAGTAGTGTTAGAAATTAGGAAAGAAAATGGGGCCAAAAGACTTGGAGACCCAACAGGCCCTGTTATAATCAAACTCAAACTGCCCTGAATGAGAGAGAATGCCGAAAATGAGACTCGGGGGGGGGGGGGGCAGGTTCCCCTTGACTAACATCCATAGCATCTCTTCCCCCCTCCAGATACATCCTATGACAGCTTTTCATCATCCCGCCCCGACAGGTTTAGGGATCATGGGAATTGTGGTCCAAAGCACCCGGGCCGGGAAACTTGCCTGTTGGATCACGAAACCCATCCTCCACCGGGGCTCTCCACGAAGACACACACACTCCCGCCCAGTTTTACCTGTTTCCTGCAGGTGATCTCTGGCCAGTTCAAAAAGCCGAAGGTGCATGTTGGTGATGGGGTTGAAGGAGCCGCACGCCAGCAGGATCACTTCCGTCCGGTTGTTAGAATCCTCCATCGGCCTCGGCTGGAGCCACTTTTGCCGAGGAAGACGTGAGTCACGACAGGCACCTGCTTCAAGAGAGAAGGAAAAAAAAGGAAAGGTTTCTTTAAAAAAAGAAGAAAAACTACCATATTTTTCAGAGTGTAAGACGCACTTCCCCCCCCTCCTAAAAGAGGGAGAATGTAGCCCCACACACCCGCCAGCCCCTGCCTCCCAGCAATTTGCCTCCTTGCAGCAAACAGCAAGCAGCCTGTTTGAGCTTCAGCACAGCCTGATTAGCAGAAGCAGCTGATTGTCGGTCCGATCTGCCTCCCCACGATCAGCTGTTTCAGGCTGCAGGATATTGCAATGGCCTATTGCCCCCACACACACCATTTTCGCCCCCCCCACATCCAATTTTTGGCCTCTGCGCCCATTTTCAGCCTCCAAGCACACCCCATTTTGCACCCATTCTGATCCCTGCTGCCTTGAACAGGTGGAAAATGGGGCGCGGGGAGGCTGAAAACGAGATGCGGAGGTCAAAAACGGGACGCGTGGAGGAGCCAATAGGCTATGGCAATCCCTGCACTCTGAAACAGCTGATCGTATAGCTACTTGTGCTAATCAGGCTGTGCTGAAACTGAAACGGACTGTTTGTTGTTTACTGCAAGGAGGCAAATTGCTGGGAGGCAGAGGCAGATTTTTTTTTCTTGTTTTCCTCCCCAAAAGCTAGGTGCGTCTTACATTTCGGAGCGTCTTCTACTCCGAAAAACCCAATATTTTCATTTTCCATTGGAACAAAAGAAAAAAAAAAAAGAAACCAGTAAGAGAAGTTGTTTCATTCATACTATCATAGAAAGCCAATCGGTTCCATGCAATGGAAGTAAATGAAAGGAAGACCTGGGATTTTGCAATCTTCTGACATTACACCAGCGCCTGCAATAAGGCGACGGCAAATTTGGTAGAAAGAGAGCAGTGTGCTGCAGTTGCCAGCTTCCTCTCTGAACGAAAACCAAGTTTCTGGTCCTCATGAATATGAAGCTCAGCGACTGTAAGTTCAGGTTTTGCCAATATTTTGGAAAGGCCAATTTTAATGTGGCTTTAGCTGCTACAAAGTAGAGTCACCTTTTTCTTTGCAAATACAAATAGCAATAGCAATAGCAGTTAGACTTATATACCGCTTCATAGGGCTTTCAGCCCTCTCTAAGCGGTTTACAGAGTCAGCATATTGCCCCCGACAATCCAGGTCCTCATTTTACCCACCTCGGAAGGATGGAAGGCTGAGTCAACCTTGAGCCGGTGAGATTAGAACCGCTGAACTGCAGAACTGCAGTCAGCTGAAGTAGCCTGCAGTGCTGCATTTAACCACTGCGCCACCTCGGCTCTTAATCATTACGGGACAACAGGAGTTAAACACAGGGGATGTCTATTCTCCAGATAGTTTATGAGCATCATAATTTGATGCTCATAAATTTGAGCATCATAATTTGATCGCTTTTGCAGGGATTAATAATATTTTTTATATTGTCAACGTTTTTATAATGCAAAAGTTGGCTAGAAACTCAACATTAAGAAAACTAAGATCATGGCATCTGGCCCTCTCCATTCCTGGCAAATAGATGGGGGAAAAATGGAGGGAGTGACCGATTTTTACTTTCCTGGGCTCCACGCTCACTGCAGCCAAGAAATTAAAAGAGGCTTGCTCCTGGGGAGGAAAGCGACGGCAAATCCAGACAGCATCCTAAAAAGCAGAGACAGCACCCTGCCAACGAAAGTACATCTAGTCAAGGTTGTGGTTTTCCCAGTTGCAATGGATGGCTGTGAAGGTTGGACCATAAGGAAGGCTGAGCGCCAAAGAATGGAGGCCTTTGAACTCTGGTGCTGGAGAAGAAGACTCCTGCATTGAGTCCCTTGGACTGCAAGGCCATCCAACCGGTCAGTCCTAGAGGAGATCAACCCTGACTGCTCTTTAGAAGGCCAGATCCTGAAGAAGGAACTCAAAGTCTTTGGCCACCTGATGAGAAGGAAGAAGGACTCCCTGGAGAAGAGCCTCATGCTGGGAACGATGGAGGGCAAAAGAAGAAGGGGACGGCAGAGAAGGAGGTGGCTGGATGGAGTCACTGAAGCAGTCGGCGTGAGGTTAAATGGACTCCAGAGGATGGAAGAGGACAGGAAGGCCTGGAGGAACCTGGTCCATGGGGTTGCGATTGGTCGGACATGATTTTGCAACTAACAACAAGAAATAATATTTCACTCTTCATTCCCCACCCCACCCCTACGGAATAAAGCTTTCCCAAAGGCCGTATTTTTAGAGCTGCGCGGCTTTTAATTTCACCTCTTTGTTAGGCCGACCAAGACAGGAGCAAAACAAGAAAGCAATCAAAGCCAAGAGACCTGGGTTGAATTCCAGCCTTGTGCCTTCACCAAAGCAAGAAGCCAACGTTTGAATAATGAATACAGGTAAAATGATCCTCACCTGTCACAGGTATAAAAATACCTGCCTTGGCCTGTGGCTATGCGTAAATTGGAGGCGGGCGGGGGGGGGATGCTTCTAAAGGTGGAAAAGGAATGATCCACCCATGGAGGGGATGGAAGGGGATGATCCAATTCCTTCCCCAGAGGGAGAAAAGATCAGCTGAAGCGCAAATGATCCCATGGCGATTCAGGTAAGATTGGGCGGGGGGGGGCAGACAAAGGAAGAAAAAGATGCGGACATCCGATCCCTCCTTTGTCCCAATTCTTCCCATAAGCTGGGAAGACTCCAATGCACTCTTCACGTGTTCAGGAGCATCTGGGGAGGGATGAAATCCCAGCATTCCAAAGGTGAGTGCTGAGTGGGAATTCTGGGAGCTGTCATCCCAACACAATTGGGGGCACGGACGACAGATTGAAGGAGGTTGAATGGGTAGAAGGAGACGATTACCTTACTGTGTCTCCCCCAAAAATAAGACAGGGTCTTATTTTATTTTGACCCCCGAAATAAGCGCTTGGCCTTATTTTCAGAGAGGTCTTATTATTTTTGAGGCGCAGGAGGCATTTGAATGTGGTCACCTCACGACCGCTGCTGTGTTGCAATATTTTCGAGGGACGGCTTGTTTTAGCGCATGCACTCAAAAGCCCAATTGGGCTTATTATCTGAGGAGGTCTTATTTTCAGGGAGGCCTTGTTATTTGTGAGGTAGGTTATATTTTGAGGGGATTATATTTTGAGGTGACAGGGTCTTATTTTATTTTGACCCCCCGAAATAAGCGCTTGGCCTTATTTTCGGGGAGGTCTTATTATTTTTGAGGCGCAGGAGGCGTTTGAGTGTGGTCACCTCACGGCTGCTGCTGCGTTGCAATATTTTCGGGGAACGGCTTGTTTTAGCGCATGGAAGCCCGATTGGGCTTATTATCTGAATAGGTCTTATTTTCGGGGGGGTGTTATTATTTTTGAAGTGCAGGAGGTGGCGAGCATGGTCACCTCAATGGCTGCTGCTGCGTTGCAATATTTTCAGGGAGGCCTTATTTTCAGGGGAGGGCTTGTTTTAGCGCAAGTGCCCAAAAGCCCGATTGGGCTTATTATATGGGGAGGTCTTATTTTTGGGGAAACAGGGTAGTAAGAACCCAAGCCACCATGGCTTAAAATAGAGTTTCCATATAGGCAGACCTTGACGTGTAACAGTAAAGTTTAGTGACCAAGTTACAATGGCACTGAAAAAAAGTGGCTTACGACCGTTTTTCACACAGCCATTGCAGCATCCTCACAATCGCATGATCCAAATTCAGACACTTAGCTAAAGGTAAAAGTTCCCCTTGCACATATGTGCTAGACGTTCCTGACTCTAGGGGGCGGTGCTCATCTCCGTTTCAAAGCCGAAGAGCCAGTGCTGTCTGAAGACGTCTCTGTGGTATATGTGGCTGGCATGACTCAACTCCCGAAGGCACATGGAACGCTGTTCCCTTCCCACCAAAGGTGGTCCCTATTTTTCTACTTGCATTTTTTTACATGCTTTCGAACTGCTAGGTTGGCAGAAGCTGGGACAAGTCATGGGAGCTCACTCTGTTACGTGGGGCTTAGGGATTCGAACTGCCCAACTGCCGACCTTTCTGATTGACAAGCTCAGCGTCTTAGCCAAGGCATCAGACACTTGGCAACTCCTATTTATCAGAGTTATAGTGTCTTTGGTGACCTTCTGACAAGCAAAGTCAATGGGAAAGCCAGATTTGCTTAACAGCCACGTCCCTGACTAAGCTAAACAACTGCAGTGATTCGTTGTGGCAAGAAAGGGCATAAAATGATGCAAAATTCACTTAACCAATGTCTCACTCAGCAACAGAAATCTGTGGCTCAATTGTGGTCGTAAGTCAAGAATGACCTATATTCAGAAGCAACTTTCCTCTGACGGCCGAGGACAGCGGCTCTCAGTCAAAGCCGGAATTAATGCACCAGGTTTTTGGCTTTGAACATTGTGGTCAAAACGGTCTTGGCGTGTTGCATGAATCCAGACAATTTGTGCTTCACAAGCACAGGAGTCGGCAACCTTAAGCACTCAAAGAGCCACCCTAACCATAAGCCGACGGCTCAATTCTGGAGCCAACTGGAAATCCGGTTCCTCCACCATAGAGTCTCCTCCTAGTGTGGTGTCCTTTTTCCTCTGGCAACCGGAAGTCCGGTCCGTCCCCCCACCATAGAGTCTCCTCCTAGTGTGGTGTCTTTTTTCCTCTGGCAACCAGAAGTCCGGTCCATCCCCCCAACATAGAGTCTCCTCCTAGTGTGGTATCCTCTTTCCTCTGGCAACCGGATGTCCAGTCTGTTCCCCCACCACCACAGAGTCTCCTCCTAGCACGGCTACTTGTCCTAACCAAAAGCCCTATCAATTCTGGAGCCGACCGGCGACAAGGAACAGAACGATGAAAGAGACAGTTGTGGCTCCAGAGCTGTAGGTGGCTGCCACCTGGCTAAAATGCAAAGCATTAACGCAGCTAAAACCTGCTTGCAAATGTAAATATTTTTAGTTAGTTGCCCTTCCAGGCTTCACTTGGAAATGTTGGACCTGGATCGAAGACTTTGCAAATGTCAAAAGAAAATGTTTCAGGACCAAGGATCACCTTATCCTTGGAAGGGTTATAACAAGGGAGAATTTAATCTGGGATTTACAGTTAAAGAATCAATTCTACAACCCTGGATCTCTTTTTTTGCCAGGTTCTTGAGGGATCAGCTATGATTCACTTCTGCCTGGCCCACACTGCCTATCACTTCAGCCGATGGCTACCAAAACACCTGCGGCTCAGACTGTAAGCTGCCACAATTTGGCGTTAACTCCGGCACTAAATTAAAGCTTGTTTATTATTCATTCTGACTGCTTGTATTTTTACTTTGCCCAATTGGAGCACCATCCTAGTTATACAAGTCAGCATTAAATGGTAAAAGAATAGCAATAGCGCTTAGACTTATACACCACTTTACAGCCCTCTCTAAGCAGTTTACAAAGTCAGCCTCTTGCCCCCAACAATCTGGGTCCTCATTTTACCCATCTCGAAAGGATGGAAGGCTGAGTCAACTTGGAGCCCTGGTGAGATTCGAACTGGCAAATTTCAGGGAACCGGTAGTCAGCAGAAGTGGCCTACAGTACATCACTCTAACCACTGTGACACTGCAACTCACATTCAGAATGAACTTGTGTTATTTGTACCGTATTTTTCAGAGTATAAGACGCACCAAGGTTTTGAAGAGGCAAATTAAAAAAAAGGAAAAAAGTAAGTAGGAGATAGAGGGATAGAGAGTAAAAGAAAGAGAGAGAAATACAGTAGGTAGGTAGGGAGAGAGAGAGTAGGTAGGTAGGTAGATAAAGGGATAAAGAGAGAAATAGAGAAATACAGTAGGTAGGTAGGGGGAGAGCGAGAGCGAGAAGTAGAAAGAGATAGAGAAATACAGTAGATAGGTAGGGAGAGAGAGAGAGAAATACAGTAGGTAGGTAGGGAGAGAGAGTAGGTAGGTAGGTAGGTAGGTAGGTAGGTAGATAAAGGGATAGAGAGAGAAATAGAGAAATACAGTAGGGAGGGAGGGAGAGAGAGAGAGAGTAGTTAGTTAGGTAGGTAGGTAGATAAAGGGATAGAGAAATAGAGAAATACAGCAGGTAGGTAGGGAGAGAGAGTAGTTAGTTAGGTAGGTAGATAAAGGGATAGAGAGAGAAATAGAGAAATACAGTAGGTAGGCAGGGAGAGAGAGAGCGTGTAGGTAGGTAGGTAGGTAGGTAGGTAGAGGGATAGAGAGAGAGAAGTAGAAAGAGATAAAAGAAATACAGTAGATAGGTAGGGAGAAAGAGAGAGAGAGAGATAGAAATAAAGTAGATAGGTAAAGAGATAGAGTAGGTAGGTAGGTAGAGGGATAGAGAGAAATACAGTAGGTAGGTAGAGGAATCGAAAGAGTGGGTAGTAGGTAGATGTTTCCAGGTGTATTTATCCATGTGCTGGACAAAGAAATCACTGACAATCTGCAGCACCTAAGACTTTGTTTCTGCTGGCACAGCATTTGATCAATCTAATTCTCATCAATCACTTTAACTAAAGAGCTTTCCGAAAGGGGAAAAAAATGTTTTTGCACTCTGCAAACCTCCCAAAAACGGCCCGTTTCTTTTTTCAAAAAAAGAAAGAAAAAAAAAGGCATGAATGGCCTTGGGTGGGCTTGCCGAGTGCTCCTGGGGGGTGGAGGGGCCAAAAACAAGCAAAAAAACAGCCCATTTTTCGAGAAAACGGGTCTGTTTTTGGCAGAAAAAATTGCATGCATAGCCTTATGGAGGCTTATAGAGTGCTGCTGGGGGCTGGGGGGGGGGGGAAAACGGCCCTTTTTTGCTCATTTCTGCCCTCCCCAGCCCCCAGGAGATCTCTGAAAGCCTCCATAAGGCTATGCATGGCCATTTTGGTGAAGGGGCGGGACTTCAGGAGGCAAAAAAAAAAATTCAGTGTATAAGACGCACCCAGATTTTCAGCCTCTTTTTTGAGGGAAAAAGGTGCGTCTTATACTCCAAAAAATACGGTAATTCTGTGTGAGAAGTCTTGTTTGACACACTCAGAAGTCTCAACAAGCAGATTGCATTTGCATCTTTTTTTAAAAAACCAGGCTTAAAAACCTCTGTATCCCACCCACGTGGCTTGTCTCTTGGACTTTGTTCCCTCTTTTGGGTCAGTTTTCTCTTGCTGAAATTACAAGGATGAAATTCACTGCTTAACGCTGCTTGCCACTAATTTATCAAATGTACAGAATTATGAGAATATATTTACAAACAATAAAGGTACTGATGAGTCTCTCTCTCTCTCTCTCGTTTTTTTTATTTCCTTGTTCTTTTTGCTAGGCAGCTGATGATTTTTGCCCTTGGGATTGCCATTCTCCTTCTCCAATTCTACGTCCTGCTACGGTATTAAGTGGAATTTTCTACTGACCCCTCACATCCTGGGCGTAAATTGTTCCAACTCCTACCCTCGAAATGTTGGGCACCGCACAGCAGAACAACTAGACACAAGGACAGCTTTTCCCCCGAATGCCATCACTCTGCTGAACAAATAATCCCCTCCCCACTGTCAAATTCTCTACTAAGACTATTATTATTATTCTCCTCTCCCTTCTTATCCTGTTTCCCCCAAAATAAGACCTCCCTGAATTAAGTCCAATCGGGTTTTTGAGCGCATGTGCTAAAATAAGCCCTCCCCGAAAATATTGCAACACTGCAGCAGCCATGAGGTGACCACGCTCACCACCTCCTGCACCTCAAAGATAATAAAACCTCCCTGAAAATAAGGCCAAGGGCTTATTTTGGGGGTCAAAAGAAAATAAGACCCTGCCTTATTTTTGGGGAAACACGGTAGTACCTGTCTCTTCCCACTTATGACTATAACCATGTTGCTTGAATCTTTAACATTTATATTGTTTTGTTTCCTAGTATGATTTGATTGCTTATTAGTAACCTATGACTATCACCAAGTGTTGTATCTTATGATTCTTGATGAATGTATTCTATTTTATGTTTCTTTATGTACACTGAGAGTCTATGCATCGAAGACAAATTCCTTGTGTGTCCAATCACACTTGGCCAATAAAGAATTCTATTCTATTCTGAATTCTATTCTGAATTCTATTCTATTCTATATTTATTCTATTCTCTATTCAATTCTATATTCTATTCTATATTCTATTCTATATTTATTCTATTCTCTATTCTATTCAATTCTATATTCTATTCTATATTCTATTCTGAATTATATTCTGAATTATATTATATTCTACTCTATTCTCTATTTCTCTATTTCTATTTTATTCTATTCTCTATTTCTATTCTATTCTCTATTTCAATTCTCTATTTCTATTCTATTCTAAATTCTATTCAATTCTATATTCTATTCTATATTCCATTCTGAATTCTATTCTATTCTCTATTTTATTCTATTTCTATTCTATTCTAAATTCTATTCATGCCCCCACTCCCCATTTCAATGGCAGCTGAAAGCAAGTAGCAAAGCAGAGGCTGACAATTCAATTCTATATTCTATTCTTCTACTCTGTTCTCTATTTCGATTTCTATTATTTCGATTTCTATATTTTGATTTCTATTTTATTCTATTCTCTATTTCTATTCTATTCTAAGTTCTATTCAATTCTATATTCTATTCTCTATTCCATTCTGAATTATAGTCTTTTCTACTCTATTTTCTATTTCTATTTTTTCTATTTTTCTATTTCTATTTTACTCTATTCTATATTTCTATTTCTATTATATCTATTTCTATATTTCTATTTCTATTTTATTCTATTCTCCATTTCTTTTCTATTCTGTCTATGCTACATTCTATTCTATTCTATTCTTTTTTTTTCTTTTTCTAATATTCCCTTTGCACGCTTGCGTACCTTCAAGAATACGGGGGCAGCCGGCTGGAATATCCTGAGCACTTCTTGAGAAGAGGGAACTTGCAGCCTGTCCCATGAGTGTTTGGGGGGAGTTGGATTGGGATTTATTTTGGTTAGAGTCTTGGGTAGAGACTGAACAGATGACTTCCTGTTTTCCCCCGGAGGTTCAAATTCCAAAGTTGAAGGGCTGGAAATTTAAGGGAAGGCTGTGGTGGGACAGATATTTTAGAAGACTATACTCATAGTAAAAGGATCACCATGACTTGAAAGCAGCGCCTTTAAAAAAGACTCTTTAATTTAGCATTAGGGAATTAGGTACATGTTGGAAATTATAGGGAAGGGAAAAAGGAAAAGGAAAGGAAAAAGGAAAGGAAGGAAAGGAAAGGAAGAGGAAGGAAAGGAAGGGGAAGGGAAAGAAAAAGGAAAGGAAGGAAAAGGAAAGGAAAAAGGAAAGGAAATGAAAGGAAGGGAAGCGAAGGAAAAGGAAAGGAAGAGAAAAAAGAAAGGAATGGAATGGAAAAAGGAAAGGAAAAGGGAAAGGAGAAAGGAAAGGAAGGGGAAGGGAGGGAAAGGAAAGGAAAAAGGAAAGGAAAGGGAAGGAAGGGAAAGGAAAAAGGAAAGGGAAGGAAAAAGGAAAGGAAAAGGGAAGGGAAGGAAGGGAATGGAAAAAGGAAAGCAAAGGAAAAAGGAAAGGAAAAAGGAAGGGAAGGGAAAGGAAAGGCAAGGAAAGGAAAAAGGAAAGGAAAAAGGAAAGGAAAAAGGAAAGGAAAAAGGAAAGGAAAAAGGAAAGGAAAGTTCACACAGGTCTGAAAATATGCAGATTGCACATGCAAGTAAGAGAAACAAAGGCATTTCCCAGCGGGAAAAAGAAAGTGCCTGGCACTAGCAGAAATGTGCGGAAATGCAACTTTAAAGGCAAATCTATTCGAAGGTACATATAATAATATACTGTACATTCAGCAGAATTCGCATGGGCCGCCAACAGGGAAAAAGATAACTCTTGGGCAAAACATTTGTATAAAATATCAGAATTGTGCCTTCCAACTTACGCTTGAAAAAAACCTACCATTTATGAACTCGGAACACATGATGACTGGCCCACCTTTTCCCCCAACCCCCCAACTCCATCTTCTTTTTCAGACCGAAATCTTCCCACTACTGCAACCAACCCCTTCTCTACAATCTGGTGGGAAACATCATCCTGACGTTTTTGGCGACGGGTGGGTGAAGGCTTCCAGCAGCTCTCCAAAGCATCAGCAGATGACGGCTCCTCTTTGAGCCATCAGGATGCACGCGTACCTATCCCCACGTCACCTCAGAGCTAGCATAGCCTTGAAAAAAGAAGTTTGCCCTTATGCGTTGCTCCAAGCCATAATGTCCTTCTTTTGGCTTCGCTAATCTAAACAGTTGTGCTGCAGAAAAAAACAGGGGGAAGGGGGGCAGGGGTGGTATTCACTTACTTTGCCCTACCGGTTTGCAAAAATGTGTGAGCGCCCCCCCCCCCCTGTTGTGACCGAGGCTTCCCAAGAGCCTGAAGCAAACTCCTGATCCCGACAAAAACCCCTTTTATTAACTGACTGTGAATTCAGCTCATTCACCTCCAACAAAGTCTTTCAAGGGAGGATTTATAGTCACAGACCTTATCTGGCTTGGAGAGCTGCCAGGCCGATATCTGCAAAAGGTGGCAAGGAGTCTCGGAGAGTCAGGAACCAATGAAGCGAACTAATGGTCTCCTGCAAACTCCATTCCCGCTTCGCTCCTCTTTTGCTTCCTCTGGGAGGGGCCATTCACCGTCCACCTGTGGCCTCACTCCTGTTGTTTAGCAGTTCCCTTTGTCTGGCAACTCTGCCCATGCACCCACTGGGAACAGGCTCCCACTATTCTTCTGGCTCACTGATGTCTGACTCTGAAGGCAGCTGATAACTGGCATATGGCTCTGGCCCCCTCTCTGCCTTTCCCAGACTCCAAGACTGGCCCATGTTCCTCCCCAACCGCCTCACTGTCCGAATCTGCTGCCAGGTCTGTTGGCCACTGGCGGGCCACAAACCCCTCCTCCACACATGCGCTTGGCCTTCCGTGCATTGTTTGAAAACATGCCTAAATAGGACGGTATAGAGCTGCGATTTCCACTACTGGGTCAGGCGAACCAGTCCGAACCGTCTGAATACCACTGCTGGTGGGGGAGGGTGTATACTTCACATGGACAGAGTGTAATGGATGCCATTCAGGATTGACCAAAGCTCTACCTGTTGCTTCTGCCTGCATGCCCATCTCCATAAGCTAATTCTCTCCCTTACTCTCTTTTAGGGCTGGCTTTGATCTTAGCCACGACGCCACACATCCCATGGGAGCTGAGAGCCACAATCTCGGTTTTTGGACTTGCCTCTTTCGCAGAAGGAGCTTATATCACCCTCCTCACTGCCTTGGCCCCACAATGTGTACGTAGCTCATGTCTCCATCAGATTTCACCCCATTGGGGAGGGGGGAACCCCTCGGTACAGGCAGTCCTCAACTTATGACCATTGAACTCTGTTGCTAAGCGAGACCAAACTTTGCAACATTTCATGACCTTTCTTGCCACTGTTGTTAAGTGAATCACACAGTCGTTAAGCGACTGTGGCTTCCCCCGTTGACTTGGCCTGTCGGAAGATCGCAAAAGGGGATCGCGCCATCCGAGGACACCGTCCTAAATATGAACCCGTTGTCAAGCACCCGGATGTAAATCACGTAACTTTTTTCGATGTCATTGTAGCTTTCAATGGCCACTAAATGAACTGTCATAAGTCGAGGACTGCCTGCACCCGAGTCAGACAAAACCTGGACTGTTTAATATACTTCTATGAGGTCATTTACCACGGAGGGATTGCATTAGACCAGCAATCTGTGGCTCTGGAGCCGCATGTGGCTCTTTCATCCATCTGCTGTGGTTCCCTTTTGCCGGTCGGCTCCATAATTGATAGGGCTTTTGATTAGGACAGGTAGAGGATGCCGCGCTAAGAGAGGACTCTATGGTGGGAGAACTGGACTTTTAGTCAGCAGAGGAAAAAGGACGCCGCGCTAGAAGGAGACTCTACAGCAAGGGTCAGCAATCTGTAACTCTGGAGCCGCATGTGGCTCTTTCCTCCATCTGCTGTGGCTCCCTTTTGCCGGTCGGCTCCACAATTGATAGGGTGTTCAATTAGGACAGGTAGAAGACACTGTGCTAGGAGAAGACTCTGTGGTGGGGGAACCAGACTTCCAGTCGGCTCCAGAATTGAATGAGGGCTTCCGATTAGGATCTTTGTGGCTCTTTGAGTGTTTAAGTTTGCTGATCCCTGCATTAGACTGATTAGAACAGAGAAGAAATTTCCTGAGAGTTAGAACAATTAATCAGTGAATTAAACTTGCCTCCAGAAGTTGTGAATGCCCCAACTCTGGAAGTCTTTAAGAAGATGTTAGATAACCATTTGTCTGAAGTGGTGTAGGTTTTCCTGTCTAGGCAGGGGGTTGGACTACAAGACCTCCAAGGTCCCTTCCAATTCTGTTATTCTATTCTATTTTTCAAGGAAAGGTTTCTGATCCAAAAAGAATGTCTGTTCTGAAACCTAATTCCTTGCACCGGTGGGTAATTCTGAATACAGATTGCTTAAATTAAAATATTAGAAATATTTGTAATTCCTTTATCATAAATAATATTTACATATATATATTTCCTAGGCCAGAACCACTCCTGAGCTCTATTATCTCTCGATGATTCTGTCAGTGGCTAGCATAATATCAGCCAGTAAGTATTGTGATTTCTCTTTACACAACAAGTTGGCAGTGCGCTACATCCAGTGATCTGTTTTTTCTTTTAAATCAGCTGATTTCCCAACCCGTATCTTCTATGGTACCAAGTTGGTGCTGAGACACAGAAGCAAAATAGGAGGAAAATGAAAGGATCACATTCATCTTTTAAATCCGTGCAGGTAGAAAGAAATGAGACCAAACCAGCCTTTGTTTAATACTAGCTGATAATCCGGCGTTGCCCGGGGAATTTATTTATAGGGGGAAAATATCCGGACCAAACATAATTTCTAATGTTGGATTTTCCCCCTTGGGGAGTACTGTGAAGCTGTTACCATGGCAACTCCACTGTGCTGTACAGTAGAAGCCATTTTACAGCACAACAGGCTGTATCTTAACAGAACACCAAGGGGTGTTAGGGGTGTCTTACCTCCACAGTATTTTTCTCCAGAGAGTAAGTCGTCTGTATAGCAAATTTGGTTGAAATTGCTCAAGGCGCTCCAGAATTATGCTGGAACACAGACAAACAGACAGACAGACAGACACCTCAGAGGTGTCTTACCCCCACAGTATTTGATTCCAGAGGGAACTGACTCAATGATGGTCATAAGTCGAGGAACTAGCTGTAATGCTGTGCCTGTGATTTTTTTCCAATTTGGATAGAAAATATGTATCATTCTTTCACACTGTGGGACTTTCTCTCTTGCAGCCTATTTTTCCTTCTTGGGGTTATTCTGGCTCGCCAATGTCATTTCTCCTGGACTGGCGCTGGACAAGAAAGCCAAGACTGGAATCTGTTATGAACCAGTCTCTGAATGCAGTTGCCTGTGGCACGTCTGACTGGCCATGTGTGTTGTGGCCCGCCAGTGGCCAGCGGAGCTGGCAGCAGAGTCGGACAGTGAGGAGGTTGGGGAGAAACATAGGCCAGACTTGGGTGCTGAGGAAAGCTCAGATAAGGGCTCTGCGTCGGAGGCAGAGAAGGAGCTAGACAGCAGCGAAGCAGAGGAACAGCTGGAGCCTGTTCCCAGTGGATGCATGCGCACAGCTGACAAAAGACAAGAACAACTAAGAAAGCAAGGTCGACTTGGGAGTAAAGCCACACCTTGGAGGTGATTGCCCCCCCCCCCACAGGAGACAAAAGAGGAGCAAACTGGGAGGGGGCTTTTGCAGGAAACAATTCGTTCTTCAAGAGTGGAAAATTCTGTGTGTGACTAGAAGAGACTCTGTGCCAAGGGTTGCCTTGCCCTGCGTTTGAAAACTAGTTATCTGGCTGCTCGCCGAGCAAGATAAGGTTCGTGTTGATAAACATTCCTCTGAAAGACGGTTTGCTGAGTCTTGTGGAATGTGAATGAAAGGAATTCACAGTTGTGTAAATAAAAGAAGTTTTTGCCAGGACCAAGACTTTGCTTCTTGCTTTTTAAGGAACCTTGGGTCAGAACGATGAAACAAATCTTTCTGCTAGGGCAGGATTCTACCTTGGTTTCCTTTTCTTTGTTAAGGAGAAGACAAGAACATCCCTGGCCCAATGGAACACTCAGAAGGCCACCAAGGATGCAATTATGGAAGCCTCTTGTGGCTTCGGGGATGGTTTAATTTAAACAAAGTTGCAAGGTGGGCCTCTATTCCAAAACAGCATTTTTTAAAGAAAATGCTTAGGTTTAGATAGTTTCAGGATTAAATTCTAGGCAATATGTGTATCATCTCTCAAGCAAGGAATTGAAGAAAATGTATCTTTTCTCAATATACAATCACCGTGCTTGGAAGAATTGCCTTTTGAGGCTGCAGCCGGAGGTGTGAAAAGCAGGGAAAAAATGTTCATAGTTTTGCAGTAGTGGTTACACCATCCATCCACATACAATGTGAATAAGGTAAAGGTTCCCACCAAAGGTGGTTCCTATTTTTTCTACTTGCATTTTTACGTGCTTTCGAACTGCTAGGGTGGAAGAAGCTGGGACAAGTCATGGGAGCTCCCTCCGTTACGTGGCGATAAGAGATTCGAACCTCCAACAAGCTCAGCATTTTAGCCACTGAGCCACCCTTGTTAACATTCACAATCTGAATGCCACAGCCTAAATCTCCTCGAAGGGCATGGCAGGAGCTCCATAAAGCTTTCACAGTATGATCGGAAAATGTGCCACTGACTTATTCTACCATATAGTCACAAGCCAGATGACCTGTCATGTTATATAAGACCCTTAAATCAATAAATATTAATAAATAAATAACCTTTTCTTCTGTTGAGCAATGAAACAACAATGCCCCAATAGCCTCAAAACTGAGGTTATTAGAGCAGTGTTAAACTGCTCTAAGAATATGGCCTAAAAGCGACCTACCCAATTATGTGCCTTGGTGGCGCAGTGCTTAGAGTGCAGTACTGCAGGCTACTTCTACTGATGCCGGCTGCCTGCTCCAGGTTGACTCAGCCTTCCATCCTTCCCAGATCGGTAAAATGAGGACCCAGGTTGTTGGGGGCAATATACTGAGTCTGTAAACTGCTTAGAGAGGGCTGTAAAGCACTGTGAAGCAGTGCTATTGCACGTAGGTAGGTAGAAGAGCGATGGTTCCGGAGAACTGGTAGCAGAAATTTTGAGTAGTTTGGGCAAATACCTCCTTTGGCTGGCCTCAGAGTGGGGTGTGAATGGGGATTTTGCAATATCCTTCCCCTGGAGTAGGAAGGGAAGGGGGATTTTGCAATATCCTTTCCCTGGAGTGGTGGGGGGAATGGAGATTTATGCAATATCCTTCCCCTGGAGTGCGGAGGGAATGGAGACTTTTGCAATATCCTTCCCCTGGAGTGAGGAGGGAATGGGGATTTTTGCAATATCCTTCCACTGGAGTGGGAAAGGAATGGAGATTTTGCACTATCCTTCCACTGGAGTGGGAAAGGAATGGGGATTTTGCAATATCCTTCCCCTGGAGTAGAGAGGGAATGGAGATTTTGCAGTATCTTTTCCCTGCCACGCCCACCAAGCCACGCCCACAGAACAGTTAGTCAAAAAATTGAATTTCACCACTGATACACACACAAACACTTGTATGTGTATAAAACAGGTATAAGTATATACGTAAGTATGTACTTGTGTGTATGTGTGTGTATACATACATAATTGTGTACATACTTACGTATATACATATACCTGTTGTCTTTTACATGTTTGACAAACTAAATAAAATAAAATAAACCATGGCTTGCCGTGGCAGGCAAGGATCTCCCCCACCCCTCCTGCGGCCACCCACCCATCCCTCCAAAACTGGGAGGCTCCCCGAAAGACTCCTTACCCGGCCGGCGAGGATCAAAAAGAGCCGCGTTGACAACGGCTTCGCGCCTGGAACTGAAACTCCGCGGTCGACTAGAGCCAGAGAGGCGGAGAAGCGGCTCGAGCGAAAGCGGCGCTCTGATTGGCTCCGCGGAGCGGAAGTGCCGCTGGGATCCGTCGCCCAGAAAGGTTCCCCCGTGGCTTCCCAACCGGAAGTGGGGCGGGGAACGGTCCTTTCGGCTATAATTTCCCCCCGCCTTGCCCAAAGGGGAGATGTGATTGAGGGAGTGGGCGGGGTTCGCCTTCTCATCCACCCGGGCGAGGCTGGAGAGGAAGGAGTGTGCGTGGGTAAGGGAGGAGGGGAGGGGAAGGTTTCCCTGCGGGGCGAGGCCAGGTCGTGGCAATGCGGGAGGGGGCTTCATGGGGAGGAGGGAGAGGCTATCGGATAGAAAAAAGGGGTAGGTGGGATTGGGGGGGTCTTCGAAAGCGCTGAACCTGAGCTGAATCAGCAACTGGAAGCCCTGGGATGGGGCCTCCGCCCCCTTGGCACCATGCTAAGATTGCAAACCCCGTTGCTAGAATTAAATGGGGAAAAAATTAGCATCCCTCAAACCTGGCAATAGCACTTTTTCTTGGGCCCAAATGCCTTTCAGGGAGAGTATTTATTTATTTTATTTTATATACGTATTTATTTCATCAAGCATGAATTGAATAAGAGATATAAGTATAAACGTGATTATGAATACATGAAATGAATATGGAATACAAGGGGGGATTAGGACAGAGACGGTAGGCACACTGGTGCGCTTATGCGCAGCCATTAAGTAGAGAGAGGGACTCCCTAGAGAAGAGCCTAATGCTGGGAATGATGGAGGGCAAAAGAAGAAGGGGAAGACAGAATGAGGTGGCTGGATGGAGTCACCAGAGCTGAAGCTTAAATGGACTCCAGGGGATGGTAGAGGCTACCTTGGAGGAACATGGTCCATGGGGTTGTGATGGGTCAGACACGAGTTCCCCACTAACAACAGAGAGAGGGGGAGAGATTTTACTGTGGAGCAGCCTAAAGGCCATTCTGATCTGAATAAAATGCTCTGCTGCAGCCTCTTCCACTTTCTGTTTTTTCAAGATTTCTACCTATTCATCCTATGGCATTTTTAGCCGATCGTACTTTTGTCTCTTGACAGATGTCTCTGTAGCCGGTGACTCAAAATGGCTTCGAGGGGAACCATTGAAACCAGCAAGTTGAAGCAGAACTTGGAAGAGCAGCTGGACAGGCTGATGCAACAGCTGCAGGATCTGGAGGAGTGCAGGTAAGGGTCAGTGGGGCACCCGCCCTTACGGACATGACGACTAATCTTCCACAGAGCCTTGGATTAACCATGAGACGGAATGAGGCAAATTTCAGAGTTTACCAGCTCTTGAAGTTGAGGTGTGGGGTCTTGATTCTTCTACTCAGCAAAATGACTACTCCCATGGGTGGGTGGTTGTGTTTGTGTGTGTGTGTACCAGTGGTGGGTTTCAAAATTTTTTAGAACCTCTTCTGTAGGTATGGCCTGCTTTGTGGGTGTGGCTTGCCAGCCATGTGACTGGGTGGGAGTGGCTTGTCGGCCATGTGACTGGATGGGCGTGGCCAACTTGTAAAATGTGGTGAAACTCACTTAACAACACTCTTGCTTAGCAACCAAAATGTTGGCTCAGGAACTCTGGCATTTGAAGCACGCAAGTCTTAAAGCTCTCAAGTTATAAGACCCTTGCACCCCTAACCCTTTAGGAAAAAAAACCCAGGGGTGTTCAAACTTGACAGCTTTAAGACTTGTGGACTTCAACTCCCAGAATTCCTCCTCGTTCTTCATCGTGATGATGTGCGGACGGGTGGGGAGGGGGACAGAGCTGGAACCGGTTTTAAACGGCACCGTAGGTTTGTGGAACCTCTTCTATAGAAGAGGTTAGAACTGGCAGGAACCCACCCTTGGTGTACACACTTGTAAGGATTCTTTTTAATGATTTTTTTAAAGAGTATACAGCTGTTTTGTGTGTCTCAGCTTAAAAGTGCTCTTTGTAATAAGCAGAGCTAAATATTCTCTGGTGCTCCAAATAAGCCCTCTGCTAGTATGTGTGGTCCCACTGCCTCAGTTTAGCCATTCTGGCTAGTTCAGGTGGGTTAGTTACCCTAATGACTGTCCAAAGTTACAACGGCACTGAAAAATGTGACTTATGACTGTGCTTCATCCTTAGGACCATGCAGCATCCCCATAGTCACATGATCAAAATTCAGACACTTGGCAACTGACTCATTTATGACCTGTCCTGGGGTCCTTGTGACCTTTTGACCAGCAAAGTCAATGGGGAATCCAGATTCCCTTAACGGCCGTGTTACTAATTGAACATTTGCAATGATTCGCTTCACAAGCGTTGCGAGGAAGATAATAAAATGGGGACAATTCACCTAACAAACGTCTCGCTTAGCAACAGAGGTTTTGGGCTCTCGTACATTGAGAACTGCCTGTATGCTGCGAACGGCAGCTAAAGTCACTCGGTGATTGGCTCCCTTGCAGAGACGAACTGGATGTCAGCGAGTATGAAGAAACCAAGAAGGAAACGCTTGAGCAGCTGAGTGAGTTCAACGACTCCTTGAAAAAAATTATCTCCGGCAATATGACCTTGGTTGATGAGCTTGGTGGGATGCAACTGGTGAGTATTTGCCTTGATTCGGGTGATTGTATGTCAGCTATCTCCTGCAATGGATGGCACCTTCCCTTTTGTTCAAAGCAACGGAGGGATGGACATTTTGAGCCTTCTTCCCTGCAACCTTAGATGTGTTGTGGTCCGCCAGCAGCCTGCAGAGCTCACAGCGGAGTCGGAGAGCCAGGCGGTTGGGGAAGGCTCAGACGAGGGCTCTGCGTCAGAGGCAGAGAGGGGGCCAGAGCCATCTGGGAATTATGTGCGGAACCCACAGGGTCGGGCAGCCGCAAGACAGAGGAACAGGCTCCTCCTGTTCCCAGTGCGCACATGCGCAGAGCTGCCAGAAGACAAGAACAGTTAAAACAGAAGGGACGACACGAGAGTAAGGCTTGGAGGTGATGGGGCCCTCTCATAGGACATAAAGGAGGAGCAAAGGCACAGGAGCCTTTGCAGGAAGCAACATGGTTCATGCTGGTCGGTTTACCTTCTGAAAATACGTTTGGACTCTTTGCTCATGTGTCCTTGCCAAGCTGATTGCCAATTTAGTCTTTGGCAGCGTTTACAAAGAGGATAAAGGTGGGTGCTTATCAGCCTTATCCCAAAGGGAATTGGCAACTCTTTACTGCTATTTGGAACTCATTATGGGCTGTGAATGAATATAAATTCACAGCCTTTGGACTTAATTGTGTGCGTTTTACTGTATCAGGAATCCTAGGGCAGAACAAAACGGCTATCACCTGCAGAAGGTCATGTGACTTTGCAGGGTCAAGGACACCGCAACACATTTCTCCCGTCTTGCAGGGGAGGGACGGTGCAAATGAAGACAGTACTGATGTACAGGTAGTCCCTGACTTACCACAGTTCGTTTAGTGATCAGATTTACAACAGAACTGAAAAATGTGACTTAGGACCGTTTTTTTCACAGTTACGACCTTTGCAGCATCACTTGACCAAAATTCGGATGCTGGGCAATTGGTTCCTATTTATGACCATTGCTGTGTCTCAAGGTTTATCTCATCCCCTTTTGAAACCTACTCACAAGCAATGTCCAGGGGGAAGCCGGCTTGCTAACTTATCGGTTAACAACTGTAGCAAGAAAAGTCGTAAAGTAAGACAAAACTCACTGGGCAAATGTCTCGGTTAACAACAGAAATGTTAGGCTTAAGGGCGGTCGCAAAGTTGAGGACTACCTGTAATGTAGTTTGAGGATTCAGATAAGTCCAGTACAGCAAGATTAAAGAACTAATGTGAGCAATAATATTAGTTATAAAATAATAATGACTATGGAAAGCATGTTGATGCTGAGCTTGTCAATTAGAAAGCTTGATAGTTCGGCGGTTCGTATCCTGAGCGCCGCGTAACCGAGTGAGCTCTCGTGATTTGTCCCGGCTTCTGCTAACCTAGCAGTTCGAAAGCACGTAAACAATGCGAGTAGAAAAATAGGGGCCACCTTTGGTGGGAAGGGAACAGTGTTCCGTGCACCTTCGGCGTTGAGTCATGCCAGCCACATGACCACGGAGACGTCTTCGGACAGCGCTGGCTCTTCGGCTTTGAAACGGAGATGAGCACTGCCCCCTAGAGTCAGGAACAACTAGCACATATGTGGGAGGGGAACCCTTATATGGTGTTCTGGTTTTATAAATTGATGATTCAGATATTAAAAATGGCAAAAGTTGGCTGCTTTTTAAATGACTAATGAGCAGGAAGCATCCCACGTGCTGATAGCAAAGGAACTTCTTAGAGGTTCAGTGCCCCTTGCTAGTCATAGAAATAGCTCATGATAATATTTATATCCATGTAACAAGAAGTAGCCTTGTCTATTAATATCCGTTACAATTTACATTTTATCTTTTAGGCTATACAAGCAGCCATCAGCCAGGCTTTTAAAACTCCGGAAGTCATCAGGATGTTTGCCAAAAAACAGCCTGGGCAGTTGAGGACAAGATTGGCTGAGGTGAGAATGAGTTCTTTTTTCTCCCCCAAGCGAAGAAAAGCGAAGGTTTTTTGCGGGGGCAGGACAATGCGAAACGGTTTCATTACGAGACTCGGGGTCCCAGTTGATGCGCTCCACTTTATTTCCCCATCGCTCTTTTTTAAAAATCTTATTTTTTAATAGATTGGTCTAGTCTGGAAAACGTGCACGGTTAAAAAAATTTAAAGGGATTTTTTGGGGGATATGATTTATGAAAGTTGCTTAAATCTGGCACTGGTGTACAGGTTCTTGCCTGATTTGTGCTGGCTTGAGGAATATGCACAGCAGGTTTTGCTGTCTTCTTGCTCAGGGAATGTCGTCATTCTGGAAGCCGAGAGCCGCGTTGGTGCAAAGGGAAAAGTGCTCAGGCGAGCTTTCCCAGCCCCCTTGTGTATAACTGATTCCCAGTCACAGGTGCAGGCCAACTTTATCCTCAAACGCCACTTCTGCCATTAAGAGGCTGATACGACTTCTCCTTCCCTGCTTAGATGGACAGAGACCTGATAGTGGGGAAGCTGGGACGAGACCTCTACACTCAGCAAAAGGTGGAAATCCTCACGGCTCTCCGGAAGCTGGGAGAAAAGGTACTTCAGGGGGGCACCTTCTTCGTACTTGGCCCCTAGGGTTTACTCTCTGGCCAGCCTTCCTTAACCTGACACCCCCATCGCCGTCCCTGGAATTCCATATAGGTTTGATTTTGGCGGGCTTGGTTAAAACAGGACTTTTCTTCCTTCCTCTGATCTCAATGTTTTAATTGAACATAGCAGAGTTAAGAAGATTTTAATGTAGCTTTGCTCTCAGTTGTCTATGCTTGGCCATTCTGCTTTATGAAACCTTCTGGTGTACTTTATCTTGAAAGGGAAGTTGTGCCCTAGATAGTAAGAATAGAATAGAGCAGAACAGAACAGAATGCGGAATGGAATGGAGTGGAATGTAAGAGAAGAGAAAAGAAGAGAACAGAACAGAATTCTTTATTGGCTAAGTGTGATTGGACACACAAGGAATTTCTCTTTGGTGCAAATGCTCTCAGTGTACATAAAGAAAAATAAAATAGAATACATTCATCAAGAATCATAAGATACAACACTTAGTGATAGTCATAGGTTACTAATAAGCAATCAAATTATGCTAGGAAACAAAACAATATAAATTTTAAAGATACAAGCAACATGGTTATAGTCTTGTGGGAAAAGATAGGTTGAACTAACTAACTCTATTCGTATGTATTACATAATACAAAATCCAATTATATTACTTTTTTAATATGACAGTTTCCTGTTCTGCATGAAGTACAATACAATAATACAATAGCAGAGTTGGAAAGGACCTTGGAGGTCTTCTAATCCAACCTCCCTGCTTAGGCAGGAAATCCAATACCGTTTCAGACAAATGGCTATTCAACATCTTCTTAAAGACTTCCAGTGTTGGGGCATTCACAACTTGGGAATCCTTCCCAAGCTGTCTCTAAGTTTATTGAAATTAGCTCTCTTAAAGTCCAATACTCTAGTTTGACTTTGTTTTACTACTTGTGTTTGCATAATGTTGAATTCCAGTATTGCACGATCGTTTGCCCCCAAGGTTCCTGTAGCTTCAACACCTTCTATCATTTCCTCTCTGTTAGTGAGAGGAAGTCACAGAGTACAAGTTTCTCTTTTCATATCATTTAAATCAGAGGTAAATCAACCTTGGCACTTTAAGATTAGTGGACTTCAACTCCCAGAATTCCCCAGCCAGCATTGGTCCATAGGTCCTAAAGTTGCCAAAGGTGGAGGCCCCAATTTAAAGCATTTGATGGCATCACGAACACCGTAAGGCATTCTTTTCTCCATCTGCTGAATCCATTAAATCACAGATAGCAATAGCAATAGCAATATTACTTAGACTTATATACCGCTTCACAGTACTTTGCAGCCATGTCTAAGCGGTTTACAGAGTCAGCCTCTTGTCCCCCAACAATCTGGATCCTCATTTGACCCACTTCGAAAGGATGGAAGGCTGAGTCAACCTTGAGCCGGTGAGATTTGAACTGCCAAATTGCAGTTAGCCGTCAGCTGAAGTAGCCTGCAGTACTGCACTCTAACCACTGTCCCCCCTCGGCTCTATGATTGCTGTTTCAATTGAACACAAAGGTACCATATAAATGTTATACAGTCAACCCTGTTCGCTTTCTCCTTGTTTTCAGTTGACCCCCAGCGATGAAATTTTCCTTTCAACGAACGCAGGAAGTGCCCTCAGCCAGTTTGAGAAGGTCTCGACTGATCTCGGTAAAAAAATAATATATTTTTTTCAGCTCATTTTCTACCCACCACTCTTTCAGGGCTTGGGAGTGTCAGTCCCAAACCCTCTGGGAGACGAAACAGCTGTTGTTTCTCACTCCAAATGTCAATTAAGAGCATTTAAATGGGGATTAGTTTCTGGCTATGCTTCTCTCACACAATTCAGATAGGTAGGTAGGCAGGTAGGTAGGTAGGTAGGTAGGCAGACAGACAGACAGACTGACTGACTTCTTTGTTGCCCAAGTGTGATTGGACACATAAGGAATTTGTCTTCAGTTCATAAGGTATCAGTGTACATAAAAAGACAAGATACATTCGTCAAGAATCATAAGGTACAACACTTAATAATAATCATAGGTTACAAATAAGCAATCAAGAAACAATATCAATATAAATCATAAGGCTACAAGCCACAAAGTTCCAGTCCTGCAGTCATAAGTGGGAGGAGATGGGGGATAGGAACAATGAGAAGACTAATAGTAATAGTAATACAGCCTTAGTGAATAGTTTGACAGTGGTGAGGGAATGATTTGTTTAGCAGAGTGATGGCATTCAGGGAAAAAACTGTCCTTGTGTCTAGTTGTCTTAGTCTGCAGTGCCCTATAGCGTCGTTTTGAGGGTAGGTGTTGAAACAATTTACGTCCAGGATGTGAGGGGTCTGTAGATATTTTCACAGCCCTCTTTTTGACTCATACAGTGTCCAGGTCCTCAATGGAAGGCAGGTTGGTAGTAAGTAAGCAAGAAGGTGCCACTTACACACCCAACAGAAAGAACACCAATTAGAAATGGGTCAGAAACATCGAGAATAGTCCTTGACTTACAACCATTCGTTTAGTCACACCAGCACTGAAAAAAAGTGACTTATAGCCATTTTTCAGACTTGCGAACTTAGCCGCATCCCCATGGTCACGCGATCAAAATTTGGATGCTTGGCAACCCGTTCATACTTACGACGGCTGCAGAGTCCCAGGGTTCTGTGATCAGCTTTTGTGACCTTCTGACAAAGTCAGTGAGGAAGCCAGAATCACGTAACAATTGTGTTATTAACTTAAACCAGTGCTGGGATTCACTTTCTTGCCACAACAAACTGTGCTAAAACTCAATGGGGCAAAACTCAACTGTGTTGCTTAGCCACAGAAACTTTGGGCTCAATTTTAATTATGTACCTTTATTTTTAAATTTTTAAATGTTTTTTTATCTGTCTTTAAGCCGCCCAGAGTCCCTAGGGAGTGGGCGGCATACAAATTTTATTAAATTGGAAATTGGAAATTTGGTCGTAGGCTGAGGACTAGCTGGGAATGATTCTTTTTTCTGAGGGGCTATCACAATCTTAGCCGCTCTTAGATTAATGTCTGATCTTAATCACTATGCAAACCATGATCCCCTTAGCTATTATCCCTTAGAGTTCACTTCCTCCTCTGAGCAGCAGCCATGCCAGTTGGCTTTAGGAAACTTATTCAGCCAGGGGAACCTGGTTCAAAACTTAATTGGTGCTTAAAAGTTGTATTTTATGGTCAAAATCCCATGTTTTCCCAAAAATAAGACAGGGTCTTATTTTCTTTCGACTACCAAAATAAACACTTGGCCTTATTTTCGGGGAGGTCTTATTATTTTTGAGGTGCAGGAAGCGGAGAGCATGGTCCCCTCATGGCTGCTGTTGTGTTGCAATATTTGTGGGGACGGCTTATTTTAGCGCATGCGCTCAAAAGCCTGATTGGGCTTATTATCCGGTGAGGTCTTATTTTCAGGGAAACAGGGTAGAACAGAAAGCAACTTTCTTACATCCTATGTCAGATTGCTGTTCAAGAAGGGACACTAAACGAATTTTAATTTGTTTGCTTGTTTTCCTTTGACGACAGGATCTGGGGATAAAGTCTTCGCCCTGGCAAGCTTTGAGGTAGAAAAATCAAAGCAATGAAGACTCTTTTTTTTTTTTTTTGGAGACTAGACGCATTGGACTCTTTTTTTAAAAATCACGTTGTATTTGTGTGTTTCTTACAAACCTTTTGTAATATTTGTTATTCTAACAGTGAGTTAACCTAAAACAAACAGGTCGCAGCCTTTTCAAATCGGCAACACGCATCTTGCAGCTGAAACCAGAGGTACTTTCTAAAAAAAACGAAAAAGCAAAAAAAAAAATTACGTCCTAATTTGCTGCTTGTTGTCAAGCTTTTGTGCAGATCTGAGAGGTTGGCTCCTTCGCCTTCTGTATCCCATCAGATGCCACTCTGACTAGCAAAGTTGTTGCCCGCAATGAGACAAAGCCTCTCTCTTTTAGCAGCCTTTCCACCTTTTTACAGCCGCGTATGTTGAACTGCTTGCAGAAAATTGGTCATATTTATTTTTATCTTTTAAAAAATGGGGAGTAGGGGCTGGTGGAACGCAGGCAACAGCCCTTGGTGGAAATTGTGCCTCTCTCAAAACCTAAGATTGCCTACAAGCCAGCCGCCTATTCTTCCAGCCCGTTTGATGTCCCCGGGTACGGCTGTACAGCAAAGACACAACTACGGGCAAACAATAGCACCCCTGTAAGGAATTTTCTGGGCCAGTTTAACTTTGTGCATCGGAATGACAGTGAGCACAGTGGGAAGCAGCCAAAAGACGCAAGGCCTCTGGCTTCCCTTGTGTAGCTCGTAGTGTTACAACTATAAGCTATTGTTCTTCCTATACGTTATAAGGACGGAATGAAACGGTGTCTTAAATAGAAATAAGGGGCGGTCGGGGGCCCTCCCTATACGAGTGGGCTGTGCCGTTTCCTGAACAGAGATTTCTGCCTCTCTTAGACCTCTCAAACTCTTGTTTTGGGGCGAAGAGTTTTGCTTGAATCGTGCAACATTATGAATGTGTTGTATTTTCAATGCTGTTTGCCTTGGGAAACAAGTCGATATCATCAACTAAATACATTTTCTGCTCCAAGTAGCCCACTCAGAAACAAAAGTGTTGCTATTACTGCATCTTTTCAACCGTTTTCAGCCCCGTTCCAACTAAACCTGTTGAGCAGCCAGTTGAGAAAATCTCCAATTAAAACAGGAACAAAAGGGACGATTGTATTTGCTTGCTTTACAAACATCTATCTATTTTGGAGGACGGCGTCTGCGCCCCAAAACATCCCCCTCCCTCCCCAAAGGAGAACCCAGTTCCCATGTTGCACTAAGTCATGCTATGGTTGGCTGTGTTTTGCTTGGCAGCCCTGTCACCGGAGGTTGAGTCAACAAGGTCATTGAACCAAGCTTCAAAATGATCCGTTAAAAAGGGGCAAAGTAAGGCTCCTAGAGCGCCAGGGAAACAGTCAGCCCATCACTTTCTCTAACAAGACTGTTCCTGTTGTGAGGGCTGAATAATGGCCTGGCCAGACCAACAGTTTGTAGCAGTCTCGTTATCGATGGCTAAAGAGTTGGTCTGATCCCCGCAGAAGGCAAGCTTTGCTTTATGCGATTGCGCCTGACTGTCACATCAGCTTTAAAAAGGTGATTCTTTCTGAGCTGGCTTCTTCTGTTATGCTGCATGGACTCTCCCCCTCCACTCCTTTTTGCACATGGCTCATCCGACTTTAATAAACCATCTCTGAGAAACGCATTTTATTTTCAGCGTCCGTTTATATTTCTCCCTTCCTCTCGTCCTTTAGAAACCACCAGGGTCTTTCAAACAAGACATTCGATTTTGATTGTATTTTGTGAGAAGATAATAACAGTTTATTTTCTTTTTAGCTTCCGCATTTGAAATTTTTGCTTAAAGTGGTTATAAATACAGCCTAAGGAATCTTGAAGTAGACATTGGGCACGATAATCGTTTTTAAAATCCTCTCTGCAAGCAATCTAAATTATGTAATATCCGAAAATGGTTAAAATATTTGTCTAATTGGACACGTTACTATCGAAGGAGTTGTATGCTAGTGTGACAGGCCAGGAAAAATAGGAACTCCACCTCTTTCTGGTTTTCTGAATATACTGGCTATTTCCATGCCTAAAGACTGGTTAGAAGGAATTGTATTTTGTGAACTTTTCTCTGCTATTCAGTTTTCCCTGCTTTCCTTAATTAAATGCTTCTTTGCTATAACCTGGTCAATCTCAGAAAATTCAGCCCTTATCTGTGAAATTCCTAGCTCTTAAGTGGTTTATTTCTTTTCTTCTGCAAGCCTCTTTTCTCTTATTTTTTTTGTATGTGATACTTAGTGATGTAGTAGCATGTAAAACAGAATAGTTTGACACGGTGAGATTATTTTAATCTTAATCTTAAACTGTTAAAATGCCACACCTTTTAAATGAGATTTGTTTTTAAAAAAATCAAAGATGCATCCATTTGATTTTTTAGCTTTGTAACATTTTGCCTTAAAAGTTTTCCCCAAATAATATTTTTTGTGTGTGTTTATCTGAAGCGAAATACTAATTACCTGAGAGGTGGGTTTTATGCATTGTCTAATGTTAAAGAGGTTTTTTTTCAATCAATTTTTATTATTTTATGCTGTTTATACATATCAGTTTGTGAATGGTGTGATATTTGGGTATCATACATTTCAATACAAATAGGCATAATATTATCACTCATAGTTCCTGCATTTCATTTTCATTATTTCATATTGTTTACACATACATTTTACTACTGCCATTCAGTTTCTAAACCTCCCTCTTGTTCTTTCATATATCTTAATATATTAATATATATACTATTATTCCCCTCTTATTTCTATCTCTATTTTAACTCCCCCCCATATCACTATAATATTCAAAGACGTTTCTTTTCTATTTCCCATCTTTCACCTGTTTTATTATTCATATTTCCCTTATTTAGATCTTCACTTCTATTTGTGTTAAAATTTCATCCTCCATTCTTTCATTATTCAATGGCTGAACGTACATGTCTAGTTCCAATCACAATCATTTAAACATCTTATGCATTGTCTAATGTTAAAGAGTTGTACGCATTTCTCCCGAAAGGGACCTGTGCGGAAGGATGCAGTTTAAGTGTTGCTGGGCTTTGAAGGGATGGAAGCAACTTGTTGGCTTCGGAATCCGTGCCTCGGATTTTGAACCTCTCTTTGTTCTAAATAGGAACCTTTCAATTCTGCACCAGTCTGATGCCTGTGTGTTTTTGTTTTTTTGGTGGTTGAGAGCTTTCTAACGAGGAGCAGAGTCCCTCTTCTTCAGCAATTACATAATCAGCCAAATGGGGGCAAGACAGGCCATATGGCATCTTTTGAAGAAAAGGAAAAAAAACCAGCGTCTGAACACCTTCAAAAGGCCCCTTGGTCAGTTATAAAAAGCAAACAGATGCCTTAATTGCAACTCTTCCCTCCTCAGATGAACATGAAATAGAGGCAGACTCTTCTTCCCTTCACACGGCATGCTAATTAATGAGCCTCCAACCGAAGGATCCCAGAGTGATGCTTCCAAACCCCTTTTTTCCTCGCAGCCTGCACGCTCTTCTTAAATAATTAATTGTCATTGCTGCCTGCTGCTTCCGGTGCGTACGTGTTCACAGTGGTCTCAGATCGCAGCGTCGAGGCAGCCTTCCAGTTCCTGTCTGCCGCTTTGCTTTGCCTCTTTTTAAGGGCTTTCATCTTAAGGTCTCGGGAAGCCGACACAGGTTGTCAATTTTGGAGCCTCTGGGCTTTGATGTCCTTTTTTAAGTGCTAAGACCGCAACTTGGAAAGTGGAGAATGTTCACTTCTGGGACTTGACAGGAAGGAGAGGAAAGGAGCAGGACATTCACCCCCACCTAGGCAAACTTATTTACCTCTTGGTGAGCCTCGGATAAAGCATTGGAGGAAATGTTCAACCCAAAAACAGGGAGGCTTTTATAGTATAGACTAGCCTTTATGGTCACTGTACATCATGTATACAACAAAATTGGTTTTAGCCTCACTGGTGCACACCATGACAACAAATGCAAACAACATAAATAGCATAAAGAATAATCCCTATGGGGGGGGGGAGAAAAAGAAAAACTAGTCCTAGGTTTCCACGTGTGGGTGGAGTGATTGTGGTTGTGTTTTAAGAGTCCGACATGGCAAATATGCCCTTTGTCTACATTGCAAGCCCACCCCCGCCCAGTATTTCTCTCTTGACATTTTTATGGATGTCATCGGAACAACATCAAAACAGGGCTACTTATTTTGAGGTCAATCTCTCAGCTTGGTAAGATTGTCACAGATTCCCGTCATAACCTTATTCCCCCTGCTGTCGGCCAATTAGCCTGTGAAAGGTGATTTATTTGACTTGAAAAGAAACTTATTCTAAGAAAGATTTACGGTAACGTTTTGTCTGTCAGAAGTTTATATACCTGTTACATGGAAACCGATAGCTTGAAATAAATTCTATGTTGTTATAATAGATCAGTCCTTTAACAGTGGGGAAATAATTGATGCCCATTTCAGTGGATCACAGACTTATTGTAATGCTGTGTGTAATTTATAAACTAGCTGCTTACAGATGCACATACTCACACTATATGTATATATGTACGTATGTGTGTACAGTATATCACAGAAATTACACCCCCTCACATTTTGTAAATATTTAAGTGTATCTTACCAGCAGTTTAGACATTAATGGTTGTGTGTTGCGTTATCTTGAGGGGACAGCACATTTACGCTGTTATATAAGCTGTATACTCACTACATTGTAGCCAAGTGTCATTTCTTCAGTGTTGTCACATGAAAAGATATACTTAAATATTTACAAAATGTGAGAGGGTGTACTCCTGTGATATACTGTATGTTGTGTGTATGTCACACACACACAACATAGAGTATCTCACAGGACTACACACACACACACAGTTTTATCAATGAAATTGCCCAGTAGATGCCTAAAACTTAATTTTCATCATTTCATAGTGGTTGGGATTGATGGAGTTTTTAGTCTTAACACTTCTAAAAGACACTGAAGTTGAGAAAGCTGATCTAAACTAAACTGGCTTTCCAGATAGGGCTGTCTACTAATCTCATTTGGTCATACTGGAGATTAAAATTCAGATTTAACAGAATAACAGAGTTGGAAGGGACCTTAGAGGTCTCCTAGTCCAACCCCCTGCTTTTCTTGTATGACTCAAAAGTAAATGCTTACATACACTTATTTATTTACTATTAATTACATTTGTATTCTCCCCCCCCCTCCCGCCCTCCCCAAATCAAAAAATATTCCTAGAAAATAATTTCGGGAGAATGCTGTAATGCTGAGAAACGTGGAGGGAAAGAAAAGTGAAGCAACTTAAAACTAAGGAGAAATTTCCTGACAGAACAATTAATCAGTGCAACAACTTGCCTTCAGAAGTTGTGAATGTTCCAACACTGGAAATTTTAAAGAAGAGATTGGACAACCATATGTCTGAAGTGGTGTAAGGTTTCCTGCCTGAGCAGGGGGGTGGACTAGAAGACCCCACCCCCCACCCCAAGGTCCCTTCCAACTCTGTTACTCTGTTAATTTCACGGCTGGCTGGGGAATACTGCACTGTTTCCCAATCCTGGGAACTTTGAAGTGTGGATTTCAACTCCCAGAATTGCCCAGTTCAGCAAGACGGGGTGAGGTGGGGTGAACTAGATGACCTCCAAGGTCCCTTCCAACTCTGTTACTCTGTTAATTTCACGGCTGGCTGGGGAATACTGCACTGTTTTCCAACCCTGGGAACTTTGAAGTGTAGATTTCAACTCTCAGAATTTCCCAGTTCAGCATGGCGGGGTGTGGTGGGGTGGACTAGATGACTTACAAGGTCCCTTACAACTCTGTTAATTTCACGGGTGATTGGGGAATTCTGGGAGTTGAAGTCCACACTTCTTAAAAAGCCCCCACCCCAACACCGGTTGGGCAACACCGAATTTTTTTGTATGCGTTTGCTAAGATCGGACAGGGACCCGATCAGTGCGCAATCCAGAGTTCGACGATCATCCTATTAGTCCCACGAGGGCGGGGTTTCCCATCAAGCCCCGCCCTTCCATTCATTGCGCCGCTTCTAAGCCACGCCCCCTTCGCGCGGCGCGAGGGACGGCGTTTGTTTTCTCCCCCCCTTTCCGCCCCGCCCTCTTTCCTCCGGCCCCGCCCACCCACGGCCCTCTCCCACGGCCTGGAATCCCCGCCCCCTTTTTACCTCAGGCGCGCCGTCGCGATGTTGCCGCCTGAAGGCGAAGCGGCTGGCCGCGTTTCGGGCGGCGGCGGCTGCTGCAACGGCGGCTCCCTCCCTTCTGGAGTCGTCGAGGCGCCTCCTCCTCCTCCTCCGTTCCCTCCCTCGGTCGTCGCCGCCGCTCTGAGTCACGACGGCGGAGGGAGGAGGAAGAGGCGCAGTAAGAAGAAGAAGAAGAGGCGGTCGCTCGGCGCTCTCCGGCGTAACCGGGGCTCTCTCGCCTCACGCCTCAGCAAGGGGACCCGCCTGGCTTCTTTCCGCTCCCGGGGACGCCAAGGGAGGGGGGGAGGCTCGCCCCCTCCCTCCTCAAGGACCCCCTCCTCAAAGAAAAGAAAAAACACCCACCCACCGCCTCAGGTAAGCGCCTTTCGGCCCTCACCCGCCCTACAAAAGGCGGCGCGTCTGCGCGTGCGCGCTGGCTCGCCCGCGAGGGTTCCATGCCCCCCTCTGTCTTTCCCCAACGGCCGTTCTCTCTTCTTTCCTCCCCGCCCCCCCCCCCGCCCTGTGGGGTTTTTTGTCTCTTTCCAACATGGAGTCACTCTTGCTTCTGCCCCTGCTCCAGGTTTTGGGGGAGGGGTGTGTGTGTGTGTTTGCCCTGCTTCAGCTTTTGGGGAGGGGTGTGTGGCTGCCCTACTTCAGGTTTCTTTGGGGAGGACACACGTGTGTGTGTGTGTGTGTCTGCCCTGTTTCAGGTTTTGGGGGGAGGGATGTGTGTGTGTTTCTGCCTTGCTTCAGGTTTTGGGTGTGTGTGGTTGCCCTACTGCAGGTTTTTGGGGGAGGAAGTATGTGTGCCTGTCTGCCCTACTTCAGGTTTTTTTTGCAGAGGGGGGACACGTAAGTGTGTGTGTGTCTGCCCTTTCGAGTTTGGGTGGGGTGGGGTGTGTGTATTCCTGCTTTACTTCAGGTTTTGGGGAGAGGGGTGTGTTTGTGTGTATGTGTTCCTGCCTTGCTTCAGGTTTTGGGGGGAGGGGTGTGTTTGTGTGTGTGTGTCCGCCTGTCTGCCCTATTTCAGGTTTTGGGGGGGACTGTGTGTGTGGGGTGTGTGTGCCTGGCTGCCCTGCTTCAGGTTTCAAGGAAAGGTGTGTGTGTGTGTGTGAGAGAGAGAGACAGAGACAGAGAGTGTGTGTTCCCTTCTCCCCCCCAAACTGCTGCGATCCATCACTTAATAGTTTGAAATACAGTACGTTTTTTACCATTCTTGGGGGATAGGGGGCTGCGTGTGGGTTTTTATGGCTGAGGTTAACTGTTCTTGAGTTCTCAACTTTGGCAGCGGAGTTGCCCCCACCACCCTGGGTGTCCTTGCCCGTTTCCGCATCCCGCCATCCTAACCAGGATCCTGAATTGACCTGTTTTCTAGGTTCGCGGGAGAGGCTGAAGAAGAAGGGTGACATTATTGGAATGGCACTGGCTGGTGGGGGACGGGGTGCCATCGCTCGGATGCCAATTTCACACCGTTCGCTGTTGAAATTGGCAAAGGTTGGCTCAACAAGCCAGCCTGCAAGGTTGGCATCTCAATGCATCCAGCCTCCGACAAATGTGTGGATCATGCCCTTTTGGCTTTTATTGATCAGTTCTAATATGTTTTTATTTTTTAAGGCATTAATTGTTTTCCACTACGAGACAACAATCTCAGTCTACAGATAATTTTTCTCTTACCAGAAAAGTTAGGAATTTTCCTTCTACCCCATTAAATGGATCAGGACTCCCAAATGGGCCAGGACTTCTCCTTCTTCCCCAATGTGGCTGTGGCCCTTGCTGCCTTTGTACTGTTGTTATTGCAACAGAGAAATGCAAGTGTTTTTCCTCAAAATTGATCACCCTCGTATACTTGTACACCAGAGGGAAAATTGACAAGGCCTTGAGTGTTTGCCCAAGATTCTCACTCAGCCAAGATGAGGGCAGAGAAAAGGGGTTCCAGTCTGTGATAGGAAAGAGCTCTTGGGGCCTTGGATACAAAGCCAGAAGCTCAGTTTTAAGAGTATGTGCTTTGCCCGTAAAAGGTCCCAGCTTCAGTTCTTGTATCTAAATGGGGAGGAAAAAAAAATCAGATTCCAGAGAGGAGAGACACCTTCCTAGCCGAGATCCTTGAGAGTTTCTGCCTGTCAAAACAGTTCTAAACTGGAAGAACAATAGCCTGAGCGGATTATTACAGTATCTGCCGCTCCCATCCTGATGGTTGGTCTAGGTTTGAGCTTAGTGCGTGTTGTCACTTGGCTGTGTTTTCAGGTGTGCGTTTTAAATTATCTGAAATTTGTGCTTTTAAGTACAGAATGTAAAACTCTGAAGGAATCTTCCTCCCTCACTCTCAGGAGTCTGCTTTTGACTGTTGAGTACGGAGTAAGAAAAATGTGGTTCTGTTTTTTTTAATGTGTTTGAAATAAGTCTTCTCTGGCAGGGTCACCAACCATTCAGACCTCGGGGACTACTCAATTCATAATTTTAAATCCTGTGGACCACTGATATGTTTTTTAAAAGATAAATGGTATTTAGTGCAGTATAAAAAATGCAAATAATTTTTCTGTGGACCACCAAAGTTTTCTCGTGGGCTACCAGTGGTCCACGGATCACCACTGATCTATGGGACATTATGGAGCACAGTAAAGACCATGGAAGCTTAAGTCATATAACCAGTGTACAGGTAATCCTTGACTTACAACAGTCTGTATAGTGACCTTTCAAAGTTACAATGGCACTGAAAAAAGTGATTTATGACTGTTTTTCACACTTATGACCGTTACAGCATCCCCATGTGATCAAAATTCAGATGCTTGGCAGCTGGTTCATATTTATCAGCCTTTTTTGTGTCCCAAGATCATGTGATCCCCATTTGTGATCAAGGGGAGGAAGCCAGATTCACTTAACAATGGCATTTTGGAAGAAATGTCCTTCTGGGTTCGGCTCCAAGTGGGGAAAAAGACACTGGAGACATGGAGGCTGCTTGGAAAGATGGTTTTAATGGTGGACAGGACCACGTGGCTTGAGTCTGAACAGAAAAAGTGATCACATGCTTCAATGTTGGTGGAGGAAAGAGAAGGGAAGGGAGGAAGAGAAGCTGGTTTTATGCCCTCTCTGGCCTTTGATCTTGAGCTTGTATTCTGATTGGTTGTCAGACTTCCATGGGGCCACACAGGGGCAATTCTCTAGGCTGCGTTTTGAATCCAGGTCTGGTTGAGTTGCCATGTGGCGAGTTGGGTAAAGGGCCAATATTATCATGCCTTAATCCCATCACTCTGGAGCTGAAGGGGAGAACTCTTTATTATGTAAAGTGGACTAGCTCAGGCTTTAATGACTCATTGATAAAGGGGGAAGGGCAGGAAGCTGCAGACAGCTATTCTGTCTTTTAAAATATGTTTCTTCCTTTCACATCCAGAGAAATATTCTGCCTTTTCAATATTTCCTAGGATATTTCATTTTTTCTGGGAGAGGGCTGGATGATAACTTCCCACAGGCATTACTTACTTAACAATGGCAGTGATTCACTTAACAACTGTGGCAAGAAAGGTGGTAAAATGGGGCAAAACTCACTGAATAAATGTCACACATAAGAACAGAAATTTTGGGCCCAATCCGGGCCATAAGTGAAAGATTACCCGTAATGCATTCACTGTCGAGTTGTATGCCAAACCCATTAGTGTTTATGAAACATTTTTGCAAGCATTTTTTAAATAAATCCAGTTGGTGGCTAGAGTTCTTCTATATAATGTTTTATAAGACATTCAGTCACAAAGTATAGGCTTCAATCATCACTCTTTGCAACAATGGATGGCAAAAGGAAATGAGCGATTTCTCTTCATACAGACCTTTTTCTGAAGTGTGCAAGGCACTAAAGCTCCTTGTCAGTAGGAGTTTTAAAGAATACAGAGTCATATCCCACTTGAACACTGAAAAATTAATCTGTTTTGATAATACACACCAAGCCTTTAAAAATCCAAACATTAGAATTATCGCTGTATAATAGTATTTTAGCAACTAGACTGTTTATAAACCCTATTCATAATGGTATGCACATGGCCATCTCCGTTCAAATACTTTGCACAATTCAGCTGGCTGATAGACACAGTAAAGTAAATCAGTGTGATAAGTGTTGAATCGCATGTGTGCTAATCCTGCATAAATTGAGGATGGATCTGGATTAATTGAAGAGTGTCACACAAAGCTTGATAGTTGTATTAATCTTCTGCCTTTTACTATAACTTCCTCATTTTGTCAAGAGAGCCTGCAGTAATTGAGCATCGATTAAGCCTTTAGATAAAGCTCGATTAGGCAGTTTCAGAAGGGAATCTATGAATATAGTAGGTACTTGGTGCTATGTTGTTCCATTGTTTCTCTTGCAGGCTACCGTGTTACCTTGGGCGTATTAACGCTTTTATTGCAAAGAAGCTTCCCATTTGGCCCTTATCTAGAAAGGAAATCAGCTCTATCCTGCTGAGGACATTTCCTCCCCTGTTGTGTTACTTTTTCGATAGTTGCAGCCTAGTTTTTATTTAAAAACAACAACAACGAATCACAGACTTGCAGTCTGCAGATTAACTCAGAATCTCACACCTTAACCTTGTGGATAACACATTTCCTTCCTGGCCATGTATGAAACGGCAACGGCAGAGCTTGCACCACAGAGCTTAACAAATCTCTTGTGGGAAATTGGAAATGATTTGTGCTTCCTGTTTTGTTTAATCACGTTAACGTACTGCAGTTGCTGCAGATTTTGTAAGGAACCTTGGAGCTGGTTTGGAGTAACTAGACGCTGTAAGTGAAGCACTAATAGTTTAGAATTAGGAATATGTTTTGTCTGAACAATTTCAGGAAAGATGGAACAAGCTGGCAGCAAATAAAACTTTTTAAGGCAAAAAGGGATTTAATAAATTCTGACTTTCAACAGTTCACATCAAGTACTGGCAGTCGTTTTTTAACATTTTCTTAAGAGTTTTATGTCTAACCCCTCTTTTCAATAAATGCCTGATTTGTTTTCCCTAAAGGCTTTGACTTGATTAGAAATTTTTCACGTATTTATGAGCAACTACAGTTGTTGCCAGTTGCTTTGGGACAGCAAAACATTATACAGCTTTGGCGTTCCTGTAGCAGTTTCCCAACTCGTTGTAATTAAAATCTCTTTTGAAAGCAACTCCGAGGTACCCAAACATAAATATTACAGGTGGCTTGTAAGAGAGAGAAATATTAACCAATGAAGGCAAATATACGTGATCAGGGATAACATTTGCAGGATCCAACATTCTGTAGAGAAGTTCCCTGAGGATGGGAGCTCCAGCATGAGTCCAAAAGCTCGGAAAACTAAACCTCTGGTCACAATAACTGATCCAGATTGGATCCTGCAGAAATATGTATTAGGTAAGGTCCCCGTTGGGAGAGAGAGTACATTCAGAGAAGCGTTGTGAGAGTGTTGTTGGAGAACACACAAACCAGCATACAGAGACACTGCAGTTTAAATAGGCTTTTACTTTCATGGAAATAGAGGTATCAGAGTCCATCAAATAGTCCAAGTCATACACGGATAAGACAGTCAGTCACCAATGTCTTTCAGTTAAGGGATAATCCAAAGAACATAGTCCAGTATCATATAATCATATAACAGCCAGCTTCCAAAACACTCAGATCAGATCAGATCAGCCCAGCATCGAACAAACAGAGCTCCCTCTTATGGCTGATTGAGCAAAACAGCAACCAATCACATTTTACAGTATGATTTAAAGAAACAGGTACAGCATTGTTACATGATATATATATATATATTTCCAACCCAACCATTAGGTTATATTCCTAACAATAAGAATATTATCACTGGGCCCCAAAACCCTCCCATCCACCCCTCATTGTGAAATCCTATTTCTCTGCATTCATTTAATTATTTTTTGTAGTAGACAAAATCAGCAAGAGTGACATTACTTGACAGTTTTAACAATTAAATGTCTTGCCCATGGGTATTTTTATCTCTGATGTGTGTTTGTGTTTTTAGATGATTAAATCTTTTCAGATAAAACACCCCTCAGGGCCATACTCAGATAATGCCTGTATATAGATTAAGGTGAGCAAAGATAGGTTAACTTGCCTGGGTCTTACATTCAGGAGTCTGTTTTGGAATCAGTTATCAGTTAATCACTTCTTAGTAAAAAACACCAAAAGTTTTCACTTTTGAAATAACTGGGACTGTGACATACTTCATGAGCCTTTCTCACGGTTAAAAATAATTTGATTTTTGTTGTTATGTAGGATAAAAAAAATAACTTGCTGTATAAGAAACTATATAATAAATTAACCTAAATACAATTACCAAGAACATTTATTGACAAAACCCAGCAGTACTTAAATACCACGTGACATGCTTGAAATGCCACCTCTTTATGCGGTTTTGATGGCTGAATGGTTTATCTACCTGCAACAGCTTCAACTTTAAGCCTGAAGGTGGAATGAAATTGCACTTTTCCTATCTGAAATTATGATGGAATATTGATTTGACTCAGACAGACAGGTTTTATAGAAAAGGTATTTTGAGTTCTGGGCCTTGATTGTGCAAAGTTTTCAATATTCTGTTACAATACTTTGAGCATATTAAACAAACATTCCAGGATTCCTAACAGTTCCTGTATTCCTGACCTCGATTAGGAATTAATACTAACCTTAAGAAGGCCACAAAACCTCAATTGGTTGACCTGGAACACAATGGAGTCAGTCTTGTGTAGGTCATTGTTTGTATAAATAATAGCTTGCATGTAATTTAAGGGCTGAAGAGAATAATAACAATACTTCATGGGTATCTGGTCTCCACCTGACCCAACAAAATTATTGGGGGGGGGGGTGTTCTTGAATTGCACCATTTGTCAAAACCTTCCTTGAAAGAAGCTATGAAAACGCAAGGATCATATCCAGGAAACGAACCACTTTCCTGTTTTGGATTTAAACATTTTTTAAAAGTATGGTTAACTGCTGCTTATTTGAATTTTTTTGTTTAAAAAAATGAGAACTGTGCATACTTTGTCTAAAATTTAAAGTAGCCCTTGGTGGAAACAAGCTTGTAATTTTAAAACGTCCGGATCTCACTGTTCACTTATAAATGGACGACTGTATGCATAGAAATGTGAATTAATTCGGTCTCCTTGTGGTTCAAGGTCATGAATCAGACTGAATGAATTGGGGGGGGGAGGGAATCTATGAGGAGGGGAGACAAGGGAGCTCTAATTTCAATGCTCCAGTGTTTATTGGAAGGCTTTTTGAGAAACAAGGCAGCAGCTCCTATGGCCTCATACGTATCAACATATTGTAACTATTAAAGGCCCTGTAAAGGTTTAATCTTCTTTAATCTTGGGGTAATAACTTGAGAAAACAACTCAGCACTGTGCGTGTGTGTTTGTGTGAGATTTTTGTATTAGCTTAGATGGGGCCGTGCACATTGTCACAAGCCTTGGTGGTGGATCAGCTGTTGTACAGCTGTCTTATTAAACACTAGGACCATAATCACCGACAGTATACACAGCCAATATTACCCTCCAAATATCCAGTTCCAGATCCCTGGGCATACTGTTCATTGGCAGTTGAAGCTAACTGTCTCTTTTCAATTTTTAACAGAAACCCCAAGTTTCACTTGTAAAATGCTGGAGATTTTTTTTAAAAAAACCTGTATGAGAAAAGGAGGAAGATAATACGGCATCACTCAAACCAATAGGAGGGCTGGCAGAGGGAGGGGGGAAATGTGATTACTTGATCAGTAATGACAGATGAAGTTCTCTGGGTAATAGGTTGCTTCCCTACGCATTATGTAGCTGTGTGCTTCTACAGTTTATAACTTTTACTGTGTTTTAAGGGTTGAATCTCTTTGTTGCTTTCCATTAAGCAGGATTTCTGTGGGAGAAACGGTGTGAATTCTGGTTTCCTGGCAGGTAGTCCTCGACTTATGACCACAGTTGAGCCCAAAATGTATGTTGCTGAGTGAAACATTTGTTAAGAGCGCTTTGCCCCATTTCACGACCTGTCTCGCCCCAGTTGCTAAGGCAGAAAAGCCATTTTTTTATGTTGCCTTTGTTAGCACAAATGCAGTGTGTGTGTGTGTGTGTGTGTGTGTGTGTGAGAGAGAGAGAGAGAGAGAGAGAGAGAGAGAGATCAAATGCATTAAGCCCAGTCACTTAAATCCCAGCTATGGGATTACTTTACGGTTAACAATGCTAAACGTTTTGAGACTTCACTTGAAACAAACAAATTTAAAAAATCTGATTTTCTCCAATGTTGGTGGAGATAGCATCCAGGAATGGGTTAACTCCGTCTATTATCCTATCGGACTGAGTCTGCAAAGTTCAATGTCCCGCCTCCTCTGGTAGCTCCTCCCACTTTTAAGACTCGGTCTACCTTTGGACTGGACGTGTTTAGTCATAGGAAAATATCTCAAAATCCGCACTGGGACAAAAACCTCTCAGCCAGGCCTAAATTTTCCGAGGCTGAGACCTAATACAGAGGTTTTAATTTTGTCTAGGATTTTAATGTAGCTTTGATGTATCTAACTTTAAGCTACCTCAGGCCGCCTATATGCTGTGCTTGTAAAGTAGCCATCCTAGTAAGAAACAGTATCAAAGCATTTTGCCTATGCAAATGGATGGATTAAAACTGTGCGGGGAATTCTTGCTCATCACCCAGAGTCATGAGAAATGGATGGCACAGCAATGTTATTAATAATAAATGTGTACTTTCAGAGAAGTGCTTTTAGTATATGAACTCCCCTCTTGCATCTGTGAAATGGCACCATTAAAAGCAGGCCTCATCTGATGTTAGAGCAGTTCCATATCACATCAATTTTGTTCATTTGTCTGGTGGATCTCAACCAGGCTGGCCGTGATTTTGGCATTGTATGTTCTGACCTAGGCTTCCTGAGAAAGCATAAATTACAATCTTAGTCCCAAAAACCCTTTTATTTATACGGCTGTGAATTATAGTCATATGGTCATTCACAAACAGTCTGTGAAGAGTCCTACAGATGTCTGCTTGAGTTGCCACAGTCTTTCAGGGTCATGTTGATAAGCACCCACCTTTATCTCCCTTGAAATGCTGCCAGAGACCTAATTGCCAATTAGTTTTGCAAGGCGAAACGTAGCACAGAGTCAAACGGAACTTTTCAGAGCTTGAAACCGACCAGATGAACTAATTGCTTCCTGCAAAAGCTCACATCCCTTTGCTCCTCTTTCTATGTCTTATGGGAGGGGCCAATCATCTCCAAGCCTTACTCCTAAGTCGTCTTTTTTTTTTTTTTCGTAATTGTTCTTGCCTTCTGGCAGCTCTGCATAGGCATGCACTGGGAACAGGCTCACATTGTTCTTCTGCCTCACTGATGTCAGACTCTGGAGGCTCCAGAGGCAGCACATAACTCTCAGATGGCCCTGGCCCCCTCTCTGCCCCTTCTCCAGGACTGGCCCATGTTTCTCCCCAACCTCCTCACTGTCCGACTCTGCTGCCAGCTCCGCAGGCAGACCACAACATTGTATATCTGCAGCTGTGACCATTAGACCGCCTATATCCAACAGTTCTGAAGATTTGTTTATAGTTCCAATATGTTGTCGGAACCCTGAAAATGTATCATTTTGGTGGTGAGATGAAGCATGTTATATAAACAGAGTTAACAAGTTATCTTAACTTTTTTTCTGTTGCTTCAGGAACTGCTCTTCCTCAAGAAAGGAAGGCATTAATCTCCTAGGATGCCTGGGTTGAGAATGGAAACACACCTTATGCGGGCTGTACAAATTATGCCATTTTGCTTGTCACTAAAATTATTGTGGGTTTACCAATGTGTTTACATATACATTGAGAAGCATTATGTGCCATGTGTGTCTTATCAGCTTTGTGAGGCTACTCTGACCAAAAGAAGTTTCCTTGACTGCAAAACAGCTTTCATTAAAGCAGGCATCCCCTTCTTCCTGTTGGACAACTTTTATTAAATGAACTGTTTTTTCTTTTAATTGTCCTCCCGTTTTTGATGACAGAAGTTTTCCTCCAGGAACTGAAACGTTTAGTTTAACATTAGAAGAACAAAACTAATTAGAGCTAATGTTCAAAACACGGGGTAGAGAGCAACTTGCGTTTTTCACCAGGCAAGACTTGTATGCGGGATATTTAACATACTTGGAACTAGTTTGGGTTGTCTATTAAAAATAGTTTGCTTTGTTCTCACAGGATTGCCATTTGCGGTGTTTTCAGGCTAACAGATCACAATCAAGTATTCTGGTAAGTCTGGGAAAAGTGGCAGCAAATAACCTGGAAACCCTAAATGTGTGGCTTGCTTTGAGTGAATAGAATGAAAAAGAGACCTTATTTCTATGCTATGGAATCATTTAGGTCACACTGGAAGGAATCCTAAAAGGTTACCTAGTCCAGTCCCCTGCTCTCTGGCCAGTAGCCATCTACCTATTGCTCGAAGTTCTTCCCATACAAAGAAGAACACACCATGAACGCGACAACCCACCAAACTGAAAGGCATGCAAAGTGTCTGCCCTGGACAGAAGGGAAGAGGTCCTCATACCGATGGTTGTTAGCAGTTGGCGCTGCAGAATCTCTCCCATCCCCAGGATTAATCTAGTACAGGGGAGTCAAATTCAATCTCATTGAGGGCCACATCAGGGTTGTGTTTGACCTCGGGGGGCCAGGTGGGCATGGCCAGCTCAACATCATGTCAGGGGCACCTATGGGGACCCGAGCACTCTGCCAGCAAAAACGGGCTCCCGAGCTCCATTTTTGGTGGAGATGGCCTCCTGCAACCCTCCATCAGCAGAAACTGAGCTCACGAGGCCTGCCTGTGGAGCTCACGGGGGCTGCCTGTGGCCCTCCCGGGCTCAGTTTTCGCTGGCAGAGGCACCGCGGGCCAGTCCTTCACTGTTTCCAGGGCATCCCCAGGGGCCAGATCTAAGCACCCCGCAGGCCAGATCCGAACCCCGGGCCTTGAGTTTGACACCCCTGATCTAAAACAATTCATATTGTTGTCTCATCATCTCTTCAGAAGTCTTCAAAACTGGAAAAAAGGGAATGAACCGTGAGGCTGTTCCGGGGAAGAGTCCGGAGGAGATGTACATTCAGCAGAAAGTGAGAGTGCTGCTAATGCTTAGAAAGATGGGATCCAACGTACGTATCCGTGCCATGAGCTCATCAGCATCAATAGCCCAGAATTTTTGTCTTCTGGTTTACGAGGTTCCCCTTCCGAGTTTCACAAAGACAATTTTTATGTGTCACAAACCACCAGAGGAACCGTTTAGAATTGAATAGAATTGAATAACAGAGTTGGAAGGGACCTTGGAGGTCTTCTAGTCCAACCCCCTGCCTAGGCAGGAAACCCTACACCACTTCAGACAAATGGTTATCCAACATCTTCTTTAAAACTTCCAGTGTTGGAGCATTCACAACTTCTGGAGGGAAATTTTTCCACTGATTAATAGTTCTCACTGTCAGGAAATTTCTCCTTAGTTCTAAGTTGCTTCTCTCCTTGATTAGTTTCCACCCATTGCTTCTTGTCCTGCCCTCAGTTGCTTTGCAGAATAGCTTGACTCCCTCTTCTTTGTGGCAGCCCCCCCAAATATTGGAAGACTGCTATCATGTCTCCCCTAGTCCTTCGTTTCATTAAACCAGACATACCCAGTTCCTGCAACCGTTCTTCATATCTTTTAGCCTCCAGTCCCCTAATCCTCTTGGTTGCTCTTCTCTGCACTTTTTCTAGAGTCTCCACTAGATTCTAGAGTTTAGTTATTTCCAAGGCGATCACTCTGTAATCCCCGAAACCTCGGGGAATTAGCAGGATTAATCCCATTCATTATAGATCACTTGTTTGCAATCTCTTGAGGGTCATTCCCTATGATACTTGTGCAATTTATTTTCACCCATTTGGTCTAACGGTCAAGGCACCAGCTAGAAACTGGGAGACCAGGAATTCTAGTTCCACTTGAGGGCATGAAAACCGTCAGGGTGACGAACCCATCTCCCTCAGCCCACCTCACAGAGGTGGTTGTTGTGGGGAAATTAGGAGGAGTAGGAAAGAGGCCTTTCTCCGCATTGAGTTCTTTATAAAAATATAAAGATGGGATATAAATAAAAATAAGTACATAAATCAATAAGCCGCCAACTTGAAAAGCAAGTGGACAAATAATTGATCTGCTGGCAAGTTTGCCTTACCTTAATGGGGGCGGGGTTTTGTTCTGTCCTTTTCCAGTTAACCAGCAGTGAAGAGGAGTTTCTGCGGACGTATGCGGGAGTAGTGAATAGCCAGCTTAGTCAACTTCCTCAGCACTCTATTGACCAAGGTGAGTAACAGTTTATGCCCCTTTTTTGCTGTCAAATGTCTAACATGGAAGCACTTTAGTTGATTTTGAGAGGACAAAAATAGTAAAAGCACAGGGGTCACATTCTCTCCCCTGCACCACCCATAATACAGTTTTTTTTTTTCTTTTAATGTTAAACCAGGATTCTCCATTTAGTATGTTTATTACTTACTGCATATTCTTCTCTGGGGATCTATAAAGGGAAGCACAGTGTAGCTACTGGGATATTTAATGGATTTCAAACTACCTACCATATCTTTTGGAGTATAAAACGCATCTTTCCCCCCCAAAAAAGAGGGTGAAAATCTGGGTGCGTCTTGTACACTGAATACAGCAATATTTTTTTTTGCCTCCCAAAACCCCGCCCCCTTCACCAAAATGGCCATGCGTAGCCTTTAGGAGGCTTCCAGAGTGCTCCTGGGGCTGGGGAGGGCAGAAATGAGCAAAAAACGGGCCGGTTTTTGCTCAATTTTGCACCCCTCAGCCCCCAGGAACACTCTATAAGCCTCCTAAAGGCTACGCATGCCCTTTTTTTTTGACAAAAAACAGGCGGTCTGCAGAGTGCAAAAACTTTTTTTTTTTATTTGCCTCTTCAAAATCTTGGTGCGTCTCATACTCTGAAAAATATGGTACTTTTTGCAGAGTGGTGCTGTGGCCTAAAGGTGGAGCTCTCACCTCACACGCAGGAGGCTGTGAGTTTGATCCTGGGTAGAGGCAGATGTTTCTCTCTGGGCATGATGTGAATATATCTGTTGATTAAAACTCCGCATTCGCGGCCATTAAAACACTCAGTTCCATTCAGCCGCCCAGACGCCACCCCGCAATGGATGATGGGGTCATTAAAAGGATGATGGTGATGATGGTGATGATGATGATGATGATGATGATGATGATGATGAAGCTACCTACTTTTCACCTAAGGATAGCTTGGACATGTTTAAAGTGTACTACTCTGTCCTGTTAAAGCATGTTGGACTAGTAGCATTTCGTTCTCAACGGTTTTAATCCAACTAATAACTGTATCCTAAAGATGGACAATACAGAATACTCATTAGTGGGTTGAATAAAATTCTGCATTTTTCCTCAATGAAACACTAAAATCCAGCAACCGAATAGAGGGGTTAGCCGCTAGATGGCAGCACACTCTTTTTAAAAAAAACATAATAAAACGCTCCCACATTTACACACCTGTTTTTTTTTTAAAACAACGTGTGTTGTCTTCCTTAAAGCGGCTCAGGCTGACTTTCAAAGCCAAATTGCTGTGACAGGCTTGCTATTCTATGGATATTCCCCAATGTTATTAACCACTACAGCTGGTTCAGGTGCAATTGATAGGAAAAAACTGCTTTTTCCCTGGTGCTGAAGAGTCCGCCCTCCTTCTGGTTTCTTCCCATTGGTAGTTGATGGGCAAGATTCCCTGCTGAGATTCCCTGTGCCTTGCAGTGGCTGCCCTTGGGTTTCTGTTCAGTTTAGGGGTAGCTTGCTAAGTTGAGCTTCTCAATTTGTCTGGAAATGCTGCGGAGACAATGGCGGTAAAAGTTAATGAATGCATTCCTGACCACTCAGGGTCCTGTGAACCTTAAGGCTTTGGGATTGCTCTTCTGACCTGGCTCAGAAATACCAAACAGCAGAACTGAGGTGTTAATCCTTAGAAGCATAGATCAGTCAGCCTGCCTGCCCTGCCTTCTTCTCTCTCTCTGTTTCCCTTCCTTTCTTCCCCTTCTGCTTCTTTCCATCCTTTCCTCTGTCTCCTTCCTTTCCTTCCTTCCTTCATCTCTCTGTCTTCCTTCCTCCCTCTGTCTTTTTCCCTCCCTCCCTTCCTCTCTTTCTGTCTCCCTATTTTTCCCTTCCCTCCCTCCCTCCTTCCTTTCCTCTATCTCCTTCCTTTCCTTCCTTCATCTCTCTCTGTCTTCCTTCCTCCCTCTGTCTCTTTCCCTCCCTCCTTTCCTCTCTTTCTGTCTCCCTTCTTTTTTTCCTTTCCTCTCTATGTTTTCCTTCCTTTCCTCTCTTGTCTCCTTCCTTTCCTTCCTTCCTTCATCTCTCTGTTTTCCTTCCTTCCTCTCTTTCTATCTCCTTTCTTTTTTTCTTTTCCCTCCCTCCCTTCCTCCCTCCCTTCTACTCTCTCCGTCTCCTTCCTTCCTTCTCTGCCTGTTTTGATCTTTCCTGTAGTAGCTCTCTGCCTGTTAAAGAGGGAGTAAAAAGAAGCTGCTCCAACAAGGCGGCTTGACGTATCTCTCTAGGCGTGCCTGCTGCACTCTAGGCCACATCCTGAACGTACATTTGCGAAACGAAAGGGAGGGTTGGAGTCGAGCAGAGATGCCGGCTGGTCCCCTGGGCGGCTGGAATCCTGGATAGTTTCCACTGAAGTGGCAGGACCAAGCTTGGTGGCTCCGGCAGCTCTGGTTGCTATAGCAATGGAGCTAAGTTGGCTCTAGGAGAAGCCGGATCCCTTGGGGAGCGCAGAGCTGAGACTGCAAACATAGTCTGGGCAGGTAGACGAGGGCTGAACAATGGAACAACACGGGCATCCTCAGAGCCTGTTCCAGAGGGAGGAAATGCCCTGGAGGGTGTTGGAGAACTTCTCCCGATAATTGTGAGGAAAGCGGGTGACTCTTGTGCGGTTATCATGCCTACATTGGTTCCATATGCACAGGCTGCATCAAAGCAGGTGCCACAGAGAGTACACAGAGGGATGCAGTGGCTAAGATGCTGACCTTGTCGATCAGAAAAGGTTGGCAGTTCGAATCCTAGTGCAGCGTAACGGAGGGAGCTCCCATGACTTGTCCCAGCTTCTGCCAACCTAGCAGAAGGAAGGTGGGAAGGGAACAGCGTTCCGTGGGTTCTTCGGGAGTTGAGGGGGTCATGCCGGCCACATGACCACGGAGAGTCTTCAGTTCAGCGCTGGCTCTTTGGCTTTGCCAATGTTTTGAGATGAGCACCTCCCCTCGAGTCAGGAATAAACTACCACATATTTGCGAGGGGAAACCTTTACCTTTTAAGCATGAGATCTATGTCTTTAGTTTACTCCACACTTTTGCCTAAGGCGTCAGAGGGGTGATTTTAAAAAATTCTTTAGACCTTGTCTGCGAAGTTGTTTTTGTATAGTGAAGGGCGTGTTTCCCCCATATCTATGCAAATGCTTATCTGGTGTACAAAGACTACCGTTCCCAGAATTCCCAGTTGCGGGGAGGGGTCGTCTGAGGATTTGTGAGACTCATTCCCAAGGCATCCAGAACACGACCCGCATTGTTGGTGCTCAACGAACTTCTTTTCCCCTTTTGTGCCACAGGTGCTGAGGACGGCGTGATGGCCTTTTCCAGATCAGAGACTGAAGACAGAAGACAGTAACCCGAGTGGCTCTTTTGTGCTACCTAGAACTGGAAAAAGGGCAAACGAAGCGCTGGGCAGGTTCAAAGGAAGATGAGAGAGCCCCTCTCGGTCCCTTTGCCCTCTCCTCAAGTTGGTGTGTCCCCACGATCAGCGTCCCCTGCTCCAAATTCTCCTGCCTCCTCATCTCATCGGCCCTCCTGAATGCATTTCACAGCCTTTGGGTCTCTTCCCCCATTATTTTGGCCCCGTAGTTTTGTCGCCGATCCAGGATGACTCCAAGAATGCATTTAGGATTGGCTCCCCCCCCCCCCCACCTCCACCGATTGGCAGATTCAGAGGAAGAAACCGCGACCGCCCACGCCACGCCCCTCGTGTTCAGTTTTGCTCCTTTTTTCATTGCGTCTTTTAATGAATGGTTGCTGATGTCCCCGCTTGCCGAGCCTTCAGGCTCCAGTGCTTATATAGGTCACGTTGGGTGTTTTGGGAGAGGGGCTTGGTCGTGGGCGATTGGAAGAGGAGGCCTGGGGTGGACGAGGCTTGTAGATGTGTTGCCGAGATCCATGTTTTCTTTTGCAGGAATCGGAGGGGTGGGGGGGGAGGATGGAGGGGAATCTGTATTTTAGTGACCGCTTTGCCATTTCTGGAGACGGTGGGAGAGGCAGATCTTGGGCTCTTATTTTATAAGCTTGCTTGACTTTTGGAAGCACCAGCGTTAAGGGCCGACGTTCAGCCAGTGGCTGAATCTCCAATTTAAATAATAAATAAATAAATCAAGACACCACATTTGTGCTCGGGAGGAAATTTGCTGACACGCTGCTGGCGTTGATAGGTTGCAAAAATCTGCAACCCTCCCCTTCAGGTTGGGCCTGTTTTACTGTAGCTCTTTGATCTTAATTCCTGAGCATGTTTTTTTTTGGGGGGGGGGGAATTAAAATCTACTCTCAATGGCTCCAAGGGGGTAGAATCAATTTACAGTATTAGTTATAGACCAGAGTATTAAGCGTCCCGAAAGCTCCTTCATCCACGTATTTCCTTCCAGGAAGGCTGCATTAACAGATTGGGGAATTCTGGGAGTTGAAGTCCAGACATCTTTAAAGTTGCCAAGGTTACAAACTAGCCTAGGAGAAAATGAGAATCGATTTGCAGGGGATGGAAAAACTAAGCTTCATTTCTTGGGCGCTAACGGGGGCCCGCTGGGGAAATCAACATAAATATAGTTTATCTTTTCAGTAAAAAATTTAAGTTCCTCTAGAAAGTTGGATTTGGGGTTTTTTTTTTTAAAAATAATTTTTTTATTGTAAAGGAAAAATTCTTTTTCCAGGTTATACTTAATTTCCAACATGGCAAGGACTCCAGATTTTCTTCCTTGCATACTAGGGAATTGTCTTTCCCCGGAAAATCAAAGCAACATTTGTGTCTAAACCCTCCTTTTTCAATAAATGGTACAATTTGGACTGTGGTTTTGTGGTCAGGAGCAACTTCCATTCCACCACCGCCCTGGTGCTGTTTGTTTGCTTCGTTAACTTTATTATTTTTTTAAATATCCTTCTGAGGTGCTCCTCCAAAAGACTCTGCACAGCCTCCACCCTCAAAGATGCTCTCTTTTCATCATTTGCTCTTAATTCCGTGGATGTCTTATCCCTCGAAAACTGCACTGCCCTTCTGTCCTGCCAGCTGCAGGCGTCCCCTTCCCAAAAATAATCCATTTGTAAAGCCGTTGAAAAAGGCGACTCGCTCTGCCCCAGGCCTTTTCCCCAGTCCTTGTCCTTTCTGTGTTGTTTAGGGATGGGATGTCGAACAACTGGTGCCAACCCAGGATCGGTGCCAACAGTATAAATGTCCTCGGCGGGAGGGAGGGAGGAATGGTCTTCGAGAAAGCCCATTTGAGGCTCAACCTGGCATCTGGATGGGTTGACTAGGCGATGGGGCTACAGGCTGTGGCGTGCTCGGCGTTTCCAAACTGCTAAGAAAAGCAAAGTGCGTGTCTCCTGTTTTGTATAAAACTTCTGGAGGGCTAAAATGTACCTTGAATGGGGTGGGAAAATACAGTTTTAAGAGCTTTCCTGTGTACCTTGTTTTTTTTTGTGCTCCTTGATAACAAAAACATGATTGTCTGGGCGTGGGGATGGGGGAAGAGGGCAGAAGACCTGGAGCCCAGTGGTGGGATTCAAATACCGTATTTTTCGGACTATAAGATGTACCGTTGTAGAAGATGCACCAAGATTTCAAAGAGGTAAGTAAGAAAAAAAGTTGTCCCCCCCCCCCACTCTCCAGGAGCACACTGCAGGCTTCAGCAGGGCTGGGGGAAGGCAAAAATGCCCCCGTCCTTGCAGAAAACGAGGCATTCTTCATAAAAACGGGGGCATTTTTTCCCTTCCCCCAGCCTCCAGAAGCACTTCAGCAGGCCCGTTTTTTGCCTATTATTTGCAAAAATGGGATATATTGGGGGGAGGGGCCCTTCGGGAGGCCAAAAATAGCTGTGTTCAGTGTATAAGGCGCACCAACATTTATACGGTCTTGGGGGGGAGGTGTGTCTCATACTCCAAAAAATGCAGTTAAGTTAAGAATTGGTTCTCTAACCTAATGACCAGCTGTGTAGGCATGGCTTGATGGTCATGTGACTGGGAGGGCGTGGCCAACTCAACGTCACATCGACGGCGCTTCTCCTTAGCTGTTAACAATGTAATAAGGGTTAACCGCAGAGGTGGTTTCTGTAAGCAGTGCAATAAAGATGAGGCTGGAAACAGCAGCAGAATGTTTCCTGCCTTCCTTACAGGATTAGCCCTGTAAAGTGGGGGGGGGAAACAATGAGATTTCTTCCAACAACTGGTTCTCCCAACTGCTTAGAAAGTTAACAACCGGTTGTCCCGAATAGGTGTGAACCGGCTGAATCCCACCAGCCTCACAAACATAGCAAAGGAAGGCGTAACCTTAGGTTGTGCTCTTGTGAGGATTGTCTGCGGAAGACACCACAATCACCTTTTAGATGTTGAACAGGCTAATGCAGGACTGTTAGCCTGCAACCCCTCATTGCTTGCTCCACGTTCATATGCGCACGTACACCTCTTGGGTTTTTTTCTCTCTCTGTGCTTTGCTCTGCCTCTTTTCTCATATTCTCCCCACAAAAGGCCCTCTTGGCTTCATCCCTCCCTACCTGGCAGCCAGCCAGCAATTTGCATTGTGAGATGAGAGTGCAGAGAAGAGCAAGAAAGGCGATTAGGGGACTGGAGGCCAAAAACAGGAAGAACGGTTGCAGGAACTGGGTATGTCTAGTGAGAAGAAGGACACGGGGTGATTGAGAGCAATGTCACAATGTTTGAGGGGCTGCTGTAAAGAAGCTATTCTCCAAAGCACCAGAAGGCAAGGCAAAAGAAGCAATGGATGGAAACGAATCAAGGAGAAAAGCAATCTGGAATTGAGAAACTTCCTAACAGAACAATTAACCAGTGGAACAGCTTTCCACCAGAAATTGTGGGTGTTCCATCCCTGGAGGTTTTTAAGAAGAGATTGGACAACCATTCATCTGAAATGGTGTAGGGTCTCCTGCTTGAACGGGATTGGTCTAGAAGACCTTTGGGGGTCCCTTCCAACTCCGTTGTCCTGTTAAGTCTTAACAAAGTTGGTTTGAAAAAGCTGGTGAAAACGAAACCCATTTTTTAAATTCTGCATCAGTCCATCGACTTTTAATTGAACGGGGTGAGAAACGGCTTAGTTTAGTTGGATCACCTCCTCCCTTTTCTCCTCATCCTCTGCCGCCTTGGAATGTTTTTGGGAAACCTTGATGTGTCTCCTATGCGACTGGATGCGGTTATATTTTCCTCTTGGTGAAAAGAAAAGACTAGGGGTGACATGATAGCAGTGTTCCAATATCTCAGGGGTTGTCCCAAAGAAGAGGGAGTCAAGCTTATTCTCCAAAGCACCTGAGGGCAGGTCAAGAAGCAATGGGAGGAAACTAATCAAGGAGAGAAGCAACTTAGAACTAAGGAGAAATTCTCTGACAGTGAGGAAAGTTAATCAGTGGAACAACCTGCCTCCAGGAGTTGTGAATGCTCCACCACTGGAAGTCTTTAAGAAGATGTTGGATAACCATTTGTCTGAAGTGGTGTAGGGTTGCCTGCCTGAGCAGGGGGTTGGACTAGAAGACCTCCAAGGTCCCTTCCAACTCTCATTCTGTTCTATGCTTCCTCAAAAGCTTTTGGGCTCCTCCCTTTTGCATCATCAGGCCATAAACTAATAAGAGCAACATCTCAAGCTTCCCTTATTTTAAACTCCCTACTTGCTGCACCCCAAGACTGATCCACGTGATCCCTTGATACCAAAGGGGGGGTGGAATTATCAGTGGGTCCATCTTTTCATACAGCATAATCAAGAGTGGGAGAGGGGATCTTTGCAATGGTGCTTGGCTTTCATTTGTTTTGTTTCCCTCCTACCCCTGATTTTATAACACTGGAATTTCTAAACGCTGCAGCATTTTTATAAGCTTACCCTTTTTTTGCCTAGGCTAGAGAATAGATCCTAATTTAACTAGACAGCCTTTTAAAACCTCGGCATCAGATTCACCCATCGCCTTTTGGAGATCTTGGGAGTGTGTTTCTCCTCATCCCACAATTTCCTCTAGCCTTGATTTGACTTTTTGCTCGTTTGAAATGGTGTTTTCTCTCTCTCTCTCTCTCCCATGGATTTGTATCATTCATCTTCCAGTTTTGGGACCATCAGCAATTGGCAGAGAGCCACGTTGTCTGAACAAGATGCTTCTAATAAAGAAAAACGTGCAGCTCGGGGTTGAAATGAGGGCTCCTTGGTGGCCTCTGAGCTTGGCAGTTTCCTTGCAGATGTTTCATTACCCAGCTAGGTAACACCATCAGTGCTAGAAGGGGGAGGGGTTGTGATGAAAAGGAAGAGGATGGAGGGGAAGGGAGTAGTAGTAGTACACTGATAATGTTGATTGGTTTGGGTAATGAAACGTCTGCAAGAAAACCGCCAAGCTCAGAAATCAAGAAGGACCTCACTGTCCTCTTCCTCCTCCTCCCCTGGGCAGACCTCGCTCCCTTCTAGTGCTGATGATATTACCTAGTTGTCAGGTTTCCAAATAGCATCCAAAATTAAATCCGAGTCCGAGGCAAAGGATTCCTCAACGTTCCAATTTAGGAAGAGAGCCACGTTGGCACATCTGGGAAAACCCGAATCCGAAAGCTTCCCGGTTTTCCCCACCCAGTTGAAAGTTCAAGCTCTTGCCCCCCCCCCCTCACCCACAAGTCCATCCCATGGTCCAATCTCCCACAGCCACACTGGCAGTTCCACCCACCCAATTCCACTCAAGTGCAGAGACAAAAAGATGACCTTAGATTTCTAGAAAGACATTTGTTATGGCTACATATCGTCTAACCCCGTACAATCCCCTCGTATTTTCCCACCATAGAAAAGGCATAGTAGAATAATAGAAAGTGTGGCAGACCTAAGATCCAAAAGGAAAGATGGCTGACACTCCTTGGGTGATGAAACATCTGCAAGAAAACCAGCAAGTTCCCTTGGTTCTTTCCCCCCTCCCTAACATTTGCAGGGGGGGGGCGACATCCAAAAATGTTGCATGCGGAATGCTTCTTTGCAAGAGGCACCCCCCCCCAAGCCACGCACCCTTGTTCCTCACTGCATAAAGTAATATTCGCAGTCAACCCAAAGGGATGAATTCTCATTAAACCATTCAGGTTTCCCTTTGCCTTGGCACTCCTCTTCCCCCAGCCCAAGACAAAGATTAATATCAGTGATGGCTAACCTTTTTGGTGCGGAGTGCCCCAAAGCTAGTGTTAGGTAAGCTCCCCGTAGGGAGAGCGAGTGCGTTCAGAGAAGCGTTGTGAGAGTTGTGTTGGAGAACACGCAAACCAGCATACAGAGAGACTGCAGTTTAAATAGGTTTTTACTTTCGTGGAAATAGAGGTATCAGAGTCCATCAAACAGTCCAAGTCGTACACGGATAAGACAGTCAGTCATCAACGTCTTTCGGTTAAGGGATAATCCAAATAACATAGTCCAGTATCATACAATCAGTTCGGTACTCAAAGTTTGCTAGCAGTTTCAAAACTTACAATAGCTCATGGCACTTCCAAAAACACTCCGATCAGATCAGCCCAGCGTCTAACAAACAGAGAGCTACTGTAACAGTCATTCTGGCTCCCTCTTATGGCCGATTGAGGAAACAGCAAGAAATCACATTTTACAGTATGATTTAAAGAAACAGGTACAACATCGTTACATGATTTATATATTGCCAACCCAACCGTTAGATCATATTCCTAACGTTGAGGGTGTGCAAAACCCCAAAATGCAATGTGAGTACCCCCCCCTGTGCGTGCACCCCTGCCCCCCCACATGCACCCCCCCTTAATTTTGGCTTCCAGGTTGGTGCAGGACGCCTTGCAGGCCCAAAATGGGGTGGGGGGGCATGCATGCAACCCCCCTCCAAATGCAATGGGAGTGCCCCCTGCACATTCAGCCCCCCTACATGCACAGCACAGATCCGATGTCCAGCTGGAGGTGCGCACGCATGAGATGTGGTGCTGGGCTGGGACGACAGCTGGCATGACAGCAGAGCGGGCTCGGCATGCCACCCGTGGCATGCGTGCCATAGGTTCACCATCACAGATTTATATCCTGCAAGTGGTCAGCTTTCTCCCAAGCCTTTCAATATGAGCTATGGAGGGTGCAGTTTGTGCCCGTCAAGGATCAACCACAGGGAGCCTTTTCCCCATGCCAGTCGTCATCTTCCCATCCCCAAAGGGCACCTTCCCTGGCCTAGGTGGATTCCTTTGAAACCCCTCACCCGCCCACCCCCATCTCCACACATTGCGTGTGTCGCTTGCCAGATGTTTTCAGGGCTGCAAATTAAGCCAAGCTGCCATTTCCAAAGGGGTCTCGTCTTGACGGGTGGGCGAGAAAGATTTGTTTCTCCGCTCTCTTGCGCTGTTCTCCCACATTAGCTTGGCCGGGAGCCAATTCCTTAAAAGGAACCAGATCGAACAATCCCAGATGGTGTTTTTCTAGGCAGCGCGATGCCGGATTTTGGCTGGCCGTTTTCCCTTCCTCCTCCTTCTCCTCCTCCTGCAATGCCATTTTATTCACCTGACAGGCGTTCATTTCTGTTTCTCCCTTGGGAAGATATCTTTCTGTTCCCCTTAAAGGATGATGCACTTCTGATGCACTCAAACAAAACTGGGGAGGGGAAAAACAGGACACTAAGTTCTTCCAATAAATCAAGATTATTTGACGGTTTAATCCATGTTCCTCCTACGAATATTTGTAGCTCAGGGTTGATGTGAGGGGTCCTTGGTGCTCTTGAGCTTGGCTGTTTTCTTGCCAGGCGTTTCATTACCCAGCTACGTAACATCATCAGTACTAGAAGGGAGTGGGGTTTGCAGAGAGGAGGAGAACTATGGGGTCCTTGGTGCTCTCTGAGCTTGGAGGTTTTCTCGCAGACATTTCATTACCCAGATAGGCAACATCATCAGGGCTCAATTTGGAGCGCCAAGGAGCCTAGTTCGAGATTCTTTCACACGGATCATTTCATTTCATCGGGATCCAGAATCTAGAGCAGTGGGCTGGTTTTTGTGGCCGAAAGGAGCATTCATCTAACTATGATTTCAATTTCATTGCAATTAAATCAAGCCTGCAAATACAATAACTGTTGTGGCCCGCCAGCAGAGCTGGCCGCAGATTCGGACAGTAAGGAAGTTGGGGAGGAAGATGGGCCAGTCCTAGAGTCTGGGGAAGGCTCTGATGAGGGCTCTGTGTCGGAGGCAGAAAGGGGGCCAGGGCCATCCAACAGTTATCAGCTGCCTTCGTAGTTGGACATCAATGAGGCAGATGAACAGCTGGAGCCTGTTCCCAGTGTGCGCATGCACAGAGTTGCCAGACAAAGGGAACAGCTAAAGAACAAGGGTCAACTTGGGAGTGAGGCCACAGGTAGACGATGAACAGCCCCTCCCAGGGGAAATCAAAGAGGAGCAAAAGGGGAGTGGAGTTTGCAGGAGACCATTAGTTCACTTAATTGGTTCATGCCTCTCCGAGACTCCTTGCCAAGTTCTGCAGATATCAGCCTGGCAGCTCTCCAAGCCAGATAAGGTCGGTGACTGTCAATCCTCCCTGGAAAGACTTTGCTGGATGTGAAAGTGCAGAATTCACAGTCAATTAATAAAAGGGGTTTTTTTTAGTCGCAACAAGGAGTTTGCTTCATGCTCTCAGGACAACGACGACTCCCCACGGAAGGTCTGTGGTTCAAATTGTCGCTTCACAGGATGATGGTGTGTTGATGGTGTTTTGTGCAAAGGACAAGGGGATTCACCAATCACTGCTTTTTTAAAAAAACATTTTTTTTACATAGTTTTACGGTGAATTCTTCGTTTCTCTCTGCAAGGAGAAAGCGCCTTGTTGAGGCCTTGTAGCATTCCTTCATTAATCATAATGCTACGCCCGGATCCCCTGTGGCTGTGGCAGTGCCGAACCTCCTCCTGGAGAAATAACAAGGAAGGCGAGGCAGGTTGAAGAATGGAGAGCAAAGGGCTATAATTGTACTAATAAGCCTCCGAGCAAAGGAGGCAATTAATATGCCATCGGAATAAAAGGCGCATAAAGCTAATAATAGAGGCGAATGGCAGGCTCAGTCCTGGGCTGTAGGATGGCGTCGCCCTGTTGTTTATGCTTTTTGCCAAATTAACAGCAGGGAATAAATTCACACCCACAACTGAGTAAATGTCCTCTCCAGGCAGAGCTTTGGAGGGGAAAGGCAAGATGTTTGAGCGGTGGGTCTGGTTTCCCACCAGGTTAAGCATCGTGAGAACACCCTTCTCCTAGAACAGGGGTCAGCAAACTGTGGCTCTGGAGCCGCATGTGGCCTTTTCATCCCTCTGCTGTGGCTCCCTGTTGCTAGTCGGCCCCACAATTTTGAGAGCAGCTTCCGGTTTGGGGGAGGGGGGAAGCAGGGTGCGCCAAAAGGAGACTCTATGGCAAGGGGCGGGTTTTCTAGTCAGCTCCACAATTGATAGGGCTTTCGGTTAGGATAGGTAGAGGAAAAAGGACGCCGCGCTAGGAGGAGACTCTATGGTGGGGAAACCAGACTTCCGGTCGGCTCTAGAATTGAACGGGGGGCCTCCAGTTAGGACCTTTGTGGCTCTTTGAGTATTTAAGTTTGTTGACCCCTGTCCTAGAAGAATTAAATGTTTTAGAAAAGATTTTTAAAAAGGCAAAATATATTCTCCCTAAAAGAGAAAGAGGAATCTTAAGGGAGACAGAAACTCAGAGCTTCGGCTCCCTGCCCCCCCTCCCCTCCCCAGCAGATATTTGGTGCCCATTGAGAAGGACTGGGCCAGCCTATCTACAAGACAATTAGACCTTCAGCTTCAGGGTGATGGAATGAAGATATGACCCTCAAAGACATTATAAGATTATCTAGCACAAGGGTCGGCAACCTTAAACACTCAAAGAGCCACAAAGGTCCTAACCAGAAGCCCCCACCATTCAATTCTGGAGCCGACCGGAAGTACAGTTCCTCCACCACCATAGAGTCTCCTCCTAGCGCAGCATCCCTTTTCCTCTGCCAACCGGAAGTCCGGTTCCCCTACCACCATAGAGTCTCCTAGCGCAGCATCTCTTTTCCTCTGCCAACTGGAAGTCCGGTTCCCCTACCACCATAGAGTCTCTTCCTAGCGCAGCATCCTTTTTCCTCTACCTGCCCCAACCGAAAGCCCTATCAATTGTGAAGTCGACTTATCGTGCCTACGTTAGCGCCATATGCACAGGCTGCATGCAAGCAGATGCCACAGAGAGTACACAGAGGTGGCTCAGTGGCTAAGATGCTGAGCTCGTCAATCAGAAAACGTTGGCAGTTTGAATCCCTAGCCCGCGTAATGGAGTGAGCTCCCGTGACTTGTCCCAGCTTCTGCCAACCTAGCAGTTAGAAAGCATGTAAAAATGCAAGTAGAAAAATAGGAGCCACCTTTGGTGGGAAGGGAACAGTGCTCTCCGTGCGCCTTTGGCGTTGAGTCATGCCAGCCACATGACCACAGAGACGTCTTCGGACAGCGCTGGCTCTTCGGCTTTGAAACGGAGATGAGAACCGCCCGCTAGAATCAGGAACGACTAGCACATATGTGCGAGGGGAAACTTTACCTTTAAAGGGAGCCTTATTTCCCTCAGTCTTCTTTCTTGACTAGGGGGTTGGACTAGAAGACCTCCAAAACCTTCCAACTGTGTTATTCTGTTAACCAAGGTTTCAGCAGTACCCATGAGGACTAGTACCTTACTGCTGATGTTTCTAAAAGAGACTGTAGGATATCTCGCTCTCTGCCGATTGTTCCTTTCGGTCCTTAAGTAGTTTTGCAGTCGGCAACACAAGTTAGGTTCCTCAGTGGAGGGGGGAAAAAAAACCCCAAGGTCAAGTTGCGTTTAGAGATGCTGTTTCTTAATCAAACGCACATACCACCATCTACATCCAGAGGCATTTTCTCTCTTTATTGTCGCACTCTGATCGAATTTTCTGCTGCTGCTTTCCTTTCATGGGAGAACTATCAGCCTTTCCGCCTGATAGCTGAGAATTCCTGCCTCTCCAAAATGTCAAGGGAAAGTATTTGGTGCTTTTTCCATTTGTCTGCATCCTCTTCAGAGATAATCTGGAGAGGGAGGGAGGGAGAGAGGGAGGGAGGGGAGAAAGAGACACATAGAGGAGAGGGGGGAGGGAGAAGAAAGAGAAAGAGACACAGAAGGGGAGAGAGAGAAAAGACATACACAGAGGGAAGGAGGGAGAGAGAGAAAGAGAGAAAGACACAGAGAGATGGGGAGGGACAGAGAGAGAGAGAAAGAGAGACAGAGAGGGAGGGAGAGAGAGAAAGAGTGAGAAAGAGACAGAGGGAGAGGAAGAGAGAGACAGAGAGAGAGACAGAGAGAGGGAAGGAGGGAGAGAGAGAAAGAGAGAGAAAGAGTGAAAAAGAGACACAGAGACAGAGGGGGGAGAGAGAAAGAAAGAAAAAGAAACACATGGAGAGAGGGAGGGAGAAAGAGAGAGAGAAAGAGACACAGAGAGAGATGGAGGGAGAGAGAGAAAGAGAGAAAGAGACACAGAGAGAGATGGAGGGAGAGAGAGAAAGAGAGAAAGACACAGAGAGAGGGAGGGAGGGAGAGATGATACCGGGGTACCCCAAATATAGGAATGTAACAGGAGGAACTGTGAGAGATCAAAGCCCTAAAATCTGCCTTTGCAACCCAATAATTCAAAATAGCCAAGATCTTTTCAGTCTAGTTGCTAACTAAATTGCCCCTAAATATAAAAACTGCTCAGTTGATGCCCGCCCTCCCAACTCCTCTAATTTGTACAGCATCCAAATCAGAATAGAGCTGGAAGGGACCCTGGAGGTCTTCTAGTCCAACCCTCTGCTCAAGCAGGAGACCCTACGGAATTCCGGACAAATGCCAGTTCTGTCTCTTCTTAAAAACCTCCAGTGATAAAACACTCACAACTTCTGGAGGTAAGCTGTCCCCATGGTAGGAAATTTCTCCTTAGTTCTAAGTTGCTTCTCTCGATTAGTTTCCATCCGTTGTTTCTTGTTCTGTTCTGGCCAGAGGTGGGTTCCTACTAGTTCGGACTGGTTCAGCCAAGTAAGTAATAACAACTCGGCTGCCCACACAACTGAACTGGTTCTATTGTTGGCGCCATCTTTTTTTGTTTCTTACATTCTCCATTGCAGAAATGTAATTTTTCCCTGTTTTCTTACGCTCAGCGTATGTGCAGGCCTTTTAGGTGTAAATGCACATGCGTGTGGAGCGCATGTTTCGCTTTTACACATGCAAAAGGTTTTGCACACCGAACACACCGGCAGTAACGCTGGTATGAACTCACCCCCTGCTTCTGGTGTTTGGAAGGTAAGTTGACCCCCTCTTCTTTGTGGCAGCCGTTCAAATACTGGAATACTGCTGGAATACTGCTCGTATTTGTATCGAGCCGAGGTGGCGCAGTGGTTAGGGTGCAGTACTGCAGGCCACTTCAGCTGACTGTTATTTGCAGTTCAAGCGGTTCAAATCTCACCGGCTCAAGGCTGACTCAGCCTTCCATCCTTCCGAGGTGGGTAAAATGAGGACCCAGACTGTGGGGGCAATATGCTGACTCTGTAAACCGCTTAGAGAGGGCTGAAAGCCCTATGAAGCAGTATATAAGTCTAACTGCTATTGCTATTTGCGAGATCCTGTGTGATGGAGAAGCCAAGGAAGCTGAGCAAGCTCGCTGCTTTAACTTCTGGCCTATGTAAACTTCCCATTTTGAAGGTGGCCTGTTCTGACCCCCCCCCCCTCGTTCCACACCAAGCACACTCCGAGTCAAAGAGAAGTTATGGCATTTATTTAACATACAGACAGGTCCTTGGCAGCAAACCGGCACAGAGAAGCGTGGGCAGCAATAACCACAGATAAGGCTTGGCAGCAAACCAGCTTGCCAAGCTCACAGTAATGTCCTCCGACATTCAATCCTGCGTTGATGTCTGCAAAGAGGGGCGTGTGCACAAGCAGTCGTTTTATAGTCTGGAGAGGAGCCTAATGACCACCAGCTGAGTGCAATTACCTCCTGTAACTGGGCAACTGTTCCTGACGCCTAGTAGCTCTTCGATGGCATGCATCCAGGAACAACTCACTGCTGGACTCAGGCTCACTCTCCCTTGTCGCCTCCTCACTGGTCCAAGACTCAGGCGCCTCCTGGTGGCCAACCAGCCTCTCTGCGCCCTGCTCTGCGCCCTGCTCGGAACCCTGTCCAGGGTCCTCCATATCCTCCAGAGCCGACTCATAGGACCCCTCGCTGTCAGAGTTTGGTGGCAGCTCCAACGGCTCCTGCTGGGCCACAACAGTCACCCAACAATTCAGAACCAACATGGTGAAAGGGAATGTAGGAAGTTATCACTCAGCCCTCTCCCAGAAAAAATGAAATTATCCTAGGAAATATTGAAAAGGTAGAATATTTCTCTGGATGTGAAAAGGAAGGAACATGTTTTAAAAGACAGAATAGCTGCCTGCAGCTTCCTACCCACCCCCTTTGTCAATGAGCCATTAAAGCCTGAGCTAGTCCACTTTACATAATAAAGAGTTCTCCCCTTCAGCTCCAGAGTAATGGGATTAAGGCATGATAAATTCTCGCCACATGGCATCTGAGAACTCAACCAAACCTGGATTCAAAACGCAGCCTAGAGAGTTGCTCCTGCATGGGCCCATGGGAGTCTGACAACCAATCAGAATAAAAGCTCAAAGGCCAAAGAGGGCCTCTTCCTCCCTTCCTTCTCTTCTCCACCAACATTGAAGCATGTGATCGCCTTTTCTGTTCAGGACTCAAGCCATGTGGTCCTGTCCACCATTAAAACCATCTTTCCAAGCAGCCTCCATGTCTCCAGTGTCTTTTTCCCCACTTGGAGCAGAACCCAGAAGGACATTTTTTCCAACAGGAGCTTCCATGTCCAAGAGCAATATACCACTGCAGAGCAAGAGAGAAGATTCCCAGTGGCTGTCCTTCAACACCCACACCCCGAAAGGCTGACTTTGTTTCCCCGGTGGCTTATCCTTTTGTAAACACACCTGGGTTTTCCGAAGGCCTGTGTTGGAAGAATAATTTGGGGTTCTAACTGAAGCCGGGGGTTGCACACAAATAAATAAAAATGAGTTAAATTTGAAAAAAAAAGAGAAATATTTATTCCTAAAAGCAAAACAGTTTGGTTTTAGGGGCAGCTGGAGAGAAATGGGGTACAGTGGCAAACTTGTATAGAGGGAAACTTTCTGGGGTGTGGAAGTATCTACGTGCTGAGGTGCATGGGTGTGTGTATTTTTGTAAACATACAGTTCAGCTAAGAGACTTAATTAAGTCTATTAGCATTTGCAGACCTTATCATCTGATATGTGGATTAGGTCTGGGTAACATTTTGTGGTTTGAGGAAGTCTGTAATTTGATTAACTTGGAGACATGGATTTTAGACCATCTATCTATATCTGTCTTATTCTATCTATCTATCTATCTATCTATCTATCTATCTATCTATCTATCTATATCTATCTATCTATCTATCTATGGCTATGTGTGTGTGTCTATGTTCCAGCATAACTCTGGAGAGCCCAGAGCAATTCCAACCAAACATGGTACACAGATGACTTTAGTCTCTGGAAACAAATACTGTGCGGGTAAGATGCCCCTAACACCCCTTAGGGTGTGTGTTCTGTTAAGATACAGCCTGTTGTGCCTTAAAACGGCTTCTACTGTGCAGGACAGTGGAGTTGCCATGGTAACGGTTTCACAGTACTCCACAAGGGGGCTCCCTCTGGTAAGGGGGAAAATCCAACATTAGGAATTACGTTTGGTATGGACATTTTCCCCAGAGGTGGGTTGTGGTAGTGGCAGGGGGGGGGGGGAGGAGGCTCCACCCACCCACACGGACACTTCTGTGCATGCTCGCGCACAAGAACGAGCAAAACGGTAGTAAACCAGTTAGGAACACACCACTGATTTTCCCCCTATAAATAAATACCCCGGGCAACGCCCGGTTATCGGCTAGATGTTAATATTTTAAGGGACGATGGAAACAATATAGATAATAAATATATATTTGGATATAAAATGTCTCACATGGGCTGCCCCAAAGAGGTTGCCACGCCTTTATTTAACCAATATTATCTGCCGTCCATCCCCACTTCATCCAGGACAGCATGCCCAAGGGTGCCCCCAAAATGATCCACCCACTCTCCCCACTGCCCCTGTCTGGTCATAAACTTTTCTCTCTCTCTCTCTTAACAAAAGGGATTTTTTTTCCCTGGAGGCAAAGAGATGCAAGTTTTGGAAAGGCCGTCCACAGGAAATGATCAATCCCATCGATTCCCCCCCTCCCTCTTCATGTTAAAAACAGCCCAGCCTGGGGGGACATCGCCCTCCCCTTGGCGCAAAGCAGGCCCACGTGACCGATTTAAAAATAAAACTCAAGCTGGAAACAATAACACCCCAGAGGCTTCCTAAGCGTATTCTGTCTTGTGTCTTTTCCGATTTTGCAAAAGGCAGCCGACGGATTCTGAGTCTGCCTTCCGGTGGGATGGGGTGGGAAGCCATCAAAAAATCCTGCAAAACCCCCAATTGTGGCAGCAGCTCCTTTGCCCAATTCATCTGCTGGATGGGATGGGGGTCTACCCTAATTTAGCCCCAATCGTCTTCCTGGGTTGGACTTCCTTAAAGCCCCCCCCCCACTATTGAAAAGCTGCTACTGGCAAGGCTGCAGATTCTTCCATTATTAATATGATTACCTTTTTATGCAATCCAACGCCTTTTTTTTCCCCCTTGGCTTTTGATGGGCTCAGCTTCGCAAGGAAAAAAAATGCTAAGTGGCTTTAAGGGTTAATGTTATTTTATACACACACACAAAAACAAAACCTGCAGACACAAAATAGACAGAGGTGGGGGACGGGGCAGCTTCAGAAGATATTCAGAAAGACTTGAACTGCGTACTAGGATAGGAAGGCTTTCAAATTTTATTATTCTCTGAAGGACAATCGAAAAACATGAGAAATAATCAAGGCATTTTACAATGTGAATCACCGGTGTCCAATATTTCTTGCCCTTGAAGAGCGTTCAAAGACTTCAGTTAGTCCAGAATGCAGCCGCGCGAGCGATTGTGGGTGCACCTAGGTACACCCACGTTACACCTATCCTCCACGAGCTGCACTGTCTGCCCATTGGTCTCCGGACACGCTTCAAGGTGCTAGTCGTTACTTTTAAAGCCCTGCATGGCATTGGACCTGGTCACCTGAGAGACCGCCTCCTGCCAATTACCTCCCAAAGACCGATTCGATCGCACAGACTAGGCCTTCTCCGGATTCCATCTGCCAGCCAATGCGGGCTGGCGACTCCCCGGGGGAGAGCCTTCTCTGTTGCAGCTCTGGCCCTCTGGAACGACCTCCCCGTTGAGATCCGGACCCTTACTACCCTCACGGCCTTCCGTAAAGCTACTAAGTCCTGGCTGTTCCGGCAGGCCTGGGGCTGTTGAAGTATCCAGCCCCACTTTAATTGTGAATGTTGTTGTATTTTAAATTTTGTATTGTCTTATTTATCCCCCTTCCCCTTTTTATTGTAAGCCGCCCGGAGTCCTTCGGGAGTGGGTGGCATACAAAACTAATAAACTAAACTAAACTAAACTTCTGTTGTGGCCCGCCAGCAGCCAGCAGAGCTGGTAGTAGATTCGGAGACTGAGGAGGTTGGGGAGGAACATGGGCCAGTGCTGGAGGCTAGGGAAGGCTCGGATGAAGGCTCTGTGTCGGAGGCAGAGAGGGGGCCAAGGCCATCTGGCAGTTATCAGCTGCCTTTGGAGCTAAGCAGCAGTCAGGCAGAGGAACAGCAGGAGCCTGTTCCCAGTGTGCGCATGCGCAGAGCTGCCAGAAGAAAAGAACAGCTCAGAAATCAGGATCAACTTGGGAGTAAAGCCACAAATGGACAGTGAATGGCCCCTCCCATAGGAAATAAAAGGAGTGAAAGGGGAGTGGGCTTTTACAAGAAACAATTTATTCGTTCGTTCCAGGGGTGGGTTTCTCGCCCCGTTCCAACCGGTTCTGTTGGAACAGGGCCAGCGGCGTCCTCGAGCACGCGCGCGGCGCACGCATGCGTACTAGCATCTGTGCGATGCTCCAGCTGCTCCTGGAGGATCGCGCAGGCGCTGTATGCGTCCTGCACATGCGCGGAAGCGCAGAACTCGTCAAAACCGGGTAAGGAGTGCGGGCAGGCGGGTGGGCCAGTCGCTGTTCCCGGAAGTTACTTACTTCCGGGTTCGCCGACCAACCGGTTCACATGGACCGCCACGAACCGGTTGAAACCCACCCCTGGTTCGTTCGTTCATTCATTTCAGGAGTGTGGAGATCTGTCCCTGAATCTCAGAGACTCTGTGCACAGTACTACATTTGGGAAAATATTGACATGGCAGCTTTCCAAGCTAGATAAGGTTTGTGGTCATAAATGCACCTTTGAAAGACTGTTTGCCAGCCCTTGGCTGAAGGCAAAGGAGAGGAATTCACATTCATTTAATAAAAGGGGTTTTATCGGGACCAGGAATTTGCTTCGTGCTTTTTGGGGAAGCCTAAGTCAGAGCAGCCTCAGTCTTCCAAGCTTTCGGAGTCGTGCTGGAATCTATCCCAGGGATCTTCTCTTTAGCAGAATGTACTAAAAGTTAACATTTCCCGAGGACTGGCTCCAGTGTCAATCTGAAAGCTTGGAAGATTAAACTTCTGGTTCTGGTGAACGACCCAGGTTGCAAATTTTTAATGCTTGGGAAACACTTGAGTTTTGTCAGAAGCACCGAAAGACAATTCACATTGGTGATTTGCTTAACAACCCTGGTTATAAAATCAGACACAACTCACTTAACGGCCGCTTCGTTTAGCCACAGGCATTCCGATCGGCCGTCTCTTATGCCGTCACTAAAGAAAGGACCACAGACAGTCAGTCACCGCAAACATGTCAAGAACCCAGGAAGTTTTGGAGCACTGCCTGTTATCTCCCCGGATTTCAAACCCGAACATTTAACATTCTTTCCCTCCCGCCTACTCTTTGTGTATTGTTCTTTGTGTCTCGCCTCCACCTTGACCAAATCCTGGAGAATTTGCCCCAATTGCAAATTCCACCTACTTGTTATTTGTCATTTATTTCGGCATTTGACCTCAGGGGTTAAAAGAAAAAAGAAAAAAAAAAGAATAGAATAGAATAGCAGAGTTGGAAGGGACCTTGGAGGTCTCCTAGTCCAACCCCCTGCCTAGATAGGAAATCCTACACCACTTCAGACAAAGCGTTATCCAACATCTTAAAAACGTCCAGTGTTGGAGCATTCACAACTTCTGGAGGCAAGTTGTTCCACTTATTAATTATCCTCACTGTCAGAGAATTTCTCTTTAGTTCTAAATTTCGAGTTCGAGTTGAATAAATTTATATGCCGCTCAATCCCGAAGGACTCCGGGCGGCTTACATAAAAACAATAAAAGGAATACTAAAAAGTTTAAAAAGTAGAAGACAAGACAAGTTAAAAGAGAAGTTAAAAGTTGCTTTTCTCCTTGATTAGTTTCCACCCATTTTGCTTCTTGTTCTACCCTCAGGTGCCTTGGAGAATAGCTTGACTCCCTCCCAGGCCTGGGGCTAAAGAATCGTTGCCCCTATCTCGAATGGTATGATTGTTGTGCTTTTTAACTATGTATTGTTTTGTGTTGTTGTTAAACTGTCTGTATCCCCCTTCCCTTGTTTGAGTTGTGAGCCGCCCTGAGTCCCCTTAGGGAAAAGGGCGGCATACAAATGAAATAAAACTCTAAACTCTTCTTTGGGGCAGCCTCTGAGATATTGGAACACTGCTATCCTGTCCCCTAGTCCTTCTTTTATTAAACTAGCCATACCCAATTCCTGCAACCGTTCTTCCTATATCTAAGCCTCCAGTCTCCTAATCCTCTTTGTTGCTCTTCTCTGCACTCTTTCTAGAGTCTAAATATTTTTTTACATCGTGGCAACCAAAACTGGACGCCGTATCCCAAGTGTGGCCTCACCAAGGCCTTATAAAGTGGTATTAACCCTTCACGTGATCTAGCTTTTGGTCAGCTTTGCCTTCAATACTTTTCAAGTATTGGCTATGCATAGCTTTGTTTTTCCAATTTTCAGCTCGCTTCTCAATTACTTCTTTCTTATATTCAGCTTTTGACTTAGTTGTCTTTAAAAGGCCTCCTTTATTTATTTCCTTAATCATTGGTTCTTCACTTTTCTGGATGTAATAATTCAAGCTGTGTTTTTCTTCCACAGTCTGTTTTACTTGTAGGAGTCCTCGACCACCCTCTGCTCTTGGTAGATATAATCGGTCAACATCACTTTTAGGGTGCAAAGCATGATTCATTGTCATAAGCTTCCTTGTTTTTCTGTCCAAATTGTCCAACTCCAACTGGGTCCAGTCAATTATTCATGCAGATTATCGAATCACAGATATAGACCAAGTATTTATGGCTTTTATGATGTTTCCTCTATTCAATTTGGACTTTAATATCTTGCGAATTTGTCGAATGTACTCGGCTGGAGTTAATTCCTTGACTTTATTATGCATTAAGTCAGAGGTCTCTAAAATCCCCAAATACTTGTAGCCTTCTTCTGGTTTTACTGCCTTTATCATTTCTTCATTCTCAAGTTCTATTCCATCATCTTCTATGACCTTGCCTGCTTTGGCTGCCATTGTTGCACATTTGTCAATTCCAAACTGCATACCAATGTCTTGGCTAAATTCTTTTGTGCTTTCAATTAATAAATTCAGTTCAACTTTTGTTTTACCAAACAGCTTCAAATCATCCATGTACACCAAGTGCGAAATTTTCAGTCCTTTCTTTGCAAGTTCGTATCCACAGTTCATCTTCTTCAAAATGATTGTCAGTGGTAGCATTGAGAGTATAAAAAATAGGGGCGAAAGGGAATCGCCCTGGAAAATGCCTCGTTTAATTTCAACTTCACCCAGTTCTTCTTCGTTAGCTATAAGCTTCGTTTTCCAGAGGTTCATTGAAGTTTCCATGCATTTTTGTATGTTGCTGCTGATGCCAAAGATTTACAGGCATTTCTTGATCCAACTGTGGGGAACTGAATCAAAATTATTATTATTATTATTTGCAACAACAGAATTGTATCACAGCGGCCAGTTGTTTCGCCGGATTTGGCACTGATTACTAGTCGGGCCCCACCCAGGGGCCTAGGACGTCATAACGTATTTTCGTAATATGCGTGCAGATCCAAGCAGTGTGGCTTTTTGCATTTGATTGATGGTGATTTTGTCAATTTTTAACTGTTTTAAATATAATTCCAGTGCTTTTGGAATAGCACCCAGTGTGCCAATTACTACTGGAATTACCACTGCTGGTTTGTGCTATAATCGTTGAATTTCAATTTTTAAGTCCTGGTATTTCGTGATTTTTTCAAATTCCTTCTCGTCAATCCTGCTATCACCTGGTATTGCGATGTCTATGATTGTAACCTTATTTTTCTCAACGAGTGTGATGTCTAGTGTATTATGCGCCAGTATTTTGTCCGTTTGTATACGGAAATCCCACAAGATCTTGACCATCTGATTTTCGGGGACTTTTTCAGGCTTATGTTCCCACCAGTTCGTTGCTGTTTTAATATTATAATTTTTGCACAAATTCCAATGGATCATTTGTGCTACTGAATTGTGCCGCAATTTATAATCAGTCTGCGCGATTTTTTTACAGCAGCTGAGTATGTGATCAACAGTTTCATCAGCTTCTTTGCAAAGTCTGCATTTGGCATCATCAGAGGATTATTATTATTATATTATTATTGTTGTTGTTGTTGTTGTTGTTGTTAAAACAAGAATGGTTGATATGGGTTGCTGCCAGCGTCCTAGGTATCAACCAAGTATCATTGTTAGTGTTGTTATTATTATTGCCATCTCTCCAGCGAAGCGGCTTCATCCATCCTCTTTTCCTTCCTTCCCCCCGCTTCCCTGGTGCAAATGGTACGCCCCTCGTCCCCCTCCCGGCGCTCCCCGTTGGTCCCTCCCTCCCTCGCCTAGCAACGGGTGCGGGAGGAGAGGCGAGCGCCTAGCGCCGCCATCTTAGTTCGTCGCCGGCGGCGGGGGAGGAGGAGGAGGAGGCCGCCGGAGCAAAGGGGGTCGCCCGCCCGTCCGTCTGCCTCGCTCTCTCCCGCTCGCTCGTTTTTGTCCCGCTACCCCGGCGTGAGCGGTCGGCCCGGGGGCGCCGTAGGGCCCCTTGGAGGCGCCGAAGATGCGGCTGCTGGCCCCGGCCTGCCTCCTGGCGGCGTGCTCTGCGGCGGCCTCCGCGGTGCCCGAGGTGAGGCGAAGGGTGGGGTGGGGTGGGGGGGGGCGGCCTGAGGCCTCCTCTGACGGGGTCTTGGAGGGAGGGGGCGGCTGTCACGAGACGCGGCCTCGCCCGACTATGGGGGAGGGTTCTCCCCGGACCCTCAGGGGGAGGGGGAGGGTAGAGGGGAGGGGGCTGCAAGGCAAACACTGCGGGTGGGGGGGGGAGTGGTGTATAGCGCCTAGAGGGGGGGGGGCTGTAGGGAGAACGCCCAGGTGCGGGATGTGGGGGGAGAGGGTGGACAGGTGCAGAGGTGGGGGGGGGGGAAAGAGGGTGGTCTGCAGGTCGTCAGGTTGGGTCTGTTTCTCTCCCTGCACAGACAGGGTGGGTGGTCCATCTGAGAGAGAGGGGTGGGTGGGGTGGGGTGGGGGGTGCAGGGCTGCTGTAAGCGCAGGGTTGCGCCCTCCCCTCCACCCCTAAGGAGATGCACCCAAGGGTGGGGGTGGGAGTTGCGGGTGGGGGAGGGGGAGAGAAAAGTGGCCTGGATGGAAGGAATGAGTGGAATAGATAGATAGAATGGATGGGTGGGATGAATGGAAGGAATGGATGGGATGGAATAGATAGATGGGTGGATGGAATGGGTGGGTGGAATGATTGGAATAGATGGATGGAATGGGTGGATGGGTGGAAGAAAGGAATAATGGTTGGATGGAATGAATGGAATGGATAGATGGGATGGATGGAAGGAATGGATGGAATGGATGGATGGATAGAATGGATGGGGTGGATAGATAGATAGATAGATAGATAGATAAAATGAATAGATGGATGGAAGGAAGGAATGGGTGGAATGATTGGAATAGAGGGATGGAATGGGTGGAAGGAAGGAAGGAAGGAATAGATGGATAGAATGGATGGAAGGAATGTGTGGGATGGATGGAAAGATTGGATGAGATAGGTAGGTAGGTAGGTGGAATGAATAGATGGATGGAAGGAAGGAATGGGTGAAATGATTGGAATAGAGGGATGGAATGGGTGGAAGGAAGGAAGGAAGGAACAGATGGATAGAATGGATGGGAGGAATGTGTGGGATGGATGGGATGGAATGGGTGGGTGGAAGGAAGGAATAGATGGATAGAATGGATGGGTGGGTGGGATGGAAAAATGTGTGGAATGAATAGATGGATGAATGGAAGGAATAGATGGATAGAATGGGTTGGTGGGAGGGAAGGAAGGAAGCAATAGGTGGAAGGAAGTGTGGGAATAGATAGATGGATGAAATGGGTGGATGGATGGATGGGATGGAATAGATGGATGGAATGGGTGTGTGGATGGCTGGATGGGAGAAATGGGTGGAATGGATAGATGAATGGAAGGAAGGAATAGATGGAGAGACTGGATGGATGGATGGATGGAAGGAAATGGGTGAATGGAAAGAATGGGTGGAATGGGTAGATGGATGGGTGACTGGTTGGGTAGGCTGGGTTCTGTCTGCACAGGATTGAAATCTGAAAGAGAAGCACCAAAGTGTGCAGTATTTACATAGCGAGTACTTACATGAAGAGAAAAGTGGGGATGTATGGATGGGATAGATATGATGGAAGGATAGGTGGACAGTGTTTTCTCTGCACGGGATTGCAATCTGAAGGAATAACTGCAAGATAGTTATATCCATAGGGTTGCCATCTGAGGAATTTCACCCAAATGTGTGATATTTACATGGATGGATGGATAGGGTGAGGAAGAGAGAGAGAAGTCTCCAGGTTGTGTTCTCTACACAGAATTGCCCTTCTAGGAGAAGAGGTGTCTCTTATCTGCACCATCAGAGAGAGAATGCTCAGTGTTTTGTTACATATGCACAGTGTGGGAGAGAAGACCAAGGAGGACAAGTGTGTTGCCTGTGCAAAATCCGACACACGGTGTTGTTACCCTCAGGGGATTGCAGTCCGAGACAGGTTTGTGATATATATACCTAGAGATGGATAAAGAGACAGGGTTGCTGTGCGAAAGAAAAGACACAATGTTGTGTTCTCTTTGCATAGTCTAAGAGAGCAGGTGCAATGTAGTACTCTGTGGGTACTGTCCAAGAGAGGTCAGTTGTTGTGTTACCTATGCACAATCTGAAAGAGATGTCATGGGGTTTGTTAGAGAGAGAGAGAGAGAAAGAGGAGAGGAGAGAAGAGGGTTGCTATGAGGGAGAAGGGTCACAGCATTGTGTTACACATGCATGCAATTGGCATCAGAGGAGGCAAGGTTGTGTTACCCATGCATAGGATTGCAATTCAAAAGAGAAGCCAGAGCCTGTGCGACAGATTTCACAAACATTGCCATCCAAGGGAGAGTCACCATTTTGCATTTTGTTGATGTGTGCAGCCTAGCCGTCACAGAGGCAGTGTTGCGTGTGTATTACGTCTGTACACACGCGCACAGCATTGGAATTGGATTAGACAGGAGCATCCACACCGAAGAGGCACATAATGTTTCGGTATATCTCCACACGCAAGGAAGGGGAAGATTGAAAAGCTGCTTTTAATAGTTCCGTGCAGCTTACGGAGATTATAAGATTTCACGCTAAAACAACAGAAGACGCAACAAGACACAGCTTTAAAGGGTGCTGGTTAAAGAATTGTCCTCTGCAGCAAGATCAGGCATGATATTCTAGTGGTTAGTCATATGTACACTCTGCATGCCACAGAATATTTTAATACGCATCCTAATGTAACTGTTAGTGCACTATAAATGCAGCGGCACATTAATGCACGATTCAATAACTTCTGAAGGCATTTCATGCGGACAGTCAGCAAAAGGAGATTTTTAAAAATGCACAGCTCAACTTTTGCCTTCCTCCTCTTCACGGTGATTTTTTAAAAAAATATATAATATAGCCTTGTGTTTGGGTTGTACTTACTTGGGACTAAGCCCCATTGAATTCAGGGGTAATTGCGTGCATAATACTCTGTGGCGAGATCCTTTCTCCTTCTTCCTCATTACCTGCTAATCACACCTGGGGGCATTTAATGTCTTCATGACTTCCCCTTCTCTTTTCCAGTCCATACCCCAACGCAAGGACAGAGTCCTTTGTGTAGTTGCATCCCCCCTCCCCACTTTGCACTGTGTGATTCGTGGCAGAGAGGATGCATCGGTAGTAACACCGTATGTGTCGTCTGTGAAATGTAGGACATACTCTGAGATTTATCTTTCATTCACTTTACACACACACACACACACACACACACACACACACACCACAGCCTTTTAAACACTATCAACACTATCCTCCCCAATAATTTTACCCAGAGCAACCACCATTTTCTGTCTCTTACAAGAAGGCTCATTCTGGTTCTATGATTTGTGGGTATAATTTTTTGGGTGGTGGTAGTGGAGGAGGAACCTGCAGCAGACATACTAAGGCAAACTTTGGTTTTTTTAAAAAAATAAAGCACTCCTCCCTCCTCATCTTCTTTCCTCACCACTTATTTAGGTTGAAAGGAAAGTGTTTGTTGTCATCCTGTTTGAGCTATGGAAGCTCAAGGTTGTTATTAGTGGTAAGGAAAGGTAAACTTCTAAGTGTGATGAATCTGCTTCTCAGGGCAATAGTGATATAATGCCTGTGTTTAGGTCTCTCTCTTTTTCCCTTTCCCTTTCTCTTTTTCTCTTTTCTTTTTTTTTTCCTTTTCTCTTTTTCTCTTTCTTTTTCTTTCTCTTTTTCTCTCCTTTCTCTTTCTCTCTGCTTCTCTCCCTTTCTCTCTATCTCCCTTTGTTTTCTCTCACTCTCTTTTTCTCTTTTTCTTTTTCTTTTCTCGCTCTTTTGCTTTATCTCCCTCTCCTTTTCTTTCGTTTCTCTTTCTGTGTCTCTGTATCTCCCTTTCTCTATCTCCCTTTCTTTCTCTCACTCTCTTTCTTTTTTCTTTTCTCTCACTCTTTTGCTTTTTCTTCTCTTTCTCTTTTTTCTTTTCTCTTTTCTCTCTTTTCCTTCTGTTTTTCTCTCTATGTGTCTCAATCTCCCTTTCTCCCTTATCTCTCTCTCTCTCTCTCTCCCTCCCTCCCTCCCTCCCTCCCTCCCTCCCTCCCTCTCTCACACACACACACACATACAGACACACTCACAGAGCGGCAGGGTTGTGCATTTGCTGGTGGAATGGTTTTTCTGATTGCCAACAAGGCAGGGACATCAAATCCTGGGAACTGGACCTGTGCAAATGTTCTTTTTCTTCTAGAAAACCCCTTTGTGGAGAGGCATTTCTCGGCCTTGAGGGTAGGGAAGGTTACGCATTGCAGAAACACCTCAGGGTTGTTATTTTCTATTAGACGTGGAAACCGAAAACAAGGGCCACGTGAGTCGGCTTAAATGCTGTATTAGTGTCTCGGTTTCAAAAGGACAATTCACTCGCCGATTGATTTTTTCCAGCTGGCACAAGGCAAGCGCAGAAGACTGAAATTTTGCTTCACAGTTGTGGGACCCAGCCTCCCCCCCCCCCCCGCGTACCTGGGAAGGTATCAATTTCCTGCTTCATTTTCTTCAGTTTCCTTGCAGAGTTCCAGAGAGTTAGCACAGGATAATAAGAGCCAAATAAACCCATTGGCGCTTTGAAAAGTAAGCGATAGATAAAAAGTTTTCACCTCCTCATTAATCTTCCCCGACAATTCCTGTGCCTTCCAGGCAACTGCAAGGCTTGTTATCTTAAAACTGTTTGTATTTTAACAGAGAAACAGTAGTGTTGTATTGTTTCCCCTTGCCAAAACATATTTGAAGTCTCCCCCTCCACCCCCCTCCCCCCTTTTTTTTTTTGAAACTTGTCCTTTTAAAGGTTATGAATGCAATAAAGACAGAAGCTAAATTCTGGAAGAATACTTGCGCCTTAGTGTGAGCTGTGGAGGACAAAAATTGCTGAGGCAAACTTTGAATGACTGCAGCGTCATAATACCGGAACAGCCTTTTCTAGTGCTCCAGGAATAGCTCTTGATTTATGAAGAAGAAATAACTGGGCCAGAAAATCACCCAGAATCAGCTGCTATCATTTTCTACCTGCAACTATGGAAGGAATCCTAAATGCCAAAAGGGAAGTTAGCTGATGCCTCTCAGCACTTTTATCCAGTTTGAATTATGGCCTAATGTAAGCATGAGTGCAGAAGGCATTAATAAGATTTTTTTTTTTTTTTTTAAAAACCTGCTTAGCAGTTTTTGCAAATAAATCTGGGAATATAGACTGGCCTTCAGCCCATAAGTACAATAATGATTTGCAGTCTCCAGACACAACTCTGTTCATGGGAGAAAAAAATAGATGCAAGATATGAACAGTGATTTAATCACATCCTCCATCTTCCGCCTATCCACCATTTAGTGGCACTTGAATAATTCCATCCTCCTGCAGATTAGTCTTCTGGATCAATACATTGATTTTTAGGAGCAGCTCTGGTCCTCGGAAAACGTTCCCTTTGGGATTTTATTTTTATTTTTTAGGAACTTTAGGCAAGATGATGATCCCCAAGATACTCAGCTCTTTGTTTACAATATTTTTCTTCAGGACAGCTACGCTGCAGTGAATTGCTGACTTAAAACTGGAAGCCGGGAGAGGAGATTATATGTTTTAATCTTTGGGATTAACTGGAGGGGATCATCACGTAGCCTCTCTAGCTGTAACGAAGTTGGATTTGCTTGTTTGAAAAGAAGGACCAGGGGTGACATGATAGCAGCATTCCAGTATTTGAGGGGCTGCCACAAAGAAGTGGGGGGGAGTCAACCAGAAGGCAATATGAGGAATAATGGATGGAAATTAATGGAGGAGAGAACTAAGAAGAACCTATCCTGACCGTGAGAACAATTAATTAACCAGGGAACTGCTTGCCTCCAGAGGTTGTGGATGCTCCATCACTGGAGGTCTTTAAGGAGCAAATGGACAGCCACTTGTCCTCAAATTGTATAGGGTCTTCTGCTTGAGCAGGGGTTGGACTAGAAGACCTCCAAGGTCCCTTCCAGTTCCTACTCTGATTGATTGTTAGATGGATTGTTTGCCGTGTTGTGAATTGATATCACCTTCGTTCCAATGGCCTAGTGATGAATTAAATTTCCACCCAGGGTGGTTGTTTCCTTGCATATGACATTGACTCTCTATTGATTAGCCCTTGGGCCATATCCAAGTTCCAGAAAACAAATTATTACTACAATTTGATAAAAGCAATATAAAAATGGAATTGGAATAAAATACGGTTTAAAATGGAATTGGAATCAAATACGATTTAAAATGGAATTGGAATATAAAATGCAGTCTAAAATGGAATTGGAATAAAATACGGTTTAAAATGGAATTGGGATAGGATACAATAATTTAAGATACAGATAAATATGATAAACGTATATTTCGGTGGCACCCTTGCATCGACCCTAATCAGTCTGACGTACGTAGATCTCAACCGAACCATTTTGGTTTAAGGACTGTGCTGTGTTAAATGCTATTTTAAAAGACCACCTTGCCTCCAGGAAGCCCATACAGATGATGCCTGGAACGTAGCTGGCTGGAAAGAGATGGTTTGATACGGATTAATGAGCTTTCTCCCTAGATTTGACGTATACAAGAAACCTGGTTAACCCAAAGTGGATGAACCACCACAACCCACCGCCAGGCTTGTTTCCCTTTGTCAATAGGTTCCAGCCGTGCCCCTTCTCGTGGATTGCTCGCTTCGTAGCGAATGAGCTTCTCCCCTCTTTTCGCTTCTGCATTTATTTTTATTTTGCAGCCTGGGGTTTCTCAACCCAGCAGGATCGCCGCTGGAGAACACTTTTGTTTTGGCCGTGAGAAACTCTGCTTGAAAAGGCACTTTGGCAAGAGAGGACCTTGAGCGTTCTCCTCCTTAAATGTCCACACTGCCATTGCAGTTAGGGTGGATGCTTAACGCTGTTCCCCCTGAGGGTTCCTTTGATGTGGCTTTGCCAAAACAGAAAGGAAAGAAAAGAACCTTACATCTGTCCAAGACGGGATTTGCAGCACAAGGGGAAAACAGAAGGAAAGGTTTCTGAACTCTCATCGTTTGGGGTCACCTGGACTAGCATTTTTTTTTACTTTGTGCGTAAGAGACTAAGGCAATAGCAATAGCCATAGCAGTAGACTTATATACCGCTTCAGAGGCCTTTCCGGCCTCTCTAAGCGGTTTACAGAGAGTCGCATATTGCCCCACCAACAATCGGGGTCCTCATTTTACCCACCTCGGAAGGATGGAAGGCTGAGTCAACCCTGAGCCGGTGAGATTTGAACCGCTGACCTGCTGATCTAGCAGTAGCCTGCAGTGCTGCATTTTAACCACTGCGCCACCTTGGCTCAGGGATAGTCAATCTTTTTGGTCACATGCCAAAGCAATGCAAGACCCCTTCTGCATGCCTTGACACCAGCACCCCCGGGGCATGCGTGCATGACCCCCCCCTGCTGCCCCTCCCTCATTTTTGGCTCCAGGTTGTGCAGGAGGCTTTCCAAGCCTCCGTGTTCCCGCCCCCTGTGCCCCATTGGGCCTGGAACAGTGGTGGGTTCCAGGCGGTAACGGCAGTACTGGTAGTCGCAGGGAGCAGCGCCACTGTACCAGTACAGTGGCCAGTTTGGCCCGCCCGCCCGCGTTCCATAGCTGTTTATAATGCGACAGGCCAATTGCGCACAGCGTGCTGCAGCACTTGCGCGACCTAAACCAAGCATCTGGATGTCGCAGGGCGGTGGCATCCACATGTGTGCGCGGCGCGCGTGCCTGGCTAGGATTCCTGGCAACGTACTGGTTGCAACAAGATCTGGAACCCACCACTGGCCTGGAAGGGCCTCCAGCACCAACCTGGAAGCCAAAATTGGGGCATGGGGTACCACACAAGCCCCCAAAATGCAATGTGAGCGCCCCCCCTGCACATGTTCCCTGGCCCCCTGCGCATGCATGTCTCCCGCATACGCCCCACCCCCTGCGTGTGCATGGCAGAGACCTGAAGACCAGCTGGCTGGCGGGAGGCGCACACATGCACGGTGGAGCTGGGCTGGGGTTCCCGCAGAGACGTTCGCCACCACCAGACCAAGGGAACAAGCCCTCCTAGGCTCAGAGGGCGTCCCTATTTTTGGGAGGACATTCATTCACCTGGGTCTCGATTTACAGGTAGTCGTCCTTGAGTTACGACCACAATTGAGCCCAACATTTATGTTGCTAAGCGAAACATTAGTTAAGTGCTCCCATTTTACCACTTTTCTTGCCACAGTGGTTAAGTGACTCATTGCAGTTGTTAAGTTAGTCACCCGGCTGTTAAGTGAATCTGGCTTTCCCCATTGACTTTGCTGGTCAGAAGGTCGCAAAAGGGATCACGCGACACCACCACCCCCCGGACACCCTAACCGTCATAACTATGAGCCAGTTGCCAAGCATCTGAAGTTTGATCACGTGACCGCAGGGAGGCTGCGACGTCATAAAATGTGAAGAAGTCACAGTCGCCTTTTTTTCAGCACCGTTGTAACTTTGAAGGTCACTAAATGAACCGCTGTAAGTCGAGGACCACCTGTATAACTTATGTGTTGAGCTTTCTTCCCCCCCCCTTTAAAATCTCTTGTGCTTTAGGAAAGATGATTTCCTTGATATATTCCTCTCTGATGCCTGAGAATACGCCTGAAATAAATACTTTTAAATAGGGTTGGTTGCTTTTTTCACTAAATTTCAACAGTCAAGGGAATGCGGAACTGAATGATAAACAGTAATTAATAGTAGGTGTTTATTGCTCACCAGTTGATGGGATAGGGTAGGATAGGAATAGAATAGAATAAAAGTTGGAAGGGATGTTGGAGGTCTTTTAGTCCAACCTCCTGCTTAGGCAGGAAACCCTATACCATGGCTGACAAACTCCTGGCCCATAGGCTGGATGAGAAGGGGGGCGGGGAAAGTCCCGATACGTCATGTGATGCCACCGTGACAACATGAGTTTGACACCCCTGCCTTATACCGTTTCAGACAAGTCCTATGATGCAGCACCCACAACTTCTGGAGGCAACTTCTGTTCCACTGATTAATTGCTCTCGCTGTCAGGAAATTCCTCCTTAGTTCTAAGTTGCTTCTCTCCTTGATTAGTTTCCACCCATTGCTGCTTCTCCTGCCTTCAGGTGCTTTGGAAAATAGCTTGACTTCCCTCTTCTTTGGGGCAGCCCCTGAGATACCATGTCTCCCCTAGTCCTCCTTCTCATTAAACTAGACATCCCCAGTTCCCGCAACCGTTCTTTGTGTGTTTTTAGCCTCCAATTGTCTTTGTTGCACTCTTCCCTGCACATCTTTTTTGCATCGTAATACTGGATGCAGTATTCCAAGTGTGGCTGTCAGCGTTTCCAAGTATCATGCAGAATTAAATCAGAGTCTAAGGCAGAGCTATCCTTAAAGTTCCAATTTAATAAGACAGACATGTTGGCATTGTGCTATGGAATCCCAATGCTGGAAATGACATCAGAATTCCACCCAGTTAAAAGTTCATGATCTTGTCCCCACACCCACAATCCATCACACGGTCCAATCTTCTTCCACGTTGGCATCCACACCAGCTGGTACTGAGACAAAAGATGGCCTTGAGCTTCTAGAAAAGAATGATAACAATATATTCCACAATCTCACTCCTGTCTATTCCCCCTCCCATCAACTATACTAATGAAACAACATATGAAATAAGAGAAAGTGGGCAGGCCAAAATTCTAAAAGGAATATAAATGCAGGCCTGACAGTGGCCTTACCAAGGCCTTATAAAGTGGTAGTAACTGTGGTATTATATTTAACAGATGAAGTTCAGCATTTTAGCTGTTCTTCATTCCAGGCTTTTTCTTTTTATTCCGGGTTGCTATAAATTAGAGATTATAAACAGCAGCAGTAATCAGGAAGTAGATTCTGAGCCACTTAAAAGGATTCCGGGATCCTGAACTTAAATCAACAAGTATTTTCTTACTAGGATTGTCTTGTGTGTCTGTGGCTTCAGTTTGTTTTTGTCCCCCCCCGCCCTCCCCCCAAAACAACCTCACCTCCTTTCTATCCTTTCTCACGATCCCTGAAACCTAGTTAATGGAGTATCCTTCTGCCCTGTGCTAAGATTTTGGAACACCACGACAGAGAAAGATGCTAGAGCAGTGATGGTGAATCTTTCCGACACAGAGTGCTGAAAAGGTTGTCCGGAAATGTCACGTGTTTGTCTGGAGAAGCCGAATCTCCAGGTTCTAGTGCACATGCACACCCAACGATAGCTGGCCAGCATGCATGTGCAAGCCAGTTTTCAGCACTGCTGTGCACGCTAAGGGATTGCGCTTCAGAAAAGTTTAACGTCTGAAATGAGTAAATTGACATTTGAAATTAGAGAACAAGAAGATGAGCAATTCTATAAGATATGGGACTTGTTTTATCAGTGGCTAGATAAAAAAAACCCTGGAAATGAAAAATGTTTTATTCATGTTTCAATTGAAGGAGATAAGTGATAATACAAAGACATTTTGTTGTTAAGTAGAACAATGAAAGACTGGTATATATATATGAATTGAATAATTTAAAATATTTTGTTCTAAAATGAAGGATAAGGATAATAATGAACCTATGTATATTTGATAGATGATTGGTGATATTATGCATAATTGTAAGTAGTGATATATATCAGGGGTCTCCAACCTTGGCAACTTTACGACTTGTGGACTTCAACTCCCAGAATTCCTCAGCTGGCTGAGGAATTCTGGGAGTTGAAGTCCACAAGTCGTAAAGTTGCCAAGGTGGGAAACCCCTGATATATATCATAAAGATATTTTGTTGTTAAACAGTTTAATAAGGAAATAATGAAAGATTGGTATATGTATGAAGTGAACATTTAGAACACTGTTTAAAAACGGAATAACATTTGTGCTTGAATGTATGATGCACAAGGACAACAATGAACATAAGCATAGGCCTCTGATCGGCGAGACTATGCATAATCGAACGTAGCGATGTATAAACATAAACAGTTGGAAAATTCTTTCACACTGTAAAAATAACTAGAATGAGATAGGTGATTATATAAAGGTATATTGTTGTTATTAGATAATTAAGGATGCAAGGGAATTAGGTTTGCTTAAAAGGAAGGAATATTAATTGTAACTGAATACGTGATGTTCAATGAAAGTGAGGTGTACTTAGTTATATTTGATGGAAATTTAGTGATCGTATATGTAATTGAAAATATGGATGCACACACACTTGTAACCAGTGGATGAGAATTTTATATGTTATGTGTTGGTCTTTTATATCTAAAAATAAAATTAAAAATTAAAAAAAGAAAAGTTGAACCTCCGGGTTCTGGCCCGCATGCACACTCGACAATCAGCTATCCGGCGTGCATGCACACACTGGTTTTTGGCACTGCCGCGCATGCAAAGGACAGCTGATCGCCATTCGTGCATGAGCGGCAGAAACCCGGAAGACAAACTGGCAAGGCCACGTGTGCCAGGCAGTCCTGGCTTTGTGTGCCACTTGGGCACCCGTGAGTTTTGCCCCATATTACGACCGTTCCTGCCGCCGTTATTTAAATGAATTGCTGCAGTGTTGTGAAGTTAGTTGCATGGTTGGTCAGTGCTTTCCCTTTGGCTTTGCTTTGTCAGAAGGTCACAAAAGGGGGGAATCCCATGACCCCTGGGACATGGCGACCAGTCGTAAATACGAGCCAGTTTGCCAAGTCCCTGAATTTTGATCATAAGACAAGGAGGAGGCCGCAAAAGTTGTAACTCGTTAAAAAACAGGCCGTAAGGCACTTCCTTCAGGGCCCGTTGTAACTTTGAATGGTTACTAAATGGACTGTTGTAAACTGAGGACTGACTGTATTGAGAAACCAGTCCCTGAGGATCAAATAACATTCTTTTGCCATAAAGCGGTCCTAATGCACTTGAGATCTGAGTGCTATTTTTTTCCTTTTCACCTAATCAATACGGATTCTCTTTCTCTCTCCTGCATTAGCCTTTTTTAGATAAAGCCCTGTGCTATTTCAGTGCTCCAAGAACAGTTTGAAGGTTGCCACCAAAGAGTTGCATTAAATCTTAAATTACAAAACCTATTGGTAGGATAAAAGACATTTTTAAAAAGGGGAAAAAAAGCTCTAATCTTTCCATTTACTCGGGCAGCAGAATCTGCTGACTTTCAGCCGGGACATTAGATTATTCTCCTTTATGAAGAGAACGGATCTTATTTAATGCAACCTTTTTTGTGCAGTGCTGCGTGCAAACCGAAGTAATTCATCTTTAAAAAAAAAAAAAAAGTCTTGCGGAATATTAGTGATGGAGGATGTCCCTATCTTGTCTGTGGTCGCTTCTGAGAATCCTAGCTCAGTTTTCAGGATTTAGTAGTCGGTCTCACTTCTTAAAGTTTTGAAGAAGAGGTTGGATTACCATTTGTCTAAAACGGTGTAGGGTATCCTGCTTAAGCAGGGGGTTGGATTAGAAGACCTCTGAAGTCCCTTCCTACTCTGCTATTCTATTCTGTCTATCCTACAATCTGTTCTATTCTATAGTCTATTCTTTCTATCCTACATTCTATTCTTTTCTTTCTATCCTACATTCTGTTCTATTATCTATTCTATTCTTTCTTTTCTACATTCTGTTCTATTATCTATTCTATTCTATTCTTTCTATCCTACATTCTATTCTATTCTTTCTATCCTACATTCTATTCTATTCTATTATTTCTATCCTACATTCTATTCTATTCTGTCTATCCTACAATCTGTTCTATTATCTATTCTATTCTATTATTTCTATCCTACATTCTGTTCTGTTCTATTATTTATTCTATTATCCAATCTATTCTATTCTCTTCAGTGCTTGTCTATTATTTAGGAAACAGGTGCTTGGTCCCCAGCTCTGCATCTCCTTACTTAACCTTGACTGACTGTAGCTTCTCACAAGGCTCAGCTGGGTTTCCATCTTCCCCCTTCCTTCTTACATTCCAATCTGGCCCTCCCCTCCCAACAAATGCTAATGTCAGGCTGTCCGCTTCTGAAGTTTGGATAGGTGAGATGCAGCCATGACCGAAAGCATTTGGGATAGATAGGCCGTTCCACTCATTCACTCACACTTACTAACTGTGTTCCGTTCATTGATTTTACAGTTAACAAGCACAAACCATGGATTGAAACCACCTACCATGGCATTGTTACCGAAAATGACAACACGGTGCTCCTGGACCCTCCCTTAATAGCATTGGATAAAGATTCGCCGCTTCGGTTTGCAGGTAAGGAGTTCCCGCAAAGCTTCCTGCAAGAGAGCCGGTGTCCTTTGATGGCCATCAGGAGCTTGGTTGACAGATGGTGATGCCGCCGACAGCATTGTTCCGATAGATCAGTTCCAAATTGGAAAGAAAAGGGGAGGAGGGTCACTAATAGCATCTTCACTTCTGCATCTCCAGGAAATGAGGACCGAGAATTCCTTTTTTTTTTAAAACCGAGGTTAACAGTGTTTGGGGAGGGAGGCCTTCCTTCGTGGCCAAAGCTCCTTTGACCTAGAGAAGTATCATGTTTCCCCGAAAATAAGACAGGGTCTTGTTTTCTTTTGACACTTGAAATAAGCGATTGGCCTTATTTTCAGGGGGGGGTTATTTTTGAGGTGCAGGAGGTGGCAAGCATGGTCACGCCCTGACTGCTGCTGCGTCAGTGAGGCGCTGGGCCTGCCACTCTCTTTGCAGCATCCATTAGCCTGACAGAAGAGGTGCAGTGGCTAGGGTTGTGGGAGCAGCCGTTAGGTAAGGGCATTTGGGGTGCATGGGACATGTCCCCCCCCCTGTAGCCTTGCCTCGTGTTTGCGCAGCAAGCAACCAGAGGAAATGGCGGGGACCGGTTGCACACATGTGTTAAATATTTTCAGGGAGGGCTTATTTTGGGGGGAGGGCTTATTTTAGCGCATGCACTCAAAAGCCCGATTAGGCTTCTTATCCCGGGAGATCTTATTTTTGTGGAAACAGAGTATACCGCTTCACAGTGCTTTTACAGCAGCCTCTAAGCGGTTTATAGAGTCAGCCTCCCCCCCCCCAATCAATCTGGGCCCTCATTTTACTCACCTTGAAGGTTGGAAGACTGAGTCGAGGTCTTATTTTTGGGGAAATCAGGGTATATGCAGAGTTATTCTGTAAAACAGACCACGCTATCCCTATGGAAGAAATGTGAATGATAAAACAGGGCTGGGGGAGGGCGTCTGGAGGAATTGAGAGGGGGCTCTGAGAAGGGGGGGGGAGCAGAATGAAACCCAGAACTCTATCTGAGAAATAATTGGCAGGTTACTTCACTCGGAAGGCAGTTCATATGTGAATATTTGGCCCGTGTGATTTTTGTACAGCGTGATGCGCAAACGGGGGATATGTATTCACTGGGTCGTGTAATCGAGAAAGCCTGGGGGGTGGGGGGGGAGGCAGTTGAAACCCATCCCGACTTTTATTTGCAACCGCTCTAAAGAGCTGCCAGCAATCTGCTGTAAAAACCAACTCGAGTCAATAAAGGGGCGATAAAACCTCTCAGCTTCATTTGACATAAGGAGATTACATGCAGGAGGCCATGTGGCGTTCATAACTATTAGCACAAGCTTTAAATTGGAGATTTGTCGGCATCAGCCTCTTGTTAAAGGGAAATCTTTGGCCACCTTCAGTCTGGTTTTCTAATCTGACACAGCCAAAAAGCCAGAGAATCAACCCATTTGTCACCGTGCCCCTTATCGGATTTCCCTTTTGATTGGCCAAGCCAATTCCTGACTTGGCTGCCAACCCCAGATCAAGTTGTCTATCCTGTACCCTCACCCTGCCAACAAAAGTGTGCCTAGTCAAGGCAATGGTTTTCCCGGTTGCAATGGATGGCTGTGAAGGTTGGACCGTAAGGAAGGCTAAGCACCAAAGAATGGAGGCCTTTGAACTCTGGTGCCAGAGAAGACTCCTGCAAGTCCCTTGGACTGCAAGGCCATCCAACCGGTCAGTCCTAGAGGAGATCAACCCTGACTGCTCTTTAGAAGGTCTTAAATCCTGAAGAGGAAACTCAAGTACTTTGGCCACCTAATGAGAAGGAAGAAGGACTCCCTGGAGAAGAGCCCAATGCTGGGAACGATGGAGGGCAAGAGAAGAAGGGGGGATGACAGAGAATGATGGCTGGATGGAGTCACTGAAGCCATCGGCATGAGCTTCAATGGACTCCAGAGGATGGTAGAGGACAGGAAGGCCTGGAGGAATGTTGTCCATGGGGTCGGAAATGACTTCAAGACTAATGACAACCCTCTCGCCTTTTTTTTACACAGCATGCTGCTTCCCCTCAAGATATTGCACCGGTTAGGGACTGTTAAATTCTCAAGAACAAAGCAGCATTGGATCCTGTGTCAGTGTTACATGGCCAAGTTCACACCTCCCCTCCAAAAAGAGAAGGGGCCATACACAGCAGAAGAATGCCTGCAGACTGTTCCCCTTGAATGGGGATAAGTTGTTTGGATAGAGAATCAAAATTAGAGCCAGCTTGGTGTAATAGTAAAGGCATCAGGCTAGAAACTGGGAGCCTTGAGTTCTACCATGTTTTCCCCAAAATAAGACAGGGTCTTTTGACCCCCGAAAAAAGCGCTTGGCCTTATTTTCGGGGAGATCTTATCATTTTTGAGGTGCAGGAGGCCCCTTAGCCTCGGCCCGTGGATCAGCTGATCCAGAGAGGGATGGAAGTTGTGTCTCTGTTTACGGCGCACTCTTGCCAGTCTTAGCATTGCTGGCCTGCCTCTCTTTTTGCGGCTGCCACTAAGAGAAGGGGCGCAGTAGGTAGGGTTCGCGGTAGCGGCCTCTGCGAGGCCATTCCGCGTGGACGGCTGGGGCACGTGGGGCATGTTCCCCCCTTCCCCTCCAAGGAAATGGCCGGGACTGGCTGTGCATGCATTTAGATATTTTCGAGGAGGGCTTATTTTAGCACATGCGCTCAAAAGCCCAATTGGGCTTATTATCTGGGGAGGTCTTATTTTCGGGGAAACAGGGTAGTTCTGCTTTTTAGGCATGAAAGCCAGCTGGGCCAATCGCTAGAAGACTGTGAGTTCTAGTCTCATCTTAGGGATGAAAGTCTTTGGCCAGCCACTCATTCTCAGCCCTAGAAAAGAGGCATTGGGAAACCACTTTTAAAAATTCTTACTAGGAAAACTGCAGGGACTTGCCCAGGTGCCCGGAGTAAAAAAATTGGCTCAAGGGATTTGTAAAGACAGTGGTCATTTTTCATTAGGGGTTAAAGACTTGCTATAGTCTTGAATCGACACCTTTCTAATACCTGTAAAAGCAACTTCACATTCTTTTAGGATTTCTCCCTTCCTCTCCCTCTCTTCCCATCTCCCCCTTTGGATACACAATATTATTCACAGCTTCAAAGAGATGAAAATGGCTTGAATGTAGGGGGGAAAACTCTTCAGACCGATACTATCTCTGCATTACACAAGGCCTTAAAAATACAAGCATGTTGGGTTTAATATTCCCTCTTGATTTTGGTATACAAGAACTGACATAGGGGGGAAAATATCCTTTTAGATAGCTTGTGTCCTTTACAGCAGCTGTTTGCAAGTTTAGTTTCCTGTTGATGGTGGATTTCCCATCCAAACAGAGGCTGGCCTTTGGGAAAATGGTGTTTTCCAGAGCCTTGGGACAAGGCATTACTCAAGTTTTCCAACAGATAGTATCGGCGCCTTCCCATTTAAGGCTGAGCTCAAAAAAACCACATTGAGGGATGAAGCTGTTTTGGCAACCCTGCGGCGATGAGAAATGTCTGGAAGGAAGCAAGGATGGACGCTTTCAATCAAATCAAAGTTTTTAATGCTGCTGATTTTCAAAAACTGCTGAGGGGGGGGTCTTGTTTGAAGGTACATCTTGAGACAGCCTTCCGAACCTAAACAGATTCATGCTTGAGGATTTGGCAGGATAGGATATGACTAAGACTCTTCTTCTTCGTTGCACCTTGAGTTCCCTGGGAGAAAATTTACAGAAGACCGATTAGGATATTTTATCTGAGAAAAACAGAACACGCTGTGAGAAAGGCTATTGCTAAACATCCTCTGCCAGAAATTGATTGAGAGACCTGTTTTCAGTCTGCCCAAAACTGAACCAAGGATTCAAAGAGGCTGTTCTCCTTTCAGGACGCAAGAAGATTTAGATAAGGTGTAAGCAGCAGGTCTCTGAAGGGTGGCTCAGTGGCTGAAACGCTGAGCTTGTCGATCGAAAGGTTGGCAGTTTGGTGTTTTGAATCCCTAGCACCATGTAACGGAGTGAGCTCCCATTACTTGTCCCAGCTTCTGCCAATCCAGCAGTTCGAAAGCACGAAAAAATGCAAGTAGGAAAATAGGAACCACCTTTGGAGGGAAAGTAACCGCACTCCGTGCACCTTCAGCATTGAGTCATGCCTGGCACATGACCACAGAGACATCTTTGGACAGCGCTGGCTCTTCGGCTTTGAAACAGAGATGAGCACTGCCCCTAGAGTCGGGAACGACTACCACATAGGTGTGAGGGAAACCTTTACCCAGCAGGCCTCTGATGTATTGTAAATTGATTTTGAAACGTTCCCCTTAATTTTAGATATGCAGGGTTGTTTTTTGTTTTTTTTTAGATTCCCCTGCAATATATATTAGAGCAGGGGTCCGCAACCTTAAACATCCAAAGAGCCACAAAGATCCTAACTGGAAGCTCCCCATTCAGTTCTTGAGCCGACTAGAAGTCCTGTTTCCCCCATCATAAAGTTTCCTCCTACCGCAGCATCCTTTTTCCTTTTACCGATCGGCGACAGGGAGCCGCAACAGAGGGATGAAAGAGCCACATGCAGCTCCAGAGCTTCAGGTTGCTAACCCCTGCATTAGAGAAAGAATATTCCGTCCTCAACTATTCATGTCAAGATTAGCTCAAGGGCAGAAGATTTGTGACGGCTTGCAAAGCTCCCCTTTTGATGCCTTCGATATAGCATTGTGTACTGGTAGTCCTTGCCTTACGACCATTCATTTAGTGACCGTTCCAAAGTTACAACGGCACTGAAAAGAGTGACTTGGGGGTGATTCTGATGCATTTATGGTTGAATCGCTACATTGGGTGTTTTTTAAAAAAAATGTTTATTTGTTCAATGAAATGTCTGCGTGTTTGACCTTTTCCTCGTTTCCTCCTCTTTTCAGTCTTTCCTGAAGACTCGGGTTTACCTTTTCTCCCTTTAGAGAGTTTTGAGCTGACCCTCACCAAGGAAGGTGATGAATGGCTCTTTGTGTCCCGTTTTATCAATATTAACCCACTAACTTTTGTTATGAAATGGGGAATTGGCACTTAAACAGAAGATCCTGTCATGCTTTTCAATCCTATGTTACCACCCACTTTTCTCCCCCTCCCTTCCTGCTTCTCCACCCCCCCTTGCCCTTTCCTTGGCGCTCCCCCCCCAAGTCCCCACTTAAAAAAAATATCAATATCAAAAATGTTGTGTTTATAATCCCTGGCTAGAAATATCAGTAAATCAGATATCCATTTGGAGTGTCCAGGTGGTGTGTGGTTTGAAAACTCCGGCCTTTCCAAGCCTCTTCTCAACAGCCTCATTTTTCCAAGTATATCGTATTTTTCGGAGTATAAGATGCACCTTCCCCCCCCCCCCCCCCAAAAAAAGGAGGGTGAAAATCTGGGTGTATCTGATACACTGAATGCAGCATTTTTGGCCTCCTGAAACCCCGCCCCTTCACAAAAATGGATGTGCAGAGGGTTTCGGAGACATGCAAGTGCTCCTGGGGGTTGGGGAGGGCAAAAACGAGCAAAAAAACAGGCCATTTTTTGCTTGTTTTTGCCCCCCCCCCCTGGAGCACTCTACAAGCCTCCTAAAGGCTATGCATAGACTTTGGGGGGGGGGCAAAAAATGGGCCTTTTTTGCTCGTTGTTGCACCCAGGAGCACTTTGCAGGCCCCTCAAACTCTCTGCATGCCCCGTTTTTAACAAAAAATGAGGCGTGCAGAGGGTTTGAGAGGTCTGCAGAGTGCAAAAAACGTTTTTTAAAAAAATGTACCTCTTCAAAATCTTGGTGTGTCTTATACTCGGAAAAATACGATATATGATTTCCGCTTGAGTTGAGGAGATGGCGTGCCTGGGTTAAAAAAAACCTGCACTGAACTACCAGTGCAGTCATCCTGACTGCAATTAGGAAAGGGAGAACTCCGGGGCCGTGTGGCATTTTAAAAATCCTAGCTTTGTAATTCCGCCCCCGCCTTCTCCCTCGCTGGTGAATTCCACCCTCCGGGTTCTCTCCGGAGCACAGCCTTGCCTCTCTGTTGCTGAGTCGGTCAGCCGCAAAATCAGCCGAGTGTGGGACAGTGTCCTTGCAGAGAATCTGTCGGCTCAATCCCATTGACTTTGAGCTGCGGAGATGGACGTTTTGATTCAGGATGAGTTAGTTCCTGGATCATCCTTCCCCTGGGACCTGGGGAATACAGGTAGCCCTCGACTTAACCATAGTGGAGCCCCAAATTTATGTTGTAAGTGAAATGTTTGTGACGTGAGTTTCTCCCCATTTTACCACTTTCCTTACCACTGCTGTTAAGTGAATCACTGCAGTTCTTAAGTTGGCACAGCGATCAGAATGCAGCCTGCCAGCTGCCTGCAGTTCGGCAGTTCGAATCTCATCAGGCTCATGGTTGACTCAGCCTTCTGTCTTTCTCAGGTGGATAAAATGACCCAGATTGTTGGGGACAAGAGGCTGACTCTGTAAATCTCTTAGAGAGAGCTGTAAAAGCACTGTGAAGTGGTATATAAGTCTAAGTAATATTGCTCCCCTGTTTCCCCATAAATAAGCCCTCCCCAGATAATAAGCCCAATCGGGCTTTTGAGCGGATGCGCTAAAATAAGCCTCCCCCCCAAAAAATAAGCCCTCCCTGAAAATATTGCAACACAGCAGCAGCCATGAGGTGACCACGCTCGCCGCCTCCCGCACCTCAAAAATAATAAGACCTTCCCAAAAATAAGGCCAAGTGCTTATTTCGGGGGTCAAAATAAAATAAGACCGTCTTATTTTGGGGGATTGCTATTAACTCTGTTGTTAAATGACTCTGGCTTTCCCATTGTCAGAAAGTTGCAAAAAAAATGATCATATGACCGTGGGACAGTGCAATGGTCATAAGTATGAACCGGATGCCGAGCATCTGAATTTTGATCGTGGAGATACCACCAAAAAAAACAACTCATCAGTGCGAATAACGGACCTAAGATGCTTTGTCCAGCTCCGTTGTAACTTTCAACCGCCCCTAAACGAACCGTTGTAAGTGGAGGACTACCTGCAGTTAGAGAAACCCTACCAAGAAGACCCAAACTGAAGTTGGTTGGGTTTTGCTCAACGCATCGGTCTGCAAACACTAGTTTCCTGGAGCCAGTTGGGTTCACACGGCATGCTGGTTTTGCAGAATGTGTGCGGATGCCTTGACTGTGTGCTCCTCCCCCCCCTCCAGAGCCCCAGTCTCTGTCCTGGTGGATTTTCCAGTCGGCCAGCTAAGATCCAGGCAAAAAACAATGAAAAAAGCATTAGAAGGGACAGCATTGCTACCTAGAACTATTGAAATGGATGCCTGAGAAATTGGTATTTCTACCTTTCTCCTCTGGGTCATTCATTTGGGTCCCCCTCCCCCTCCTTCTGCTTTTCTTTCTTTCTTTCTTTCTTTCTTTCTTTCTAAAAATAATCATTGCACAGGAAGACTTTCCTCCCCCTTCTCCTCTCCCCCTTGAATCAAGAATTTTTGTGAATGACAGTGCTCTTCCCCTCCACCTTTCCCTCGCCCTCACTCCCCCACCTTCCCTTCCTTGACTTGGATAACTGGAGTGTTTTTTAACTGCTCTGGTCAAAAAACATGAGGGGAGCGCCCCCCCCTCCCCGCCCCGCCAGCCTTTATTCCCAGCGGCTTGACCAATTGATGCTCTCTGCTGTCGTATTCACTCGAGTTTCTCAAGTATTCCTGTGAAATGCCTCTCTTCTCTTTTTCGACGTTCCTCCCGCATGAATGAATGCAAAGGCAATTTAATTGCTTGGAAATCCAGATGTCTGCCTGTTTTTGTTCTTTTCTTTTTAAAAAAAAAAAAATCAAACAAACTAAAAGTCCCTGGAACTCCCCAACACAAGTTCCTTTCGCTTTGTCGGCTCACAAAACCTCCCCCTGGCTGCTATTAAAACGGTTGAGACATACGTGTTTCCAAACCCACACGCTTGCTTGCGTGTGTGTATGTGTGTGTACTTCCTCGTGCACGCATCCCCCCCCCTGTTTTTGAGATCCCTCTTCCTTTCTCCTGGCTCCCCCCCCCCCTTCTGAATGGTACTCATCCGAGCTGCCTTTGCCTTTCCCTCGTAGGTGAAATTTGTGGATTTAAAATTCACGGCCAAAATGTCCCTTTTGAAGCGGTGGTGGCGGATAAATCCACTGGGGAGGGGACCATCCGATCCAAAGAAAAACTGGACTGCGAACTGCAGAAGGAATATACCTTCACCATCCAGGCCTACGATTGTGGAACTGGACCGGATAGAGCCAATATGAAGAAGTCCCACAAGTAAGTGATGGGTGGGTGGGAAGAAAGGAAGCTCTCATCAGAAACACCCTTCGCTTTTTCTAAATGGTGTGTGTGTGTGTGTGTGTGTGTGTGTGTGCGTGCGTGCTGGTAAATAAATAAAGGGAGACTAGTATAGATCTATTTCAAGCTATTTAGCTCTCATCAGCTACTGGGATTCGAACCTGGGCTATATTACATATTAGGCAGATGTGTTAACCACTAAGCCACAAGGTTCTCCTCCTTTATCAGCTGAGCCAGGGAAATAGATATGTATTTAGTGTTTCCCTGGCTCAGCTGATAAAGGAGGAGAACCTTGTGGCTTAGTGGTTAACACATCTGCCTAATATGTAATACAGCCCAGGTTCGAATCCCAGTAAGGGTATGGCTAGCTGATGAGAGCTAAATAGCTTGAAATAGATCTATACTAGTCTCCCTTTATTTATTTATCAGCACAAATACAACACAAATGTAACAAAGGCAACAGTAAAAATATTGGGTTTCTGTCTGGATGGTCTCTTGTGACGAGCCGATAGACAGAGAAAGGAAGCAGTAGACTTCCTCCCATATTTGGGCATACCAGGGGTTGTGACACTAAATACACACACACACACACACACACACGTGAGACACATGTGGGTCCCTGCCCAAAATCCACAGCAATAGAATAGAATAGAAAATAGTATAGAATATAATATAATTGAATAGAATAGAAAATAGAATAGAGTAGAATATAGAATAGAATAGAAAATAGAATAGAATAGAATAGAATAGAAAATAGAATAGAATAGAAAATAGAATAGAATACAATGAGAGAGAGGAAGAGAAAGAAAAAATTGAAGAGTTGGAAGGGACCTTGGAGGTCTTCTAGTCCAACCCCCTGCTTAAGCAGGGAACCCTATGCCACTTCAGACAAATGTCTCTCCAACATCATCTTAAAAACTCCTGGTGTTGGAGCATTCACAACTTCTGGAGGCAAGTCGTTCCACTGGTTAATTGTTCTCACGGTCAGGAAATTTCTCCTTAGTTCTAGGTTGCTTCTCTCCTGGATTAGTTTCCACCCATTGCTGCTTCTCCTGCCCTCAGGTGCTTTGGAGAATAGTTTGACTCCCTCTTCTTGGGGCAGCCCTTGAGATATGAGAAGACTGATATCATGTCTGCCCTAGTCTTTCTTTTGATTAAACTAGAGCAGTGTTTTTCAACCACTGTGCCGTGGCACACTAGTGTGCCGTGACATAGTGTAAGGTGTGCCGTGGGAGAATTACTTTATATATAGTCAATATAGGCACAGAGTTAAATTTTTTTAACATTTTCTAATGGTGGTGTGCCTCGTGATTTTTTTCATGAAAAAAGTGTGCCTTTGCACAAAAAAGGTTGAAAAACACTGAACTAGAGGATGGAAGAGAGTGTGCCACCGTTGCGTCTTGGCACATGGGTTCCAAATCAGAAAGGCTCAGAAAACCCACTTTTGAGAAAAACAAACTGGGAGAGAGAAGCTTTTGAGGTCATGGTTTGTAAAAACAAAGGGAATACTTGCACCATCCCCCCACCCCCCAGTGGCTGATGGATGTCAACGGCTCTGGCAGATGTGCAGGTTGTTTCTCTTGCAGGATTTATGGGACAGAAGCAATCTTCTTTTTAAAAAAATTCACATTAACCTTTAAGAGTATTTTCCACCTCTCTTTTGGGACAATAAAGATATAATGCCTGTGGTTAGTTCTCTCTCTGTCTCTCTCTCTGTCTCTCTCTCTCTCTCTCTCGCTCAGTGTCTGTGTGTGTGTCTCTCTGTCTCTGTCTGACTCTCTTTCTCTATCTCCCTCTGTCTGTCTGTCTGTCTGTCTCTCTCTCGCTTACTCTGTGCGTGTGTGTGTGTCTCTCTGTCTTTCTCTTTCTCTTTGTATCTGTCTCTGTCTCTCTCTGTGTCTTTTTCTCTTTCTCTCTCTCCCTGTGTCTGTCTGTCTCTGTCTGTCTCTGTCTCTCAGTGTCTCTCTTTGTGTCTCTACGTCTGTCTGTCTGTCTGTCTGTTTGTCTGTGTGTGTCCCCACCAATACTGTAGTGGGGGAAAAAACATTGTCTGCATTATGCTTTATGGCACAGTTCCTCCTCCAACATGCATCCCTTTGGCTTTTGCTGATCCACAGCGATCTTAACACATCCCAAGTCTTTTCCGTAGATCAGAAAAGCTGATCCAGGCGTCTTTCTCGGAAAGGTTCAAATATCTGAAAGATGTGATGAGGTGGGGTTTTTTTTTTTTTGAAGGCTGCTCAGTCTGCTGAAAGGGCAGAATGCAAAGCATATCTGCAGCTAGAGTTCAGGATACCCTGATGAAAGTATATCCTGACTCCCCCCCCCCAAAAAAAATTACATTTTCACAGTAGTAGGGGCGTGCATAAGTGCACTAACATGCCTATCGTCCCTGTCATTGTATTTTTATTCTTAATATCTCTGATCTGATTTTCCTCTAATAGGAGAGCCGAGTTAGAATAAAATAACAGAGTTGGAAGGGACCTTGGAGGTCTTCTAGTCCAATCCCCTGCCTAGGTAGGAAACCCTACACCACTTCAGACAAATGGCTATCCAACATCTTCTTAAAGACTTCCAGTGTTGGAGCATTCACAACTTCTGGAGGCAAGTTGTGCCACTGATGAATTGTTCTCACTCTCAGGAAATTTCTCCTCAGTTCTCAGTTGCTTCTCTTCTTGATTAGTTTCCACCCATTGCTTCTTGTTCTACACTCAGGGGCTTTGCAGAATAGTTTGACTCCCTCTTCTTTGGGGCAGCCCCTGAGATATTGGAAGACTGCTATCATGTCTCCCCTAATCCTTCTTTTCATTAAACTAGACATACCCAGTTCCTACAACCGTTCTTCATATGTTTTACCCTCCAGGCCCCTAATCCTGTTGGTTGCTCTTCTCTGCACTCTTTCTAGAGTCTCCACATCTTTTCTACATCGTGGCGACCAAAACCGGATGCCATATTCCAAGTGTGCCCTTACCAAGGCCTTATAAAGCGGTATTATAATGTCTTGGTGAGGCCACACTTGGAATACTGTGTGTGACTCTTAAGGTAGTGGGTTGTTATAGCTCCCTCCCACTCCCCTGCTTTGACCTTTTAAAACTATTGCCCAGGAGAAATTAAACAATTGGCCTGCAAATTGAGTGGTGTGTGTGTGTGTGTAATAAAACTGTCTGGAGCCTCCATCTTTTCTTCCTTTAACTGCCATAATTGATGGCTTCGTGAGGCCTGCTGCTCATAGTTGAAAAACCTAAAACATTCACAGCTGTCACTGCAACATGATGAGAAGCTGAGCGCAGATTTGTATATGGCGATGAAGCACTAGCCAGCCTCCTTCCCCATTGGCCCCATGGTGCCTGGGGAATTCTGGGAGTTGAAGTCCATGCATGTCAAAGTGGACACAATCGAGAACACATCTGCTGGGTCTCAAGCTCCCCCAGTCTTCACTTTATTAAGGCAAGTTAGATTCCAAGGGAGCTGCGCCATGGTGGCGCAGTGGTTAAAGTGCAGCCCTACAGGCTACTTCTGCTGACTGCCAGGAGTTCAATCCTGACCGGAAGGTTGACTCAGCCTTCCGTCCTTCCGAGGTCAGTAAAATGAGGACCCAAAATTGTTGGGGGCAATATGCTGACTCTGTAAACTGCTTAGATAGGACAGTGAAGCCCTGTAAAGCAATATATGAGTCTAAGGGCTATTGCTATCTTACCTTGTTTTTCTTCATCCTAACATCCGGTGGTACCCAGAAGTTACTCCCTTTGGCCTATTACCCAGATATAAAGCAGAGTTAACTCCGTGGAGTCAGTGGATGGAAGACCAACAGGAAACTGAGCCTAAATGATGGGAGTTGTTGTCTCAAGACTATCGGTTCAGTGGCTGACCTTTTCTCTTAATTCCCAGGCCCTGCTAACACTTCCGTCTGTGTGTCCCCGGTGCAGAATTTCCCTATTTATAAAAGAGCCACCCCCTTCCCCCCTCTGTTCCCCAGAGCCACCGTGCACATCCAGGTGAACGATGTGAATGAGTACGCGCCCGTCTTTAAGGAGAAATCCTACAAAGCGACGGCAATCGAGGGGAAGCGGTCCGACAACATCCTAAAGGTGGAAGCAGTGGATGCCGACTGTTCTCCGCAGTTCAGCCAGATCTGCAGTTATGAGATTGTCACTCCAGAGGTTCCCTTCGCAATCGACAAAGACGGTAAGGCCAGTGGCCGGCTTGTCATGGAGGGCCTTTCCGGATAGTGGCCCCAAATCCCTTTGAAGTGGCCCAGATCTCTGTTTTAAGTGGCCCAAAGGCCCCATTGACAGAGGGATGGGCTTGCCCAGGAGAAATTGACAGGCCACAGTATAAGGTAGGACCTCAAATCCATCACCTTGGGGGAGGGATCATCATAATTCCCCTTCTCTCATCATAGGGGTGCCAGCCATTTTTATTTGGGACCTCATTTTTTAAAAAAATAACATTTAATACCATTTTTTAAATATAACAAGAAGTTATAAACGGGTGAAATGCTACTGGTTTGGCCAAACCCCTAGTTAAAAAAAATGCTACTGGTTCGACCAGACTGGTATTTCCGACGATCAGCTGTGACCCATGATTTATATTAACTAAATAGCGTGGCACAGTGGATTTCTCCCCCCCCACCCCCGCTGTTCTACTTACCTTTGCAGATGCACTTGGTAGCTGGCTCCGGCCACCTACCCGGACGTCATCGCGTCCATTTCTGATACTCTGCCCATGCGCAGAAGGTCCTGCGCATGCGCGGAGGTGGCTCGTAGATTACATTTGTGAACCGGTAGCAAAGGTAAATAGATTTCACCCCTGGCGATAAAGTAATAGAAAATAGAGAGTAAATAGGAAAGCAGTGAGGAGGGAAAGGGAAAAGAGAAGTGAGAAAAGATAGAAAGGAAGGAAGGAAGGAAGGAAAGAAAGAAAGAAAGAAAGAAAGAAAGAAAGAAAGAAAGTGTTGACTTCCAAGTCTCTCTGTTACAGTAAAATAAGGCATTCCCCTCAAATCACAACTTTTTCCTTTTTTCTGATAGTTTAAACAAGCCACTTCTACAAAGTTCTATCAATCTAATGCGGTATTTTTTATTTGTGACCTCTTAATTCACTACGGCAAGACCCTCTCCGTTTTTGAAAACTGCCCTCCTGCTTTTGCCAGGTTACATCAAGAACACTGAGAAGCTGAGCTTCAGCAAGGAGCACCAGTACAAGCTCACCGTCACGGCCTACGACTGTGGGAAGAAGAGGGCTGCCGAGGACGTGCTGGTGAAGATCAGCATTAAACCCACCTGCAAACCAGGCTGGCAAGGTTAGTCTAGAGCCCACTCCCCCCCCCCTCTCCAGCCCCTCGCTTGCTTGCTTCAGGCACCAAAAACTGCTGGCTGCAAACGTCTCCTCTGTTAATGGTTTCAGGCTGGAGCAAAAGAATGGAATACGAACCTGGGACCGGGGCCCTTTCCCTCTTCCCCAACATCCATCTGGAGACCTGCGACGAGCCCATCACGTCCGTCCAAGCCACAGTCGAGTTGGAGACCAACCACATTGGGAAAGGCTGCGACCGAGACACCTACTCGGAGAAGTCGCTTCACAGGCTCTGCGGTAAGCCGAAAGATTCCAGGCTTCTCTTGGGTGGGTGGGTCAGGCTAGGTGAGCATCTCTCGGCTGCAGAATGGATGTTGAAAAGGGGCACAGAGGCCTTTTTCCTAACGTCCTCCAGACCACATAAACAAAGATGCCAGGTAAGATCTAAAAAAGGAGTGTCAAACTCGATTTTATTGAGGGCCGCATCAGGGTTGTGTTTGACCTTGGGGAGGGGGGAGACAGAGTGGGCATGGCCAGCTCCACATCACTCATGCTCTGCCAGAGAAAACGGACTCCCAAGCTTCATTTTCGGCTGTGACAGCCTCATACAATCCTCTGCCAGCGAAAACGGAGCTCGGTAGGGCTGTGTGCGGCCCTCCGGAGCTCTGCTTTTGCTGGCGGAGGCACCACGGGCCAGTCCTTCGCTGTTTCCAGGGCGACCCGTGGGCCAGATCTAAGCGCCCCGCGGGCCTTGAGCTTGACACCCCTGAGCTAAAGCTTTCCTCTCTGCAGCGGGGGGGGGGGGGGGGGGAAAGAACTGAAAAATGAGAACCAAAATGAGTATTTTCCCTGCCAGAAGGAGTGACCCAATAGCAGATCTGCTTCTTTCCAGCCTTCCCTTTTTTATACTTCTTCATCCTGGTCTTAACAGGCGCTTCCTCTGAAACTGCCGAGCTGCTCCCGACTCCAAGCAACACCGCCAACTGGACCATCAACCTCCCGACCGACAACGGCCACGAGAGCGACCAGGTCTTCGAGTTTAACGGCACTCAAGCTGTGAAGGTGCCGGATAGCGTGGTCACCATCAGTATGAAAGAGCCTTTTGTGATTTCCGTCTGGATGAGGCATGGCCCTGGGGCCAAGGAGAAGGAGACCATCCTCTGCAATTCAGACAAGACAGGTGAAAAAAAAAGGGGGGACGGCACCTGTTCAGCTTGTGATGTCATGCACCTGTGGCCTTGTCAACCTCGGGATAGAATTGTTGCGACATCACAAAAGACCGTACCAACATCAGTTGGAGAGTATTAGACTAAAATATCATGGGGAACTCCCAGCCAAAAGGCTGCAAATTAAGTTCAGGCAAGCAGTCATTGTGGCACGAAACACAATGAGCAAAATCTTCAGAAATACGAACTGTTGTCTCCTACGACCACCACTCTCCTTTCCTTCTATTTATTCCCCAGCCAGGGAGGGGCCATTCAGCATCCACGTTTGCTTTGCTTCCCGAGTCGACTCCCTGTCCTCCGTTGTTCACCTCTCCTATCTGCGCATACGCGCATCTGGAACAAGCCCCTTCCTCCTCACTCATTTCAGTCTCCAAAGGCAGCTGCCTCTCTAAGAGCTGAGAAATGTCGGACGGCCCTGACTCTTTCTCTCTGTCCGACACGTGAACATCCTTCAGAGCCTTCCCCAGGCTCCAGCACTGGCCCAAGTTCCTCCCCAACCTCCTCATCGTCTGTATCTGCCATCAGGTCCGCTGACCTGAGCCACAACAGGTTTCTCCATAGTAACCCTGCTGTGGGTGTGTGGGGTTTCAGTCTGTCTTTGAGTTTTGTGCTCGTTGTGATCTGGAGCTCCCACCTTTCTTAGAGCCAGAAGCCCTTGCTGCCTCTTTTTTCTCCCTAGCAGACGTCACAATCTGTATATTTGGAAACACAACAGAGCAGATCTGATTCCCCCCCCCCCCGCCTTCCCTCCTCCCAAGAGAAGACCCTTTGCTCGTCGTCCCCTGTTCCCTGCCACCTATGTCTCTCTAAACAGGTTCAACGTCTGGGCACTTCAAGTGGTTGTTTCTAACGCGGGCTTGATTCCAGGAGGAATTGGGTTTTGCAAGAAAGCAAAGAAAAGGAGATGCTTTAGTCACTTGAAAAGGCTCCAGTTTTTCCCCCAGCTAAAATAAAAGGTTTGCTCTCAAGCAAGCAAAAACATTGACCACTGAGGTTTACCTACTGTTTTCATCAATGTCTGACTGACATGTGGGATCCGGTCAAGCCCACGTTCCTTGTTAAGTCACTGCGAGATTCTTTTTGCTTTTTGAGTTGCAGGGAAGGAAGAGTTGCCTTTATGTCACTCTCCCTCTCTCTCTCTCTCTCTCTCTTTTTAGTTGGCTCCAAAGTGGATTTAATTAGGGAAGGATCAGGAAATAGTGACAATGTTGTGGTTAGTTGCAAAGTCGTGTCTGACCCATCATGACCCCATGGACAATGTTCCTCCAGGCCTTCCTGTCCTCTACTATCCTCTGGAGTCCATTGAAGCTCACGCCGACTGCTCCAGTGACTCCATCCAGCCACCTCCTTCTCCATCATCCCCTTCTTCTTTTGCCCTCCATCTTCCCCAGCATCAGGCTCTTCTCCAGGGAGCCTTTCTTCCTTCTCATTAGGTGGCCAAAGTCTTTGAGTTTCCTCTTCAGGATCTGATCTTCTAAAGAGCAGTCAGGGTTGATGATCTCTAGGACTGACCAGTTGGATAGCCTTGCAGTCCAAGGGACTCACAGGAGTCTTCTTCTCCAGCACCAGAGTTCAAAGGTCTCCATTCTTTGGCGCTCAGCCTTCCTTATGGTCCAACCTTCACAGCCATCCATTGCAACTGGGAAAACCATCGCCTTGACTAGACGCCCTTGTGTTGGCAGTGACAATGTAGGCTGCGTTTATTCCGTACGTCCCTCCCAAATCCAGGGAAGCTGCTCTGGAGAAGGGAATTGTAAGCTTCCTTTCACACCATATCAAGTGTTTCCTGCCATTTAACGAGGGGATATTTGGGATGCTGGGAATAATTACTTTAGAAAGGGGAGCTTGGAAACGGAAAATTATTAGAAACATATGCTGGCTTGCTTAGAGTTCCACAAAGGACTCGCTGCAGAGAAATTCTTCAGTGGAGCTGTGTATTCCCACCATGCATGTTGACTTCTGGCTCTTAAAACTTTCCTTTCTTCCTGGAGGCCTCCCAGCCTTCCGCATCCCACGGTGAACGTTTGTTGGACATTAGTAGGCCAATTATGAGTCTGGAGATAACGTGTTAAGTCCTTGTTTCTGGGTGTCGGAAAAAAAGAATGGTCTGGGCTTGCATGCTGTGATACTTAGCTGCGGTTTATTGGCTCACAACTCGAGTTGGCCTGGTTCCCGCTGAGCTGGAGGAAAAGTTCTCCTGTTATTAGCTGAAAACTGGGCCTATTCCAGATGTTGTGCTCTTCCCCCAACCCCAGCCAGGGGTTGTGGATAATGGCAATTTGTAGTGACCAGCACTGGGAAAGACCCTATGACTTGCCAAGAGTATCAAACGCACATCACGCTGGATGTGTGAGATGAAGCGCTAATTCTGTTCTTCCTCTGTAGACATGAGCCGTCACCGTTACTCCCTCTACGTGCACAACTGCCGGTTGGTCTTCCTCTTCCGCCAGGATCCCTCCGAGGGGCAGAGTTACAAGCCGGCCGAATTCCACTGGAGGCTGAACCAGGTGGGCGCAAAAATACTTCTAGCCACCCTTGGTTAGCTTCCCCCGCATGGAAACACAGCTCTTTCCTGGTTAGAAACTTCAGATTTGCAAAATGGGTGGCCTAAAGGGGGGCTGTAAGTTAGGCTCCTTGGGTTATCTACAGCAGGGGTCGGCAACCCGCAGCTCTGGAGCTTCATGTGGCTCTTTCATCCCTCTGCTGCGGCTCCCTGTCGCTCAAAATATGTGTCACAGCCGCCAATGTGCAACACTCACCGTCATGCAAATTGAGCTTTTCGGGCCCCGGTAGGTTTTGTGGCTCCCGGTGTTTTCTTTTCCGTGGGAAATGGACCCAAATGGCTCTGAGTGTTTAAGGTTGCCAACCCCCGATCTAGAAATTGATTGCCCGCCATCAAGGATTCAAGACCCATCCTACCTGGAGGCGTATGATCTTGAATTGCTATCTGTTTGCATTCGATTATGATCCTGCCTGACCCATCAGATCCAGAGTACAACCTCATTAAAATCTTCCTCACAGATAACTGTCCTGCCTTCCCTTGATCACCTCCAGCAAAGGGTAACCCCATACAGGTTTTTTGTCCTGTAGGAGTATAACTTTACTGATAGAGCCATACAGGCACAGAAGTAGCAAAGCCAGTTCTGAAGATTTCCTGGGAAAACTGCATAATTGAAATCCTCCTTTTCCCCCACCTGGACCACCCACTGTCCATTGTCCACCAATCCAGCTCAATCCCTTTGTTTTGGGAAACAGTCTGCTCAGATCAGAAGGTTCTTATCGGTCGACCTTGAGGTGTTGAGATTCTCCCCATCTACTGACGGTTCACATGAATTCCTCCATTCCTTCCCAGCCACCTATACATTCCAGTCATATCCCTCCCTGGTTGCTATTGTCTGGCTGCGAGCACAGCCAATCAGCCACGACAGCTATGAATCTTTCCCAGGTAAAGCTAGGAAGGAGTCCCATCCTTTGGGAATAATGAAATGTAGGTTTGCTTCCCTCTAGTCTTTTTAAACGCTTGGCTCCCCTTCCAGGTTTGCGATCAGGAATGGCACCACTACATCCTCAATGTAGAGTTTCCAGCAGCCACGCTCTACGTCGACGGCGTTTCCTTCGATCCCTTCCCGGTGACCGAAGATTATCCGCTCCATCCCTCCAAGATAGAATCGCAGCTAGTAGTCGGAGCTTGCTGGCAAGGTAAGTGACAACCTAGATTTTGTCTTGATGACTTTTTTGTGGGCCGGGCTCCCCTTTGGGGATTAAATGACCTTCAACTCATCCACCCAGCACTCCGTGGTAGGAGCAATGGGGCTGGTTGAAGCAAAGACATTCGAAAGAGTAGCTCGGATATAATAAGACATCAGATCACACAATAGCTCTTTTTCCTGGTTCTCTCCAGCTCAGATAGTAGCCTTAATAATTCTTAATGCCTTAAGAAACACTTAATTTGTTGTCATCTTGAGAGCTGTTAGTTCTTATGGCCGCCAGCGGCCAGCAGAGCTGGTAGCAGAGTCGAACAGTGAGGAGGTTGGGGAGGAACATGGGCCAGTCCTGGGGGCTGAAGAAAGCTCAGACGAGGGCTCTGCATCAGCCGGAGCTAGACAGCAGCGAAGCAGAGGAACAGCTGGAGCCTGTTCCCAATGTGCGCATGCGCAGAGCTGCCAGACAAGACAAGAACAACTAAGAAAGCAGGGTCGACTTGGGAGTAAAGCCACACCTTGGGAGTGATTGACCCCTTCCATAGGAAACAAAAGAGGAGCGAATGGGGAGGGGGCTTTTGCAGGAAGCAATTTGTGCCTTCAGTCGTTTCAAGGGTGGAAAGTTCTGTTTGTGACTATGAGAGACTCTGTGCCAAGTTTTGCCTTGCCCTGCCTTTGGAAACTAGTTATCTGGCAGATATCCAAGCGAGATAAGGTTCGTGTTGATAAATATTCCTCTGAAAGACTGTTTGCCTAGCCTTGCTGACTGTGAATGAAAGGAATTCATAATCCTGTAAATAAAAGAGGTTTTCCCGGGACCCAGACTCTGCCTCGTCCTTGTTAAGGAAGCCTGGGTCAGAACATCGATGAAGAAAAACGTGGAATGAAGAACTTGAACTGGGTCAGGAACATATAAAACCAGAAAATCTCGTGAGAATGTTCTCTCTCTGGTTCTGCCTTTCCTGCGATAGGGGGGTTGATTGGGAAGTTTGCCAGGATAATAATTCACTGAGCGGCTGGATATGATGATGGCGATTTTGATACAGGGGGGCCGTAAAAATGCAGCAACCCAATGGTTTAACTAACATTCAAAGCAGGTTAAAACAGGTTAAAACAGCCCTTCCCCTCGGGAACTGCATCAGCCTGAGTCATAACCTCAAAGGTGCCTGAAGGCTTTGTGTCTCATCGGCATCCTTAGAAAATGGATGCTTGGATTAGTCTTAAGAAGGCAAGCACTGCACCAACATTTTTGCACTGTAATTCTTCCTTTTTTAAAAAATAAAATAAAAATAAAATCCCCTAATGACACAACTCTTTAAGGACAATCAGGTTAGTGGGGGAAATGACTTTTCCTTTTCCATAATCCTTCCCTTTCTATTGCTCTTGTGTGCGAGGTGCCACCAGAAGCTCACACAGGAATTTGATGACCGTAATTGAATTGTATAAATCAATAGTGGGATTAGGTTTAGCGCTCAGTCGAACTTTAGCAGGAAAGGAGGAAAGCAGCCGGAGAAAGACATCCCCTTTCTCTCTTCCTGCAACGCCACAGAGGTAAAACGGCTCCAAATTCATCCTTGGGTTTAGATGCTTTTTGGCTTCTCCTTCAGGGAATTAGATCAGGAGATGGGGAGTCACCCCACAAAGGCCTTGGAAACTTTGCTTGGCTATTTTTATTTTACATATTTAGAAAATTGATATTGTTGTGGCCTGCCAGCGGCCAGCAGAGCTGGCAGCAGATTCAGACAGTGAGGAGGTTGGGGAGGAACATGGGCCAGTCCTGGAGTCTGGGGAATGCTCAGACGAGGGCTCTGTGTCGGAGGCAGAGAGGGGGCCAGAGCCGTATGCCAGTTATCAGCTGCCTTTGGAGTCGGAAATCAGTGGGACAGATGAATAGCTGGAGCCTGTTCCCGATGTGTGCATGCGCAGAGTGGCCAGATAAAGGGAACAGCTAAGGAACAAGGTTCGGCTTTTGAGTGAGGCCACAGGTGGATGGTGAATGGCCCCTCCCAAGGGAATAAGAGAGGAGCGAAAGGGGAGTGGAGTTTGCAGGAGACAATTAGTTCACTTCACTGGTTCGTTACTCTGAGATTCCTTGCCAAGTTCTGCAGATAATCGGCCTGGCAGCTCTCCAAGCCAGATAAGGTCTGTGCCTGTAAATTCACCCTTGAAAGACTTTGCTGGATGTGAATGGGCAGAATTCACAGGAAATGAATAAAAAGGGTTTTTTTTGTCGGGACAAGGAGTCTGCTTTGTGGTTTGGGGGAAGCCTAGGTCAGAACAGATATAGTCCCCTACTCGCTCACAGCAACTCTTGGCAGCTTGTAACCAATAAAAAAAAATACAATATTGAAAAAAAAACAAATAAATTTTATAAATGGCTTCCCACCCATTGGGACAGCACACAGTTTAATAATCCATTTGATGGGCTCCATCCCACTCAGGCTTCCCCAAGGCAGCAGAACCAAATCTTTTGAGCCTTCAGAAAGACTGCCAAAGTGGCGGCCAGTTTAATTTCTGCAGGGACGATGTTCCAGAGGGAGGGAGCCCCCACAGTGAAGGCCCTTCTTCTGCATCCTGCTACTTTATTCTTAACAAACTGGAATTCCAGGTGGGTGACTGTTCTGGCCCCCCTCTGTTCGGTAATGAACACAGACACAGGCTTAGCTGTTTGCCACTCTTTATTCACAGCAATTATAATCCTGTTGGCTGAAAGCCTAGACACGACTCACTGGTAAGACGTTGGCAGCAACCCAGACTCCAACAGACACGGGAACACAAGGCAGATCAGACAAGGAGTTCTCCAGATTATTACAAACGGTTGTGTCCTGCAAAAGGACTCCTCCCAAAGTCTCTTCTTATATACTCTCTTGGGAGGGGCCAAGCCACAACCATCTGGGCTTGATTATCTCTTATGAGTCTGTCTCTGTAACTGCTGCCTCCGTTTCTCCGCCCTACGTTGCCTGGCATCAGGGACAAACTCCCTTTGATCTTCCCCACTGCTCCATGCCTCAGGCGCCTGGTGGCCAACCAGCCTCTCTGGTCCCTGCTCTGAGTCTGAACCCTGCCCAGGGTCCTCCACATCTTCCATAGCAGACTCATAGGGGTCCTCGCTATCGGAGTCCATCGGCAGCTCCAACGGCTCCTGCTGGGCCACAACAGTGACCCATCCAGGTCTGAACTGCGACAGGTTATAATATCCAGGCCCTACCTAATCCCTCCATTCCTGTTGTTTCTTCTCCCTGTTTTCTTGCTTCTCCTCTCCGCAGAATATTCGGGAAATGAGAATGACACCGACCAAGCGACCGAGAATCCTACAGGTTGCTGGCAGTCTTAATTTTTCTCTTTTTAATGCTTTCATGTCCAAGGCAAGCTGTGGCTTCATCACACATAGCATGTCGGGCCAGCATTGCATTACTACGGCCATTGAAGGGATACATAATCACGTTGCCGAGCTTGTGTTTTGTTTTTTTCATTGCACTTTTTTAATATATATCTATATATCTATATATTCACTTCCTCTTTGGTTTCTCCTCCCCTCACCTTTTTTTTAGCAATAACTCCCCCATCACACGTTCATATGCGAGTCCATAAGCCATGAAGGTGGCCTTGAAATGAACTAGCAATAGACTTAAATACCACTTCACAGTGCTTTTCAGCCCTCTCTAAGCGGCTTACAGAGTCAGCTTATTGCCCTCAACAATCTGGGTCCTCGTTTTAACGACCTCAGAAGGATGGAAGGCTGAGTCAAAGCTCGAGCTGGTTAGGATCAAACTCCTGGCAGTGGGCAGAGTCAGCCTGCAATACCGCATTCTAACCACTGCATCGCCAGGGCTCTGACAAACTAGTTTGAGAAATCTCCCAAGTGGGTGTTGGCTACTGCAGGGTGGGACCTATCATGGACAGTGACTTCTCATTGGCCCGTTGTTCGCTTCCTTGGAATCAAGCAGCCAACCCAAAGCAATGCCTCTGTAATTCATTTCCTGTCCAGAGGGGCATCTTCAGCCATGGAAAGTCGCTGGCCCATCTCGGTCTCTGTCACAGGCTGATTCTTGGAGAAAGCCTAGGAAAGGCAGATCCTAAGGAAGATCCCTTTGAGAAAAAGCAGGATCTCACCCAGAGGTGCCCAGCGTGGGGCTCATGCCCCACAGGGAGGCAATTTGATTTGTAATGGGGGCAATTTGAACCTTGTTTAAACCAAGTTAATAGCCTTTTAGATTTGCTCCCCGTGAGTAGTTCACGTTTTGAGTAAAGTAAGAATTAGGTCACAGGAAGGGGCATCGGGATTTTAGAGATGCTTAGGTGGGGCATGCCCCCCCCAAAATAAAAAAGGTTGGGAATCACTGATCTAACCCATCCATAAAGAGAAGAGAGAACAGGATAAAATTGCAGAGGTGTGCACAAAACGGAAAATGTTTTCCCCCACCTTCAAATCGGAGGCAAACCTCACCTTTTGGCCTTTCTCATGAACCCATTCCCGTCAATTCAAGCAAACCGCTTCAAATAGGATTTTACAGGGCCAGGCTGGTGAGGATTAGTGGTGAGTCAGAGAATGGCTCACGTCCAATTTTGTTTGGCTCCTCTTAGTGCATCGCAGGCTGATGAGCAGATGGCCACGCTAACCTGCTGAATCACCTGTCTAGTTTTGGAGGATATGACTTGGCGGCCTTGAACCTCCCTGTTGGAGGCCACTGAATCATTCTGGCTTTAATTTAAAATTGCCTCTTGCCAAATATCCAGCACCGAGGCATCTTTTTAGTATTATTATGATTATCATCAACTTAAAACAGAGACCCTGGAAGCCAAAGGAAAAGGATGGCTTTCCTGCAATTATATCTAAAGGCTAGATTAAACTTGCGGAGAAGATGGGATTTCAGTGAAAGCTACATATGCCCAGTTTCCCCGAAAATAAGACCTCCCCGGATAATAAGCCCAATCGGGCTTTTGAGCGCTTGTGCTGAAATAAGCCCTCCCCTGAAAATAAAGCTCTCTCCGAAAATACTGCAACACAGCAGCAGCCATGAGGTGACCATGCTCACCGCCTCCTGCACCTCAAAAATAATAAGACCTCCCTGAAAATAAGGCCAAGTGCTTATTTTTTTTTGGGGGGGGGGGAGAAAATAAGACCCTGTCTTGTTTTCAGGGAAACATGGTGTTTGCATACAAAAGTATTTGTTTCAAAAAGTATTTCCTTTACGTGTGGATTTTTATCAATGGGGATTATAGAGAACTACTAGAACAGGAAGAGTTCCAATTTTGATAGGTTTTACTAGGCTTCAGTTTTTCAACCTTGGGAACTTAGCTGGCTAAGGGGAATTCTGGGAGTCCACACCTCTTAAAGTGGCTACAGTTGAGAAATGCTGGTCTAGAGTGATTTATATGACTTCCAGGAATAGTTCAGTGAAACCCTTGCAAGGACTGGATTTCCAGAATTGATTACAGCATGGAAATGTAGCAGTCCACATCAGGTCTCTCCCCCCCCCCGCCCCCCATCCTGGCTTTCACTGCAGTCTTCATCCTGGACCTGTGATTCTTGGGAGTGGGGAAGGCCTCCCTTTCCACTGGTTGCAGTCACCTGTTTTACACAAGCTGTCTTAAAATAAAGGCCGCCGGACAGGTGTCCTTTTAAAGTCCCCTTGATTCCTCAACAAAGCTCGCTCATCCCATCCCTGCCCCTTGCTGCATGAAACGAGCATCCGTTTTATTTTCCGTTCCCTCCCCCATCACGCTTGAGCATAACTGCGAGTCGACCTCCGGAACGGGCAACTCACTAACTGCATGCCGTCGGAAAGCAAAGCCGAGCACAGTGTGCGAGTGGAACCGGGCCAGAGAGGCCGCCGAGTGCCGGGACTAAATACGGTTGCTTTTCCATTCCTTCCTCAAGGTGGCGACCAGCGGATGGCTCAGTTCTTCCGCGGCAACCTGGCCGGCTTGACCATCCGCTCGGGCAAACTGGAAAGCAAGAAAGTGATTGATTGTCTGTATACCTGCAAGGAAGGCCTGGACCTGCCCACCACGGACGGCACTGCAAAGGGCCTCAAGGTACTGTCCTGACCCAGCTCCCCAAACAGAACAAACCTCCTGATGTGAATTCAAAAGATTCCTTTATTAGGAATGCTGGCGGTCCCGCCGGCTGGAAGATGAATAGTTGTCTGCCACATCTATTCATCACCGCCTCCTGCTTTTTATCCCCAGAGCTATGGTGGGGCTTCGCTAGCAGCGGTGGCTCTTCCGTCCCAAGGACCAGCCCATAGATTTCCATTGCTCTTCTCTCCTCTGCCTTCTGTGCAACCACAGAGCTCGGGTGGGGCTTCACTAGCAGTGATGGCTCTTTCGTCCCAAGGACCAGCCCATAGATTTCCACTGCTCTCCTCTCCTCTGCCTTCTGTGCAACCGCAGATCTCGGGTGGCGCTTCGCTAGCAGCGGAGGCTCTTCCATCCCAAGGACCAGCCCATAGATTTCCACTGCTCTCCTCTCCTCTGCCTTCTGGGCATCCGCAGAGCTAGGGTGGGGCTTCGCTAGCAGCGGTGGCTCTTCCGTCCCAAGGACCAGCTCATAGATTTCCACTGCTCTCCTCTCCTCTGCCTTCTGGGCATCCGCAGAGCTAGGGTGGGGCTTTGCTAGCAACGGTGGCTCTTCCGTCCCAAGGACCAGCCCATAGGTTTCCACAACTCCCCTCTCCTCTGCCTTCTGCGCATCCGCATGTCAGGCACTAGACCCAGCTGTTCCTCCTCTTCCCCATCAGCCACCTCCAAACCTAGGGGCTCTTGACTCCATCTGAGGACTGACAGATGGCCACCAAGTTTTAGAACGGTGTCCAGCCAACCTGGGCCAGGGCTGAGGCGCCGAGAACCGGTCCTTGGCTCTTTTCAAGGCAGCCTCGTGGGCTAGATCTAACCACATCATGGGCCGGATCTGGAGCCCAGGCCTTGAGTGTTAACACCCTTGATCTAAGAGAAGAACAGACAAATTCCAGCAGGCTTTTTCATCTTCCATTATTCTACCTATTATTTACATTATTATTACATTAGACAATAATGTCTAATGTAATAATAATGTTTTATTACATACAGGATTATTACACTCCGGGTGGCTTGATTGACCAGAAAGCTTTTCTTCCTTGATGGGCTACCTTTCTCGCAACCTACGACTTCTCTTGCCCTCATTTCAGATCCACATGAATCCCAGCCAGTCAGCCTTGAGCTTGGAAGGGGACGACCTCGAGAGGTTCGACAAAACCATGCAACGCATCTCGTACGTGAACTCCCGCCAGTTCCCCACCCCCGGCATCCGGCGGATCAAAATCACAAGCACGGTGAAGTGAGTCCTTGCGGCGGGTGGAGAAGAAGAGACGCAACCAGGAGTTTGACTCAGGGGGGGGTTCGGTTATTCTGGGTCACGACGTTTGCTTTGTGGCTTCGTTCTAGCCTTTTAGAGTGGGGCTTTTAAGATTTGAGAAGAATCTGACTGGAGGTTTAGGGTATGGTAGAAAATAGAATAGAATGCAGAATAGAATAGCAATAGAACTTATATACCACACTACAGTGCTTTACAGCCCTCTCTAAGTGGTTTATAGAGTCAGCCTATTGCCCCTCAACAATTTGGGTCCCCATTTTACTCATCTTGGAAGGATGGAAGGCTGAGTCAACCTTGAGCCTGGTGAGATTCGAACTGTCAAATGTCAGGCAGCCTGCAAGCAGCAGAAGTAGCCTGCAGTACTGCACTCTAACCATTGCGACACTGTGGCTCATAGAAATAGGAATGTAATAAGAATTAGAATTAGAACAGAACAGTAATATATAGTAGAACAGAACAACAGAATAGATTAGAACAGAAAACAGAAACAGGAATAGAATAGAATAGGAATAAGAATAGAAAAATGGAATGGAATAGAATAGAAAAATGGAATAGAATAATAGAATAGAAAAGAAAAGAAAAAAATGGAATAGAATAGAAAGAATAGAATAGAAAAGAAAAAAATAGAATAGAAAAGGAATAAGAATAGAAAAAATGGAATGGAATAGAATAGAATAGGAATAAGAATAATAGAAAAATGGAATAGAATAGAAAAGAATAGAATAGGAATAGGATTAAGAATAAAAAAAATGGAATGGAATAGAATGGAATAGAATTAAATAGAATTCTTTATTGGCGAAGTGGACACACACAAGGAAATTGTCGCCAGTACACAAGCTCTCCGTGTACATACATGCAACAAGTGATCAATCATAATCATAAAATATGTCCATCAAACATCGTAAGATACAACATTCAGTGATAGTCATAGGATACTAAATTAAAGTTACCAAGGTTGAGAAACACTGGTCTAGTGTTAGAGAGACCCAAGGTCTGCCTGTACTCTCTCATGGAAACCCATCACCCTGCTGATGGCCAACCACGCCTTACCTCCCCAGGTGTGCCGACAACGAAGCCTGCATTGCCATTCCGCTCGTGGAGGGTTACATCATGGTCTTGCAACCCGAGGAGCCCAAAATCAGCCTGAGCGGCATCAACCACTTTGCCCGTTCGGCTTCGGAGTTTGAGAGCCCTGAGGGCGTGTCCCTCTTCCCTGAGCTTCGGATCATCAGCACCATCACACGGGAGGTGGAGCCCGAGGGAGAGGGGGAGGAGGACCCTACAGGTGAGACACAGGGACGGAAGAGGAAGGGAAAGGCTGCCCGGAGCTCTGTTCTATTCTCAAGCAACCACTTTTCTCCCGAACGGAGCAAAGCGGCATCTTCTCCATAAAAATGGAAGTGGAAGTTAATTTTGGGAATGTTTTTGGCTGAGCTTTATTTTTGGGGGTGTCTCTTTTTATTCTGCCCTGAAAATCAGGGGTGAGTGGATGCAGGGTCAGATTCAGCAATGTTTGAGGGAGATGGGCGGTTAATGAAATAGAGGAAGGGAAGGGGGGAGAGAGAGAGAGAGAGGAAGGAAGGAAGGGAAAGAGAAAGGAAGGAAAGAAAGAAAGAGAAAAGAACAAAGAAGGAAGGGATGGGAAGAAAAAAAGAAAGAAAATGAAAGGAAAGGGGAAGGAAGGAAAAAAAGAGAAAAGAAAGAAGGAAGGGAAGAAAAAAAGAAAGGGAAAGGAAGGGAAGAAAAAGAAAGGAAGGGAAAGGAAGAGAAGAAAGAAAAAGAAAGAGAAAAAGAAAGGAAGGAAGGGGAAGAAAGAAAGAAAGAAAAGAAAGAAAGAAATAGAAAAGAAAGAAGGAAGGGAAGAAAAAAGAAAGGGAAAGGAAGGGAAGAAAAAGAAAGAAAGAGAAAAAGAAAGGAAGGAAAGGGAAGAAAGGGAAAGGAAGGGTAAAAAGAAAGGAAAGAAAGATCTGGTGGTCAAAGCACCAGACTAGAAAGCGGGAAACTCTTGAGTTCAGGTCCTGCTTTAGCCATGAAAGCCAACTTGAGTGACTTTGGGCTAGTCCTTCTCTCTCTCAACCCAGCCCATCTCACAGGGGGGTTATGGTGGAAGAAAATAGGAAGAGGAACATGTGTTGGATAAGTTTGCTACCTAATTTGTCCAAGCAATAAAGGCGGGTTACAAATGAATATTTAAAAATGTTGCGTATTTGGCAGTCGGGACAAGATCGATGAACAGAGAAAAACATCCAGCAACCATCGCATGCAGCCCAGATTTTATAGGGTAAAGATTCCAGTCGGGGAAACAACTTGATGATCAGCTGGTATTCAGCTGGTTAGGATGGGTTCTGGTGAACCGGTAGTGGAAATTTTGAGTACCGTATTTTTCAGAGTATAAGACGCACCTTTTCCCCCTCAAAAAAGAGGCTGAAAATCTGGGTGCGTCTTATACACTGAATACAGCATTTTTGGCCTCCTGAAACCCCACCCCCTTCACCAAAATGGCCATGCAGAGCCATATGGAGGTTTACAGAGAGCTCCTGGGGGCTGGGGAAGGCAGAAATGAGTGAAAAACAGGCCGTTTTTTGCTGAATTTTGCCCCCCCCCCCCCAAGCCCTTAGGAGCACTCTGTAAGCCTCTTAAAGGCTATTCATACAATTTTTTTTGACAAAAAATGGGCCCATTTTCACAAAAAACAGGCTGTTTTCGGGAGGTCTTCAGAGTGCAAAAACTTTTTTTTTTAAAAATTGCCTCTTCAAAACCTTGGTGCGTCTCATACTCTGGAAAATATGGTAGCTCGAACAACCGGTAAATACCACCTCTGGTATCCTTCCCCTGCCACGCCCACAGAACGGGTAGTAAAAAAAAAAAAATTTGAATCCCACCACTGGTGGAAACCTAAAAGCCATTTCTTATTTCCTCCTTCCTGATCATTTTTCCCCTTCCTTCTCCTTTCCAGTCCAAGAATCCTTGGTGTCCGAAGAAATCATGCATAATTTGGATACCTGTGAGGTCTCGGTCTTGGGGGAGGAACTGAACAGGGACCAAGAGAGTCTGGAGGTCGATCTGGTACGGCTGCAACAGAAAGGAATGGAAATGAGCAGCTCAAGCCTCGGCCTCATCCTTACTGGTACGGCTCCCCCTCTCCCTTCAAGCCTTGGAGAAGGTTTACACGTTGCTTAAGCCACAGCTATCTTTGCAGGACATTCTAGCTCCGTGATGGGGAGCCTACGGCGCATGTGCCAGAGGTGGCACACAGAGCCCTCTGTGTGGACACACGTGCCGTTGCCAGCTGCTCTTCTGGTTTCTGTAGCCCTGAAAACCCAAAGACCATCTGGCCAGTGTGCCTGCATGCAACGGCCACCTGATCTTCGGGTTTCCCGTGCTCCGGCGTGCGCAAAGGCCAGCTGGCCAGAAACCAGAAGAACCAGCTGGCTGACGCGCGCAGGTGCACCTATCAGCTGGTCTTCGAATTTCCGGGGCTCCGGCGCACACGCATGCGTTCCGGTTTGGGCACTCAGGTGTCAAAAAGGCTCGCCATCCCTCTTCTACGTCCTAAATCATGGCTTGCAATCTGCCACAACCGGGTTTTGACAAAACATGGCCTCCTAACCAGCATTGATTTTTTTTAGCTGACCCGTGTCTGTTCTCCCCAGGGGTGGACACTATGGCCAGCTACGAGGAAGTTTTGCACTTGATCCGATACCGTAACTGGTACGCCGTCTCGCTCTTTGACCGGAAGTTCAAGCTGGTGTGCTCGGAGCTCAACGGACGCTACGTTAGCAATGAATTTAAGGTGGAAGTAAGTGAAGGAGTTTCCTCTTCCGATAGGACTTTTGGGTTTGGGAATCCTCGTTGGATGTATTGTGACCTTCTATCGATGGGACAGAAGTAGATTTGTCATTAATGGAAAGAGTACAGGAGATGAACGCAAGAGGAGAAACCATCAGTTAATCCTGTGAAGGAGGCGTTTAAAATGACCACCCTCGAGTGCCCTGGGTATAAGACGGGGGCTGTTGTGGCCCGTCAGCAGCCAGTGGATCTGGCAGCATAGTGGGACAGTGAGGAGGTTGGGGAGGGTCCTGGCGGCTGGGGAAGGCTCTGAGGTGGTCTTTGCGTCGGAGGCAGAGATGGGGCCAAGGCCGTTTTGCAGTGATCACGTGCCTACAGAGCTCGACAGCAGTGAGGCAGAGGAACAGCTGGAACCTGTTCCCAGTGTGCGCATGCGCAGAGCTGCCAGAAGAAAAGAACAATCGTCCTGCAGATGGGGGAATTTGGGGAAGAGGACCCTCAGGTCGGGAAGTATAGACTAGTCAACAAGGCACACACACAAACAGGCATACACCGGGTTTCTGCGGCTGATTTCCTAAAACTCTTGTGTTCCCCTTTCTCTAATCTTGTATTTGCCAGGTGAATGTCATCCACACCGCTAATGTCATGGAACACGCCAGCCATATTGCTGCCCAGCAGCCACAGTTTGTGCAGCCTGTCCATCATTCCTTCGTTGACCTCTCTGGCCACAACCTTGCAAACCCTCACCCAGGGTTTTCCGGTAAGGACCACATCCCTTCATTAAATCTCCCCGTTGCCATTTCCAACAGCTCCCCAGTTTTTGAAGAAGCAGCTGTTGAGATGCCATTAAACCAGGGTGTCAACATTGCCATAGTGAGAGAAGGCGAGGGAGAGCATTCCACGCATACTTTCGGCTAAAGTTGGGTCTCAGATTACTGCAGCAGGCTTGGGAGGGGTGCAACTCATTGGGGAATGTGATTTATGACACAGACTGAGGGGAAGGAAGTAACAGATAAAGTTCAGCTATAAATCAAACAAAGCTTAGATCTGACTGCGAAAAGGTCTTGCCTATGGTGCGCCTAATAAATGACTAGTTTTGTATTGAAACTTGGCTTGATACTCATGAATCAATTAAGGCATTTTTAGGAAACCTGACACAGGGTTTCTCAACCTAGGCCACTTTCAGATGTGTGGACTTCCAACTCCCAGAATTTCCCCAATCAGCCACACTGGCTATAGGTAATTCCGGGAGTTGAAGTCCAAATGTCTTAAAGTTGCCAAGTTTGGGAAACACCGCATTAAACCAAATTACATCTGAGCAGCAGTAATTAAAGATGCTAAAATGTAGGCCTTCCTGCTAGGATCAAGAACAGCTTCCTAGCTTTCTGAAACATACCTGTTGGGAAAAATGAATAGAATAAAGCAGAATATTCAGAAACGTTGCATCACCAAACGTCAGTCTCCAGTTTGTTGCCACCGTATCATAAAAATGATGGCAAACCTAAATATACAGACAGTGGACTGCTGCTAATTACACTGTTTGTTCCCTGCCTGTCTTGGGATTTTCCGGCTCTCGAAAAGGAGGTAGCAATTAGAAACTTACTCGAGGAAAGGGGGGAATTTTTTTGGAGTTTCTGGACTTCTGCAGAATCACTATGTGAATATGCAAAAAGGGAATTACCATATTTTCCCCAAAATAAGACTGGGTCTTATATTAATCTTTGCTCCATTAGGGTTTATTTCCTGATTAGGTTTTATTTGGGGGGAAATACGGTATTAAATGTATCTGTCTGGCTGACAGTCGGAACTGTGGCTCATTTTTGGGGTAGGGCTTATATTAGGTAAAGGTTCCCCTTGCACGTCTGTGCTAGTCGTTCCTGACTCTAGGAAGCGGTGCTTATCTCCGTTTCAAAACCGAAGAGCCAGCGCTCTCTGAAGACGTCTCTGTGGTCATGTGGCCGGCATGACTCAACTCCCGAAGGAGCATGGGACGCTGGTACCTGCCCACTAAAGATCGTTCCTGTTTTTTCTACTTGCGTTTTTTACGTGCTTTCGAACTGCTAGGTTGGCAGAAGCTGGGACAAGTAAGGGAACTCGCTCCGTTACACGCATGTGTTCCGGTTTGGGCTAGGGATTTGAACCGCCAAACTGCCGATCTTTTTGATCCGACAAGTTCAGCGTCTTAGCCACTGAGCCACCGTGTGTCTTAGGGCTTATATTACGAGCATCCTAAAAATCATGCTAGGGCTTAGTTTCCAGTTAGGCCTTATTTTGGAGAAAATACAGTAGATCCCTGGTATACGAGTTAGCCCATTCTGCTTCTCCGCTTACATCCCCGCAGATTCTGTTCCCAAGATCAGTTGCCCCAAATTCCCGCCACCCAGAACAGGCAAAAAAAATGAATGCATTTCTGTGCCTCCTGCCTTCCCTTCACACCTAACTCCCTTCCTCTTCTGAACACGCTGTTCCCCAGTGGTTCCCAGTACTGCCACGGTGGTGATTGTGGTGTGCGTCAGCTTCCTGGTTTTCATGATCATCCTTGGAGTCTTCCGGATCCGAGCGGCCCATCAGCGGACAATGCGGGACCAGGACTCTGGGAAGGAGAACGAGATGGACTGGGATGACTCTGCCTTGACCATCACCGTTAACCCCATGGAGGTAAAGGCTGGTTGAGATCTTGGCTCGACCCAAAGTTCGGAGTGGCAAACTGATATTCTCGTTATAACTTTTGAGTTGGATTGATTGGAGCTGTCGTGGGTGGGGAGCCAAGGATTTTGGTCCCATCTTTTCTTTAATAGCAATAGTCCTTAGACTTACTGTTAGGTAAGCTCCCCGTTGGGAGAGCGAGTACGTTCAGCGAAGCATTATGAGAGTTGTGTTGGAGAACACACAAACCAGCATACAGAGACACTGCAGTTTAAATAGGCTTTTACTTTCGTGGAAATAGAGGTATCAGAGTCCATCAAACAGTCCAAGTCATACACGGATAAGACAGTCAGTCATCAATGTCTTTCAGTTAAGGGATAATCCAAAAAACATAGACCAGTAATCATATAATCAGTCCGGTACACAAAGTTTGCTAACAATTGCAAAACTTACAATAGCTCACGGCACTCAGATCAGGTCAGCCCAGCATCTAACAAAACAGAGAGAGCTAAGAGTCATTCTGGCTCCCTCTTATGGCCGATTGAGGAAACAGCACCCAATCACATTTACAGCATGATTTAAAGAAACAGGTATAGCATTGTTACAAGATTTATATATTGCCAACCCAACCGTTAGAATTATATTCCTAACATTTGCCATGATTTTGGAGCATAAGATGGACCATTTTCCCCAAAAAAAGAGGGCGAAAATTTGGGCGCGTCTTAGATACCGAATGTATCCCCACCCACCCTCACCAGAGACCAAAAACGCGAGGCATGGAGGCAGCGATGGTCTGTGGCAATCCCTGCAGCCTGGAACAGCCGACATTCCAGCAGTCCGACCCATCTGCCAATCAGCTGTGCTGATGAAATCAGGCTGCAATAAGTGCTGAAGCTGACCTGGCTTGTCAGAGTTTTCAGCAGCAATCACATTCAGAAAGCAGAGTGACTGATTCAGCAAGATTCAAAATAATAATAATAATATACAATACATTACCAAAAGCAGGTTTTCCAAGGTAGCAGTAAATACAAGCAAAACACAAGCAGTTTCACTTTTAGTTTTCAGTTCTCAGAGTCAGCATATCGCCCCCAACAATTTGGGTCCTCGTTTTACCCACCTCGGAAGGATGGAATGCTGAATCAACCTTGAGCCAGTCGGTCAGGATCAAACTGCTTGCAGTGGGCAGAGTCAGCCTGCAATACTGCATTCTAACCACAGGGAGGGAGAGGGACGAAGGAAGGAAGGAAGGAATAGTACTTAAGACTTATATACTGCTTCACAGTGCTTTACAGCCCTCAACTAAGCCAGGCTCCTTCCTGTCTCCTTGTTGCTCACACAGCAAATTTCAGACTCCAAATAGCCCTCATTGGCTGACTTAGTTGCTATGCCTATTCATTGGCTAATCCTGTTACCATGTGTCAGCTGAATACCATGGATGCTGGTAGGCAGAGGCAGAATTTTTTTCTTATTATTTTTCTCCCCCAAAACTCAGGTGCACCTTATACTCCGGAGCGTCTTATACTCCGAAAAATATGGTATATACCGCTTCACAGTGCTTCACAGCCCTTTCTAAGCCGTTGATAGGGTCAGCCTCTTGCCCCCAACAATCCAGGTCCTCATTTTACCCACCTTGGAAGGATGGAAGGCTGAGCCAACCTTGAGGCAGTGAGGGTGAAACTACTAGTGGTCAGCCTGCAGTACTGCATTCTAACCACCGCGCCTACACGGCTCTTAAAAGCACCATTATTTTACAGTTTCCATGACTGACTTTCCGCATGGGAAACTTCAAATGCTAGGAAGGACCCCGTTGTTTTAGGAAAATTTTCCCCAAATTGGGCCAATTCCTCTCTCTATTATTTCTTGGAAAGCAGCTCCTTATTCTCATCTCCGTACGCAACACCCACATCCCCCTTCACACCCACCACTCAAAATACCTCTTAGTGGTGCTCTTTCCTCCTGTCCATCCTTTTCTCCCGTAGCCTGCCTGTTCCTCCCTCGAGCTCTCTGATGAGACTTTGAGTTGAATCTCCGGGTGTAAGACAGGAGGGAAGGCGACTGCCCCCCCAGGGTTCTCTCTTAAGGTGCTCCCCCCCAAACGGGAGAGCCCCTTGAAAGAGAGTCTCCATGTGTCTCTGTTTCCCAGACGTACGAGGACCAGCACAGCAGCGAGGAGGAAGAGGAGGAGGAGGAAGAGGAAAGCGAAGACGGGGGCGAGGAAGACGACATCACCAGCGCGGAATCGGAGAGCAGCGAGGAGGAGGAGGGTGGGGGCGAGCAGGAGGAGGACCCCCAGCACGTCAACCGGCAGCAGCAGTTGGAGTGGGACGATTCGACCCTGCCCTACTGAGCTTCACACTCCCTGCTCGCCTCGTCGGTTTTTCTTTCGTTTCATTTCGTTCTCCCGCTCCGGAGAATGCCAGGACAAACCACTTCCCTTCCTTTCAGGGGTGCCAGAGGCCAGGCCGTCTCTTGGCCCCATTAGAGTTGGCCAGTCTCCCTTCTCTCCCACCCACCCCCTCCCCTTCGTATGTCGGGCATATCCTTTCCCAAACCCCTGCCTGTAGAAATGTAGCTAGCACTTCTTCCTCCCCTCCACCAGTGACTGGATTGTGGTGATTTCCCTTTCTTTTCTTTTTTAACCGCAGGGCCTTGCCTTGTACTTTCTGGCCCCAGTCATCTCCCTCCAAAGGGCCTCGGTCATCCCAGCTGCCCCCCACCCCCGTTTGCGAGCGACGTTCCCGCCCGCGACCACGTATGGGTGGCTCTTAAAGCAGCCACCGTTTCCAGCTTGCGGAGGAGGCTGTTTTAATGAACCACAGGGAAAAGGGTGTCTTCTCAACGCTTGTAAAATATGCCCGGATCTAATGCTTCCCCTTCTGTTTTTCCCCCCCTCCCCTTTAGAATTAACTTTTATTTTATTTTTATTATTTTATATGGGGATGTCTTCTCTCTACCCCACCCTCCTTACTTCACACCTCTTTTTTCTGATTTGCGAGGGGGTGAAAGCAAGGGAAAACAACAACCCGCCACTCCTTTGTCGACTGAGAGCTAGCCTATTTTTTTTTAATTATTATTATTATTTAGTCTTTTTCTTAAAAAGAAAAAAAAACAAACACCTTGGTTTGATTTTTAGTTGATTTTCGGTTGTCTCGGGTCCTCCCTGCGGACAACGCTCTTTTTTTCCCCTTCCCGACTCTAGTGCATGTGTAAAATGGCAGAATGGGGTGGGGGTATCGATATTTAGGAGATTTAACAAGACTTTTTAATATTTTGTAAATACGTCGGAACTATGTAATTATGTCACTTGTGGTAGTGAAAACATGGCTGGGCTAGGGAGGGACAGGGAGGGAGGGAGGGAAGGGAGACGACCGCGCGGAGGTTTTTAAAGAAAAAAACGATGAAAAAATCATGCAGCATAGCATAGCGATTTCAAGGTTTTTTTTCCCCCAGAATCCCCTAAACTTCCCTGAGACAAGTTTTAAAAGTAGTAAAGCAGAGAAACCAACAACCACCCGGAAGCCGACGGACTCGACTTGTGATTTCATAACGAGGTCTGTGGATGGGTTTCTCCCCCCCCCCCCGCTTTTTTAAAAAATTAATACATTTTTTCTTTCCGAAAAGAAGGGGAGGAGAAAAGAAAGAAAGGTAGCTTCTTCTCTCGGCCACCTTCAGATGCCAACTCCGCTTGTTATCCTCGGAAGCTACGCGGCTTCTGTTGTTGTCGGCGTTGTCGTTTTGAAAGCACCTAGGGGCCCTTTAAACACGGCCCTCTCTGGGTTTTACACTACACTTCTCAGGAGTTGAGCCAGATCCAGAAAGCTGCGCGGTCCAAGTTCACCTCGGCTTCTGAGGGAAGCTTCTCTTCTGGCGCCATTTTGTTTTTCCCAACACTCCCATTCATTCCTGTAGCTACTACACCACTAACTTTGAGATGTGGGTGTCTTTTCTCTCCGGCTTATTTTTTTTATTATTATTATTATTTTTATTGAGGGAGGAGGGACACACACAGGAGGGGGAGGGTCTTTGTATACCCCCAAATGGATGGGGCTCTTCCTTCTCTCCCCCCCCACCCCAGCGATCGCATCAACATTCCAGATAACGTTGACGAGAGTGGTCCAAGAGATGGAAACCGACCTAGCGTTTCATTAAACCTTGCCTGGGTGAATTAGTGCCAGGAGCAGAATGATTTCCCCCTCCCCCCCAAAGCAGCTTTACACACCGGTAGTGGCAGGAAATAAATGTCACATTCTCCTGGGTGGAAAAGGGTTGGAGGATTTGAGGGTGGGGGCTGGGGGGTGTCAAGGAAGGGATCTTCTCCCTGTTGGTTTCACTTTTTGAACAAAAAAGTTCTCGGCTCTTGTCGCCAAAGTGGAAAAGCCCTTTGCTAATCACACTTTCCGACAGAATAATTAACCGGTGGAACTGCTTGCCACCAGAAGTTGCCGGGGCTCCATCAACGGGAAGTTTTTAAGAAGAGACTGGACAACCATTTGCCTGAGGTGATGTAGGGCCTTCTGCCCTGAGCAGGGGGTTGGACTAGAAGACCTCCGAGGTCCCTTCCAACTCTGTCATCCTGTTAAAACATCACACACACAGCTTCCCTTCAGCTACATGGTAGATCATCTCCCCAAAAACTGTCAAAAGCACAAAAAAAAAAAAAAATTACAAAGGGAGGAGGAAAAGGATTTCAAAAATAAGGATTTCAGCTGCAAAAGTATAGAAGAGTGTTTCTCAACCTTGGCAACTTGAAGATGTCCGGACTTCAACGAATGCTGGCTGGGGAATTCTGGGAGTTGAAGTCCGGACATCTTCAAGTTGCCAAGGTTGAGAAACACTGGTATAGAAGCTTTTTTTTTTTAATTTAAATTTTTTGCAGTGGGAAGCAAGGAACAGGAAAGGAAGAGACACAATTTGTGGCAGAAATATTTGGACAGGTAGAATTCTCCCTTTGGTCCTGGCCATCTCACCGTGCAAAAATGAGGTGCCTGTTATCAGTGGGGCGGGGTGCTTGAATTATGCCCCCTCCCTGGGCATCCTTTTGAGAACTTTTGTTAACTGCCAAACGTACATAGGGTTTCCTTTGGGCCGGTGTGATCTCCACAGTGCCTTTGGCAACGGGACAGCTCGGGAAGCCAAGTGCAGTTTCACTCGCCCTCCCCCCTCCTCAAATCATCACCCCTTCCCTCCCCCCTTTTGCAAAAGCAAAACAAAAAGGATAGGAGGAAAAAAACAGTTGATTGATTAAACAGGCAAGGGAAAAGCTGGTTTGGAAGATTTCCACACACGACTTTTCACTGGGAACACTCTTTAACTTGTGTCTGAATTTGTCCTGTGTTTTTGTTGTCACCGTGTAGAGAAAAAAAAGAAAAACCTTAAGCCTTTTTCTCCATGATCCCATCTCTGTTTAGCAACTGTATTTTAGAGATTGTAAACCTAATCATGTCCACTCCGCTTTCCCCCTCCCCTCCCTCCCTCCCACCCATGCTAATACGGAAAGGCTGTTAATTTTTTTTCTCCCCCTCTGATGCATTTTGTAGCCATCATGGGTCTAACATTTCAGATGTGTATATTGGTAAATAGGTCACGTTTGGAAAAGTCTGAGCTACAATAAATTTCTGATTCTAAAAAAAGATGAGTTGAATTGCTGTCATTTCGGGAAGGGAGATCCAGAAGTTTCCTTGGTGTCTGCCTGCCTGCCTGTCACTTATCTATCTACCATATCGATCTGTCTATCTACCTTGCAATCTACTGTATCTATCTACCTATCATTAGCTATCTATCCTATTTAGCTATGTCTATCCTATCATCTCTGCCTCTGTCTTTATCTACCTACCAATCTACTATCTACCCGCACAGCCCTTAGAATCTGGCTATCCCGTCAGGCCTGGGGCTAAAGATAGTGTCCCGCCCGAATGGTATGAATGTTGCGTTTTAATTATGTACTTCTATTTGTAAAAGTCTGTTTCCCCCTTCCTTTTTGATTGTGAGCCGCCCTGAGTCCCCCCAGGGAAAAGGGCGGCATACAAATAAACACAAATTCAATATCTATCTATCTATCTATCTATCTATCTATCTATCTATCTATCTATCTATCTATCTATCTATCTATCTAATCTATCATCTATCAATCATTTATCTCTATCTTGCTATCTATCCTATCTAGCTATCTCTATCCTATCTATCTATCTATCTCTATCTTGCTATCTATCTATCTCTATTTATCCTAGCTATCTATATATCTTTATCTAGCTATCTATCCTATCTAGCTATCTGTCCTATCTAGCTATCATCTTATCTATCTACCTACTGTATCTCTCTCTCTCCCTCTTTCTCGCTATCCTATCTAGCTATCTCTAGCTATCCTATCTATCCATCCATATAACCACCTACCCTATTTATACCTACCTACCTACCTATCATCTCTGCCTTGTGTCTATATCTACTGGTACTGTGTTTCTCTGAAAATAAGCCCAGGTCTTATTTTCTTTTGACCCCTAAAATAAGTGCTTGGCCTTATTTTGGGTGAAGTTTTATTCTTTTTGAGGTACAGGAGACCCCTTAACCTCAGCCCACAACCCGTGGATCAGCTGATCCAGAGAGGGCCATTAGTTCTGTCTCTGTCACACTCTTGCCAGCCCTACTGTCGCTGGGCTTGCCACTCTTTTTGCGGCCGCCACTAAGAGGGGCGCGGTAGACGGAGTTGGCAGGAGCAGCCTCTCCGCAAGACTGTTCTCTGTGGATGACAGGTGCATATGGAGCACATGGGGGATGTTCCCCCTCTTCCCCCCCCAGGACTGGCTGCGCATTCAGTTAAAATATTTTAAGGGAGGGCTTATTTTCAGGGGAGGGCTTATTTTAGCGCATGCGCTCAAAATCCCAATTTGGCTTCTTATCCGGGGAGGTCTTATTTTTGGGCAAGCGGTAGTTAGGAATCTCAGGCTTTGAAATTTTTTGGAAACATGCTCAGGTCCCCAGCAGAAACAAACCTTGTCCAAAGATACTGGTGAAACAAACTTGCATTTATTGAAAAGCTGGATTTTAAAAAGGAAAAGGGTTATCGGGAAGTGACCAGTTGTTGTTTTTTTAAAGAAAGAATGCAATTAAGAAGTAACTGAAAAGTTTGCAAGAACATTTCTGCATCGGACAAAACCAGGACGTGTGACGTCATCAAACCATCCACCTCCTTGCCAAAACTTCTCACCGTACTTCTCACTAAGGGCTCTTCTTTCAAAAGATAGTTCCTGGCCTTGCAAGACCGGGAATTGGGGGGATGGGGGGGGTTTCCAACGTTTTGTGCAAAAACCAACAAGTTTTGTGAGAAAAGTCCATCTCTTTCTAAAGAGGCCAGCTCTTCTGGATGCATCTTTGAAACCTCACAACCACCTCATCTCAACCAGTGAGCGAGTCGAGTACCATTGAGCAGTATAAAATACGAATCTCACACACGTGCACACACACACACACACACAGTTGCAGCTATACGCAGGTCATCAAACAGGGCGGTTGCCAAAATCGTGCCACGGTTCCTCCTCATTCTCTCGCACCATCACCATTCGGCCGAGGAGTTATCTCCAGGGGCTTCCAAGCAGGGCCTCTGGAATAAGGACATCGTCTTGCCACCAACATCTGGGCCGCCTAAAAACGGTCCTGTCAACCTGTTTCACGCAAGGTGCGGAAGGGCCCGCCTGCTCCACCCGGAGAGCCAGGAAGGAAAGACTCCAGGAGAGGGCCTCCCCTACTGGCGGTTATCCTTGGAGACGTTATGGGCCAGCCAGTTGACTTTGGTTTTCCAGCTCTCCCGAAGAGCCTCGTTGAACTTCAGTTGGAATTGCTTCCGGGCCTCTTCATCCGTCTTCCCCAACGCCAACGAGTCCTGAAAGGTGTAAATGAGACCTTAGGGGGGGTGGATGTGTGAGAGGAAATCTCTTCACCTAGGTTTTCTACAGAATAGAATGAAATGGAATACAATACACTACAATACGGTAGACTTCGGTAGAGTAGAACAGTGTTTTTCAACCACTGTGCCGTGGCACACTAGTGTGCCGTGACATAGTGTAAGGTGTGCCGTGGGAAAAACACTTTATATATAGTCAATATAGGCACAGAGTTAATTTTTTTAACATTTTCTAATGGTGGTGTGCCTCGTGATTTTTTTCATGAAAAAGTGTGCCTTTGCACAAAAAAGGTTGAAAAACACTGGAGTAGAATACGGTAGAATTAGACTAGACTAGGATAATAATGGAATAGAATAGAACAGAATGGAATAGAATAATAATAGAGTAGAGCAGAGCAGAATAAAATAATAGTGGAGTGGAGTAGAGAGTAGAGTAAGGAATAGGAAAGGATAGATGAATAGGGATAGAATGGAATGGAAGGGACTTTGGAGGTATTCTAGTCCAGCCCCCTGCTCAAACTATACCATCCCAGACAAGCGACTTAGAAACCTCCAGTGATGGAGCACCCACAATTTTTTTGTGGGGGGCACCATTCTAAACCCCTGCTAACTCTTAAGAGGCCACATCAGAGCTTCACCCTCAGCCAGAAGTTAATACACCAAAGTAGGAGGCAGACTGGGAATATCATATTGTCTTCCTTTCTGCCTCACTTTTGATGTATATTATGTCTCTTGCAATCTGCAGAAATCCCTATTCCCCCCCACCCCACCCCTTTTCTCAGTCCCTATATAAATTACACGTGGGCTAGCACAATGGCCTTCAAACTCGGGAGTCATTGGCAATCTAGTGGGCAGAATCGGCCTGCAGTACTGCATTCTAACCACTGCGTCGCCACGCGCCAACCTGGGTTCTCGTTTTACCCACCTCGGAAGGATGGATGCCACGGGCGAGTAGGCGGCGATACAAATTTAACGATAAATTTAAAAAATGGAAGGTTGAGTCAGCTTTCAGCCTGGTGGGATTTGAACTGCCAAATTGCAGGCAGCCGGCAGTCAGCAGAAGTAGCCTGCAGTACTGCCCTCTCACCACTGCGCCACCATGGCTCAGCTTCCGTTTTTGTGGTGTTCAGAACACTTGACTCTTTGTAATGGATTTCATGATCCAGCCCAAATCTGGAAGATTGTGAACCCACTCAAAATCTCCTCCTCCTTCTCCTCCTCCTCCTCCTCCTCCTCCTCACCTTGAGATACTGGATGTCTTTGGAGCAGCTCAACTCTGGCAAGCCAGCAGCTTTCATCAGGGAGAAAAGATGCAAGAAGAGAAGACCATGGCCTCGAAGGATCATGTATGCCCTTTCACAGTAATCTCTGAATCTGAGAGGGGTGGGGAAAAGATCACATGGAGTAACTCGGGTGAAATTCAGCAGGTTCTGACAGGTTCTGGAGAACCGGTAGCGGACATTTTGAGTAGTTCGGAAAACCGGCAAATACCATCCCTAGCTGGCCCCAGGAGTGGGGAGGGAATGGGGATTTTGCAATATCCTTCCCCCAAAATTGGGGAGGGAATGGGGATTTTGCAGTATCCTTCCCCCAGGAGTGGGGAGGGAATGGGGATTTTGCAATATTCTTCCCCCAGATGTGGGGAGGGAGTGGGGATTTTGCAGTATCCTTCCGCCAAGATTGGGAAGGGAATGGGGATTTTACAATATCCTTTCCCCAGAAGTGGGGAGGGAGTGGGAATTTTGCAGTATCCTTCCCCTGGAGTGGGGAGGGAGTGGGGATTTTACAATATCCTTTCCCCAGAAGTGGGGAGGGAGTGGGAATTTTGCAGTATCCTTCCCCTGGAGTGGGGAGGGAGTGGGGATTTTGCAGTATCCTTCCCCTGGAGTGGGGAGGGAGTGGGGATTTTGCAGTATCCTTCCCCTGGAGTGGGGAGGGAATGGAGATTTTACAGTATCCTTCCCCTGGAGTGGGGAGGGAATGGAGATTTTACAGTATCCTTCCCCTGGAGTGGGAAGGGAATGGGGATTTTGCAATATCCTTCCCCCAGGAGTGGTGTGGGAATGGAGATTTTGCAATATCCTTCCCCCAAGATTGGGAAGGGAATGGGGATTTTGCTTATTCTTCCCCTGGAGTGGGGTGGGAATGGGGATTTTGCTGTATCTTTCCCCTTCCATGCCCACCAAGCCAAGCCCACAGAACCAATAGTAAAAAAAATTGAATTTCACCCCTGGGGTAATTACTTAGTCCCAGATTTGGGAGATCAATTGCCAGCTGTAAGTTGAATTGAACTGAACTTTATTTGGGGGCCTGCCTACTCAGTGTCAACATCCAGCTCAAGTATCCAGATAAAAGTCATGGATCATTTAATTTCTGATAAGCTTAACATTTATTGAATATATTGCATGATGATAACGAGGTAAAACTAACTCTGAAATTCTCAGGCATCAGTTCAACGTATTAAAACAATGTTTTTTCCCAGCCAACCCGCCCCCAGGCTTCCTTGTAAACCAGTGGTGGGTTTCAAATTTTTTTCGAACCTACTCTGTGGGTGTGGCCTCTTTTGTGGAAGTGGCTTGCTGGCTATGTGACCTGGTGGGAGTGGCTTGCCAGCCATGTGTTTCTCTCTCTCTCTCTCTCTCTCTCTCTCTCTCTCTCTCTCTCCTTCCTTCCTTTTGTCTCTCTCTCCCTTTTTCCTTTTTTTCTTTCATCTCTCACTTTTTCTTTTTTTCTTTATTTCTTTCTTCCTTTCTTTCTCTTTCTCTGTGTGAGTCTGTCTGTCTGTGTGTGTGTGTGTGTGTGTGTGGTGGGTTTCAAAAAATTTTGGAACCTCTTCTGTAGGTGTGGCCTGCTTTCCAGGTCCACTGGTGGAACCTCTTCTAACCGGTTCGGTAGATTTGATGAACTGGTTCTACCGAACTGGTGCGAACTGGTAGGAACCCACCTCTGTTGTAAACCATGTAAACAAATTTGTTATAGGAACTATCTGCCTTCTTCTTCGCACCTGTTAAGACGTCCTTGAAAGGTTTCCAGAGTCTCACAAGCTTCAGTGAAACCGTATAAATTTCGTTTCTCCAAACTAACCCATTCGTAATCGACACCTCCGCCCCCTTATTCTTAAGGGCAAGTTGAAGCTGCCGATGTTTCACCCTTTGACACTGAGTCTCCCTATATGACCAACCACGAGCATTTCTCCTCTGTGGAGGAGAGGGACCTTGGTTGAAACCGAACGACAAGCCTCTGTCCCACGCTTACCTTTCAAACTTCTCGCTGTTGCTCGTTTTCCCCTGCTGGATCACGTGGACAAAATCGTAAGTTAGAATGAAAGGCACTCGCTCGCGATTGATTCCAAATTTGGTCTTGAAGTTCCCCAGGAAGTGGCCGAAATCAATATGGAACAACTGCAGAGGGACGTTTGAAGGGAAGGGAGGAAAACGTTTTACAATTCTCACATTGCAAATCCAGCAGTGTTTTTGTTTCAAACAAAAAAGGAGCAGCGTGTGTATGAAAGAATTCCGAATCTGTTAAAATATTCATGACTGGGAGAGACATGGGAACAAGGTCAGCCAATGAATAGGCATAGCAACTAAGTCAGCCAATGGGAGCTTCAACAGATCTTGAGTGTCAGGCCTGCAGTCATATTCCTTTTTAGGATCTTTGGCCTGCCACACTCTATTATTTCATTATGCTATTTTATTAGTGTAGTAATTGGGAGGGGGAATAGTAAGGAGTAGAATTGTGTTGTTGTCATTCCTTTCTAGAAATCAAGGTCATCTTTTGTCTCCGTACCTCTGCATCTGACCGGAACTAGATGGGTGGAAATGCCAGCGTGGCCAAAGAAGATTGGACCATGTGATGGATTTATGGGTGTGGTGATAAGATCATGAACTTTCAACTGGGTGGAATCCCAGGAAGCTTTTAGATTTGGGATTCCACAGATGCGCCAACATGTCTGTCTTATTAAATTGGAACTTGGAGGGTAGCTCTGCCTTGGACTCTGATTTAATTCTGCATGATATTTGGAACGCTGACACTCAGTCTGTGCAGAGAATTGAAACAGAAACTTGAGCAGTCTGCTGCTCTGAGAAGTAAACTAGCAGTCTATCTGGGCTTGTCTGCTGAAATGAAACTAACTGCTTGTGTTTGTCTGTAACTCTCCTGCCTTGTGTTTACTTGGAAGAACCATCTGTTGGTATTCTACATTTATTCATCTATTCTTATGTGTATCAAGAAGTTAATGAATCCAACTGCATCCGTTATCTGTGTGCACTTCTGGATTTGAATTTATTCAACAAACTTTGACAGAATCAAAACTGTATGTAATATTTAGAATCAAGCAATTTACAATGCAGGGGATCACAATATGAATGAAATGCATAACCCTAACTTGGACAATGTTAACCAACTCGTTAGGAATTTTTAGGTTACAAAATAATATGTGAAGTGGTATATAAGTCTTAAGTGCTATTGCTGTATCCACTAATCTACCTTAGGTTCCTATAGAATAAAATGGGAATTAATAAGGAAAGTCAGGTATGAGCTGCGGTGGCGCAGTGGTTAGAGTGCAGTACTGCAGGCTATTTCTACTGACTGCAATTTGGCAGTTCAAATGTCACCAGGCTCAAGGTTGACTCAACCTTCCGTCCTTCCAAGGTGGGTAAAATGAGGACCCAAATTGTTGGGGGTAAGAGGCTGATTCTGTCAACCGCTTAGAGTGGGCTGTAAAAACACTGTGAAGCGGTATATAAGTCTTAAGTGCTATTCCTTCCTTCCTTCCTTCCTTCCTTCCTTCCTTCCTTCCTTCCTTCCTTCCTTCCTTCGTCCCTCTCTCCCTCCCTCCCAGTGATTAGATTGCATTATTGCAGGCTGACTGCCCACTGCTAGCAGTTCGATCCTGACCAACTGGCTCAAGGTTGATTCAGCCTCCCAATCCTTCCGAGGTGGGTAAAATGAGGACCCAAATTGTTGGGGGCAATATGCCGACTCTGTAAACCGCTGAGTTTAGAGAGGGTTATAAAGCACAATTAAGCAGGATATAAGTCTAAGAGCGATGGCTATCATGATCCTCAAAATACCTGGCCATTCTCTCGCACCATGATGTTGTCGCTGTGACGGTCACCAATCCCCAGCACATAGGTAGCCACGCAATATCCGGCACATGAAAGCGTGAATTCCTCAATGGCCTGCTCCAGAGCATCACTGCACAAGAGAGGAGAACAGGATGTTGAAGAAAAAGTCAACTTGCCTCTTGAAGGTGGCATAAAAACCTCACCCCATGGTGCCCTTTCCAAGCTGCAAACAGCCGAAAGAACGCCCCAAGATCGAATTCTTATCCCCACAAAAGATGTTCTCTTCCTCCCTTAAATTCATTTTAAGCTCTGCTGCCCTCAATTCTTACGATTCTTAAGAAAGACAATTCATCCAGTTCAGTATCCGAGGTCCTCAAAAGCACCACGAGGAGGATCTACTTAAAGAGTTATTGAAGAACTAGGTTGTTTGAGACCAGCCAGTCATTAACATGTTTGCATTCCATGTTCCACGTTTCACATGTACCCCTCTGCTCCTTCCAGCTAAATGTGTTGAGTAGAGAATGGGCAGGGGCCATTTCTGAGTAAACCTTCATCCATTCCATCTCATCTTCATAGTCTTCTCAAGCCTGATTTTGTTTAGACTTTTATAGGTAAACGTAAAGGTTCCCCTTGCACATATGTGCTAGCCTTTCCCGACTCTAGGGGGCAGTGCTCATCTCCATTTCAAAGCCGAAGAGCCAGCGCTGCCCAAAGACGTCTCTGTGGTCATGTGGCCGGCATGACTCAACGCCCAAAGGCGCACGGAATGCTGTTACCTTCCCCCCCAAAAAAGTGGTTCCTATTTTCCTACCTGCATTTTTTACATGCTTTCCAACTGCTTGGTTGGGCAGAAGCTGGGACAAATATCAGGAGCTCCCTCCATTACGGGGCACTAGGGATTCGAACCGCTGAACAGCCGACCTTTCTGATCAACAAGCTCAGCATCTTAGCCCCTGAACCACAGCGTCCCTGTTAGGACCACCTTTTATTCTGAGCCTCTTCATTCAAGATCTGAGTCACCGACACAACATCGGCTGAGCTAGCGGAGATTTCTGGGAGTTGTAGTCCCAGCCAATCTGGAAGGCCTGGGGGCTTCCCATAGAACATACCCGGGATTTTTGGATTTCAGCCAATTCAAGAGGGCATCCTTGTTGAAAGCGGCAGTGGCCGCCATGTTGCTCTTGTTGAGTTGAATGTTGGCGATGGTGTCCGAATTCATCACCACTTCGATCAGCCCCATTTTGTCTCCTGTGGAAAGGCAGCCGTAAGGGGTCATCCTTGAGAGGAAGAGAGAGAGAGAGAGAGGAATCATCAGACCCTACCCTGGTGGAGGTGATATGTGAGATGTCGGAGAGGGTACCGGCACCTCCACCGAGCCCAAAGTTGAGATCAAAACTCAAGCAAGCAACCTTTGGAAGAAGGATCAGATGAAAAGCGAAGAGCAGGAAACGGGACACTTCGTCACAACTGGCGGGAGTTAACGGAAGATAAAGACTGCAGGGGTGTCAAACTTTATTCCATTGAGGGTTGTGTTTGATCTCGGGGTGGGCATGGCCAGCTCGATGTCACTCGTGTCGGGAGTTGCTGTGGTGGCCCAAGCGCTTTGCCGGCAAAAATGGGCTTCCGAGTCCCGTTTTAGGCTGCGACAGCCTCCTGCAGCCCTCTCCCAGCGAAAACAGCTGATGAACTGTGGAGTCTGGGAGGGACGTGCGCGGCTCTTTCGAGCTCCATTTTCACTGGCACAGGCTCCGCGGGCCAATCCTTCGCTGTTTCCAGGACGACTCTGCGGGCCAGATCTAAGCACCCCATGGGCCGGATCCGGCCCGTGGGCCTCGTGTTTGACACCCCTGCTGTAGAAGAAACAGGATGGAGAAGGGACTTCATCAGCACCCTCCACGGTTTGTATTACAGCTGCAGAAAGCAAAGTATTAAATTTTTTGGGACAGTTTACCCCCCACATCCATTCACCTCAAGTCGAGACCTTCTTGCTTCCATAAGATATCCATGAGTTGGATCATTTGGAGTGTCAACATATCCTGGCGGAGATCTGCCAAATAGCAATAGCAATAGCAGTTAGACTTATATACCGCTTCATAGGGCTTTCAGCCCTCTCTAAGCGGTTTACAGAGTCAGCATATCGCCCCCCACAGTCTGGGTCCTCATTCCACCCACCTCGGAAGGATGGAAGGCTGAGTCAACCTTGAGCCGGTGAGATTAGAACCGCTGAACTGCAGATAACAGTCAGCTGAAGTGGCCTGCAGTACTGCACCCTAACCACTGCGCCACCTCGGCTCTTGGAGAAAGGTTGGTTTGGCCCTTTATGTCTCTCTCATCTTTCCTACAACCCTCAACTTTCTCCAACCAGAAATCACAAGGATGAGATCCATGTCCAAATTCATCGCCCTGAATTTTTTCAGCTGGACCACAAGGGGGCGCTTTTGGCTAGGCAGAAGGATGCAAAACTGCCATGAACGGGGAGATGCATCTGATAACGTTGGCTAGTTTGGTAATGAAATGTCTGCAGGAAAGCAAGCTCAGGGAGCACTAAGGCCCCCTGGATGCAGGATTTTTTTTAGCATGGCTTAAAATCCTTTGCAGCTCCATCGGCTCACTCATATTTTTAATATTTTGTTTCTCCTTGGAGCCGAAGTCTTTATGGAAGAATAGAGTAGAATAGAATAACAGAGTTTGGAAGGGACCTTGGAGGTCTTCTAGTCCAACCCCTTGCTAAGGCAGGAAACCCTACACCACTTCAGACAAATGGTTATCCAACATCTTCTTCAAGACTTCCAGTGTTGGAGCATTCACAACTTCTGGAGGCAAGTTGTTCCACTGGTTAATTGTTCTCCCTGTCAGGAAATTGCTCCTTAGTTCTAAGTTGCTTCTCTCCTTGATTAGTTTCCACCCATTTTGCCTCGTGTCTTGCTTTCAAGGTGCTTTGGAGAATAGTTTAACTCCCTCTTCTTTGGGGCAGCCCCTGAGATATTGGAAGACTGCTATCATGTTTCCCCTTGTCCTTCTTTTCATTAAAGTAGACATACCCAGTTCCTGCAACCGTTCTTCATATGTTTTAGCCCCCCAGTCCCCTAATCCTCTTTGTTGCTCTTCTCTGCACTCTTTCTAGAGTCTCCACATCTTTTCTACATTGTGGTGACCAAAACTGGATGCCGTATTCCAAGTGTGGCCTTACCAAGGCTTAATAAAGTGGTATCAACACTTCATGTGATCTTGATTCTCTCCCTCTGTTGATGCAGCCTAGAACTGTGTTGGCTTTTTTGGCAGCTGCTGCACACGGCTGGCTCCTATTTAAGTGATTGTCCACTAGGACTCCAAGATCCCTCTCCCAGTTACTACTATTGAGCGAGGTGCCACATATACTGTACCTGTGACGGGCTCACCCCCCCCTTTAATTTAAGAAAAACACCGAACGCCAATCCAGAGGGGGAGGCTTCCTCTTAAACCTGCCTTGCAGTGGAAGGAGTAAGTGAATTCATCCCAGGGGAAGGAAATGGTGCGTGAGGACATCTAGCCTGACCCCTTGCGCACAGTATCTTGCTAACCCAAAACTGGGTTTGTTGCTCGCTCGCTCTCTCTTACCGTCCCCGTTTTTGAATATCAGTCCGGTGCCGTTTCCTCCTGCCTCTCCGTTGCTAAACATAATCCATAGCGGCTTCATCTTGGAATCCATGACGGTGCAAAGCTCTACGCTGAAAAGAGGCGCACACAAGAGAGTGGGTGGGTGGGTGTGACACACAACTCAAGTCCCTTGTTGAAAGGGAGAGAAAAAAATCCTTACTGCCTCTTAAACCGAAGAACTGACCTAAACACACACATGCACACACTAACTTTTAAGTAAAATCAGCATTTGTCTACCTTGGCAATTTTAAGGTGTGTGTGTGTGTGTGTGTGTGTGTGTGTATTTAAATTCCCAGAATTCCCCAGCTGGGTTGGCAGGAATAACAGAATACTTCATTGGCGACCTTCCTTAAAAAGCAAGAAGCAGACTCTGGGCCCTGGCAAAACCCCTTTTATTTACATGACTGTGAATTCCTTTCATTCACAGTCCGCAAGGCTTGGCAAACAGTCTTTCAGAGGAATGTTTATCCACACGAACCTTATCTCGCTTGGCGAGCTGCCAGAGGAGCTCCACTAGTTTCCAAACTCAGGGCAAGACAAAACTTGGCTTCTTATAGTCACAAACAGAACTTTCCACTCTTGAAACGACCGAAGGAACAGATTGTTTCCTGCAAAAGCCCCCCTCCCCGTTCGCTCCACTTTTGTTTCCTATGGGAGGGGCCAATCACCTCCAAGGTGTGGCTTTACTCCCAAGTCGACCCTGCTTTCTTAGTTGTTCTGGTCTTCTGTCAGCTCTGCGCGTGGGCACACTGGGAACAGGCTCCAGCTGTTCTTCTGCCTCACTGCTGTCTAGCTCCCTCTCTGCCTCCGACGCAGAGCCCTCGTCTGCGCTTCCCTCAGCCCCCAGGACTGGCCCATGTTCCTCCCCAATCTCCTCACTGTCCGACTCTGCTGCCAGCTCCGTCGGCCGCTGGCGGGCCATAACACCGGGGAATCCTGGGAGTTGAAGTCCACCCCTCTTAAAATTGCCAAAGTTGAGAAACACCGAGTTAAATCAGCCAGTTATGAGTGGTAGTTCTCTAAATGTGAATGAATGAATGACAAGTGGCAGCTATTTCTCCCTCTTTCCTCATTCACCCCCAATTCCATCTCAGCGCTACAAGGCCCATCATTTTTAGCGGCTGCCCTGAATCATGTGTCATGCCTGCAAGCCACCTTTGCTTTTGGGACTTCAGTCAGGCCTGCCCCACTTTCTATCATGGGAAACTGGTAGGGGGGATTATGTGGAGTTGGGTAGTATGTAGCCATAACAACATTCTTCTTAGAAAGCCAAGGTCATCCTGGCAGGGTCTGGATGGGAGGAATCTGTCTTCGTGGAAGTGAATGATGATTGGACCATGTGACGAGCTTGTGGGTTTTGGGGCAGGATTCTGAACTTTCAATTGGGTGGGGAAACCAGGGAGCTTCCAGATTCGGGTTTTCCCAGATGTGCCAATGTGTCTCTTTTAATAAATTGGAACTTTGAGGAATCCTTTGCCTAGGACACTGATTTAATTTTGGATGCTCTTTGGAACCCTGACATCACAACTCTCAACTGACATGATTCTATCATTTAACCCAGCAAGACAGGGCTGGCCTTCTGACACGACCCTATCAATTTTCAGTCCCACCATGAAATCATTTCCCCCTCCCCCCAACACCACTTTCTTCAGCCCTCCGCCGCCCGGAGTCCTTCGGGATTGGGCGGCCTATAAATTTATTAAATACTATTAAATACTAATACTCTTACCTGACTTTTGCCAGGAGGATTCGCGGATCCAGAGGGGACTGGAGATTGGAGAGGGCCTCTAGGTAGGTCTCTTGGCGCATACAAGTATGCATGAATTCCTTGGTTTGAGGCTTGGTGTTTTTCTGAGCGCTGACCTTAATCAGGTCATTCAAGGCCTTCAATTTGTTGAGAGCTTCGCTCTTGAATTTGGAGACAGACAGAAAGTTACCGTATATACTCGAGTATAGGCCGACCCAAATATAAGCCGAGGCACCTAATTTTACCACAAAAAACTGGAAAAGTTATTGACTCGAGTATAAGCCTAGGGTGGGAAATGCAGCAGCTACCGGTAAATTTCAAAAATAAAAATGAAATCAGTATTCAATGAAATACTTCACTCACCTCATGATGCTGATGTCCCGCTGTGATGATGATGTCCCGTGCAGCCGCGGGAGCAATGTCCCGCCTCCTATGACACACGGCACAGTGATTCCTATCATTGGATCACTGTACCAAAGGAGGTGGGACATCGCTATGTGGCTGCTTGCCATAACAAGGAGGAGTTGGGACATCGTTGCAGAGCGGCAGGAGGGGGAGGAAGGGGAATCGTAAGACAGCCCTGCATTACATTAGAACGTGAGGAGGGGGGATGGTGCGGTGCGCGCTGCGCGGCAACTGACACAGAGGGAGGGGAAACTCACAGGGGCACCGGGCCATTCACGAGCGTCACCCAGCGGCATGGCCTCGCCCCTTTTTCTCCTCCATTTCGGGCAAATTTTTCACTGACTCGAGTATAAGCCGAGGCGGCTTTTTTCAGCCCAAAAAGTGGGCTGAAAAACTCAGCTTATACTCGAGTATATACGGTAAGATCCCACATGGTGCTTGCTAAGACAATCCTCTAGAGCAGTGGTCTCCATCCTTGGCAACTTTAAGACTTGTGGACTTCAACTCCCAGAGTTCCTCAGCCAGCTTTGCAACTTTAAGACTTGTGGACTTCAACTCCCAGAGTTCCTCAGCCAGCTTTGCTGGCTGAGGAACTCTGGGAGTTGAAGTCCACAGGTCTTAAAGTTGTTAAGGTTGGAGACCATTGCTCTAGAGGTTGGAAATTAATAACCGAATACTTCATTGGCCAAATGTGATTAGACAAACAAGGAATTTGTCTGTGGGGCAGAAGTTCTCAAGTGCCCCTTGAGTTGAATCCGGAGAGAAGACAGAAAATTAGATCAAATGGATCCCACAAGGGGCTCGCTAAGACACTGATTGTATATCTTGAGGTTGGAAATAATAACAGAATACTTCTTTGGCCAACTGTGATCAGACGCACAAGTTCTCGGAAGTTCTCACATGCCACTTGATATGGACTCATATTGGTTGGTCTTGTCCTCTTTTTTTGTCTTTGCTGGTTGTTCTGCCCTAGGCCTCCCAACAGCATGAAGAAAACTCCTTGCCCCAACAAAAACCCCTTTTATTAATTGACTGTGAATTCTGCTCATTCACATCCAGCAAAGTCTTTCCAGGGAGGATTTACGGTCACAGACCTTATCTGGCTTGGAGAGCTGCCAGGCCGATCTCTGTAAAACTTGGCCAGGAGTCTCGGAGAGTCAGGAACCAATGAAGCAAACTAATGGTCTCCTGCAAACTCCACTCGCCTTTCGCTCCTCTTTTATTTCCTCTGGGAGGGGCCATTCATCGTCCACCTGTGGCCTTCCTCCCAAGTTGACCCCTGTTCTTTAGCTGTTCCCTTCGTCTGGCAACTCTGTGCATGCACACATTGGGAACAGGCTCCAGCTGTTCGTCTGCCTCACTGATGTCTGACTCTGAAGGCAGCTGATAACTGTCAGATGGCCCTGCCCCCCCGCCTCTGCCTCCGACACAGAGCCCTCATCAGAGCCTTCCCCAGACTCCAGGACTGGCCCAGGTTCCTCCCCAACCTCCTCACTGTCCAAATCTGCTGCCAGCTCTGCTGGCAGGCCACAACACTGTTTGACTATCCTCTTGAGGTTATAAATAATAACAGAATACTTCTTTGGCCAAAGGTGATCAGGCGCACAAGTTCTCGGCAGTACTCACAGGCCACTTGAGTTGGCATATGGACTCATATTGTTTGGCCTTTTCCTCTTTTTTTGTCTTTGTTGATATCAACCAAACTGGTATGACATCTCTGTGTAAATGGCTGTGTGTCCGGCTCTCACCAAGACCGATATGTGTGCACGGGTGTTACAAGGCATTTGTGAAGGATACATGCAACCTTCGACAGCGATAACCAAGTGGTTCAGATTGAGCCCGTTTAACTAGAAAGAGCTAACCATCCTGCTTTCTACCTGTCCCAAACAGACATAAAACTTGAGTTAGAAGTTTCCTTCCCACGCCCTTCGTCCTTCTGTGGACTAAGATATCTTTGATATGACGGTGGTCCTGTGTGTGTGTGTGTATGTATGTATGTATGTGTACACGCACGCATCTGCCTGCCATTTCTTTAGAACAGGGGTCGGCAACCTTAAATACTCAGAGAGCCATTTGGATCCGTTTCCTACAGAAAAAACACCGGGAGCCACAGAAACTCTTCCCGTGCATGACTATTTCCTGAGCACCCACAAAACTAGCATATGTAGTTGAATTAAAGGTTAAAGGAAACATTTCTTTTCTTGGATTTATCCGTGGTTGGCCTACCTGGGGTCAAAAAACCAAATAAATCGAATGCCGGCAGGCATCACACATTGGCGGTTGTAACGCATATTTTGAGTGAGAGGGAGCCACAGCAGAGGGATGAAAGAGCCACATGCGGCTCCAGAGCCATAGACTGCTGACCGGTGCCCTAGACCAATCTCACTTCCCAAAGGAGCCTCCTTACCTGCTTCATCAGAGCTTTGATATGGTGAGCGTTTCCCCGGCAATAGGCCTCGAGAATCAGGCCAAACCTTAAGGCAAGCGAAGGGAAGTGCATTTCCGATCTAACCACGGTTAAAACGTCGAAGGAGACATGGAACCCGAGCAAAAAAAAAAAAAAGACAGAATTTTAATCATGGGGGAGTTACAATACATTGCCATAACCCTGGACAGCTGTGGCTCATTGAATTTCTTCTTATCTCCCGCTCATTTCCCTTGACTGTTGGTAGTTCAGATTCTTGTAGAGAGCTTAAGCTTGCAATACATTTTTATATTCATTTGAACTGCCCAAATCTCCTGATTTCCCTGGGGACTTGATAAATTAACATACGTATGAGCCTTGGTGGCCCAGTGGTTAGAGGACAGTACTGCAGGCTATTTCTACTGCCTGCCGGCTGCCTGCAATTTGGTAGTTCAAACCTTACCAGGATCAAGGTTGACTCGCATTCCATCCTTCCGAGGTGGGTCAAATTACCCAGATTGTTGGGGGCAAGAGGCTGACTGTAAACCACTGAGAGAGGGCTGTGAAGTGGTATATACGTCTAAGTGCTATTGCTGTTTTCCTTCCTTCCTTCCTTCCTTCCCTCCCTCCCTCCCTCCTTCCCTTCCCTTCCTCCCTCCCTCCCTCCCTCCTTCCTTCCTTCCTTCCCTCCCTCCCTCTCAGTGGTTAGAATGCAGTATTGCAGCCTAACACTGCCCACTGCCAGGAATTCGATCTTGACCGGCTCAAGGTCAACTCAGCTTTCCATCCTTCTGAGGTGGGTGAAATGAGGACCCAAATTATTGGGGGGGGGCGATAGGCTGACACTATAAACCTCTTAGAGAGCAGCTGTAAAGCAGTATATAAGTCTAAGTGCTATTGTGATATAAGTGACAAAGTTATTCTAAGTCTAATCGGCTTATACTAAAATGAAATTTCATTGCATTCAGCTCTCAAAGGGTCACCACCTCCACTCTACACTACTAAATAAAATAAATGACAAAATAAATGAATACAAAATTGTGTATACACCCACATATATTATATGACACAGAGAAACAACACTGTTTTCAGTTAACTAAGCCTCCATGTTCCAGGGCAGCCTATCTCCAAATCTCAACTGCTGAGAAGTGAATGTAAGCAAAGGGCTGAGGATGGATGGGTATATGTGTGTATGTGTCTCTCATCATTTCCTCAAAATGTCCAATCCCAGAGAAACGAATCGTAAACCCGCCTTGTTTCTCCCAAAAACCTCTTTTCTCACCTGAGATGCCAGAAAAGGAAATGGCCGATCTTCCGGTTGGATAAGGCCCTGCCCAGAAGGAACCTGGTTAATTCACAGTCTAAGTAAGACTGGTATTTCAAAACTTGAACCAGCTGTAGGAGATACTGGAACAATTCGGCATCCCTGAGGAAGGAAGAGCAGAGGGTTAATCGATGGCCTCCTCAGTTGCATCGTTGTGGCCCGCCAGTGGCCAGCAGAGCTGGCAGAAGAGTCGGACAGTGAGGAGGTTGGGGGAGGAGCATGGGCCAGTCCTGGAGTCTGGGGAAGGCTCGGACAAGGGCTCTGTGTCGGAGGCAGAGACGAGGCCGAGGCCATCTGGCAGTGATCAGGTGCCTACGGAGCTACACAGTAGTGGAGCAGAGGAACAGCTGGAGCCTGTTCTCAGTGTGCACATGCGCAGAGCTGCCAGAAGAAAAGAACAGCTCAGAAATCAGGGTCGACTTGGGAGTAGAGCCACAGGTGGAAGTTGAATGGCCCCTCCCAGAGGGAATAAAAGAGGAGCGAAAGGGGAGGGGGCTTTTGCAGGAAACAATTTGTTCGGTCGGCCGTTAGATTTGTTTCAGGAGTATGAAGATCTGTCCCTGAATCTCAGAGACTCAGTGCCCAGCCTTTCCTTGCACAGCACCTCATTTGGGAAAATATTGACATGGCAGCTTTCCAAGAGAGATAAGGTCGATGGTCATAAATACTCCTTGGAAAGACTGTTTGCCAGGCCTTGGGCTGAATGTGAATGAGAGGCATTCACCTTCGATTAATAAAAGGGGTTTTGTCAGGACCAGGATTCTGCCTCGTGCTTTTTGGGGAAGCCTACGTCAAAACATGCATAGCCATTCAGACAACACATTTAATCCCGAGGGAATTATCCTGTTTTCTGGGTTTCCAGGTTTATACTAACCACGATCCAGGTTTAAACTAACCCATTTTGGCCCGTTGAGGGGAGGGAGCTGTCGGATCTTTAAAACAAATAGATATCTCCCATTGGAGGATTGATTTGACTCCCATCCTGGGCAGGTGTGGGTTGCTGCTGGTTTTATTACTGATTCATAACCCACACACAACACAGGCAGTCACTAAAAACCAAAATGGCAGCGGTCCAGCGGCGGCAAGGGAACTGGTTCAGGGGCGTGGCCAGCCTGGGTTGCTGCCGGTTCTGCGACCCAGGCCTGAATTCCACTACCAGTTCGGCCGAACTGGGCCGAACCAGGAGCAACCCACCTCTGATCCGGGAGACAGGGATGATGAGACTTGTAGTCCAATCCCCCTGGGGGAGTGCCACATTCAGGGGAGGGGGGAGTTCAGCAACCCCGAGCCCCCTTCCTCCCCGCCCCCCATTCGCACGGTCAATTTAATCTCCCTCTGTGTTTTGTCAACGCACTTTTTGCCATGTTTTTCTCAACGCCAGAAAGACATCAAGGCGCAAACAGTACCTCGGATCGATATTTTTTCAATCTTGGCAATTTTTAACCTGAGAGTTGAATGTCTACACCCAACTCCCGGAATTCACAGCTGGCTGGCGAATTCCGGGAGTTGAAACCCACCCATCTTAAAATCGCCGAGGTTTAGAAACACCGCTGTGGGTTAAAGTTTGTCCCCCTTTTTAAAGTAAAACCCGAAATTGTGTTAGAGCACAACTGCAGCCTATCCTCTGCTTTTCAAAACTGCCTCTGCTGTTCCTTTCTCTCTCTCTCTCTCTCTCTTCCTCACCCCATCCCTCTTTCCTCCCCCCCCCCTTTCTTTGAAAGAGGGATTTTAACTCACGTCAGCTTTTTCAGGGAATTGACGGTGAAGCAGCTCACGTTAGGATCGGGGAAATTGAAATCTAAAAGCTCCAAGGCATTGAGAACGGGAAGCTCGGGCCAAGATTGCAGCAAAAATATCATCTGCAAGAAAAGAGCAGGATCAGATCTGGATGAGGCCAAGCCTTTTGTCATATTTTGGATGTTGCCCCCCCCCCCCTTTCTGCCACAAGAGCACTGAAGGTAATGCTGCCCTGGTACACTGCCCCTGAATAAGGAGGCTTGATTTAACAGCCTGGCCTATACAATTATAGCTTTATTGATTAGCCTGTAGGCCATATCAAAGCACAAGTTTCAAAAACATATCACCAAAACCCTATACAAGCAATTCAAAATAGTAAAAGTAAAGGTTCCCCTTGCACATCTGTGCTAGTCGTTCCCGACTCTAGGAGGCGGTGCTCATCTCCGTTTCAAATCCGAAGAGCCAGCGCTGTCCGAAGACGTCTCCGTGGCCATATGGCCGGCATGACTCAACACCAAAGGCGCATGGAGCGCTGTTCCCTTCCCACCAAAGGTGGTTCCTATTTTTCTACTTGCATTTTTTACATGCTTTCGAACTGCTAGGTTGGCAGAAGCTGGGACAAGTCACGGGAGCTCACTCCGTTACGTGGTACTAGGGATTTGAACCGCCGAACGGCTGACCTTTCTAATCGACAAGCTCAGCATCTTAGCCCCGGAGCCACTGCATCCCTTAATTTATAATAAAAGTAGCATAACATTTAATAGTTATAGGATAAGATACAATATAATTTAATGCATAAATATGTAAAATAGAATTCTGGTTTGCTTAGCAGAGAAAACCTTCCTCTCATTCACCAAATGCTTTACTAGCTGGAGTAAAAAAGCTGGAGTAAAAGATGAACCTCTCAAGTAATAAAATTGAAACTTTTTCAGTTTAAAAGTTAAAAATTGATTTAAAAGTAGAGTATTTTTTTTAAAGAATAAAAATAGAGAGCAAAAAGGAGAACAAAGTTAAAAATTGATTTAAATTTCCACTCTCAGTTCGGCCAAACAGTCAGAATTGGCAGACTACTACGTCTGAATTTGGGGCAGCTTTATAGATGAGTTTCTAAAATTAATTGCTTGTCATCCCTGGCTAAATATTTTGTCCCCTGGTGGATCTTAATTAAAATTCTCACCTGAGCCACATCCTCGTGTTTATTCCACTTGGTTACCATAAGCAGTTTAGCCAATGCTCCTGGATACTGATCCCGAATCTGGTATCTCATTTTCCACACCAAATCTTTCTCGTGCTCATATAGTTCGATACAGGATCTTCGCTCCAGTATCTCCTTCAGCTGCTGTTTCTAGACAGACCACAAGGTGGCGGTCAAGAGCAAGACAGAAAGCTGACAATTTACCCCACTAGAAAAGGAGGAAGTTAAAAGACTTTTTGAAGGGTGGGGGGGCTTAGAAAAGCTGTCTGTTTTTTCAACAGACAGGTCCTTTTCAACTCTGTTATTATTATTATCCATCATTTGTCTGAAACGGAATAGGGTCTCCTGAGCCGGCAGGGGGTCGGACTAGATGACCTCCAAGGTCCCTTCTGGCTCCGTTATTCTGTTTTTAACTTACGATCACAACTTGGGCTAAGAATTTTCAGTGCTAAGCATGGCAATTGTTAAGAACGGAGTGGGGACTGATTTTTACAACCGTTTATTTTGCCACGGCGGCTAGGCAAATCACCGTTGTTAGGCAAATCACTCCGTCGTAAAGCGAATTCCAGCTGCCCAGATTGAGTTTCCATATTGGAAGCCTGCTGGGTAGGTCTCCACTGAGTGGCCCCATGATCCTAGGATATCTACAAACATTGTAAGTACACCCAAACGCCCAATTCTTATCACGTGACTGTAGAGATAGCAATAACACTTAGACTTATATACCGCTTTACAGTGCTTTACAGCTCTCTCTAAGCGGTGTACAGAGTGAGCCTCTTTCCCCCAACAATCTGGGTCCCCATTTTACAGACTTCGGAAGGACAGAAGGCTGAGTCAACCTTGAGCCAGTCAGACAGGATCGAACTCCTGACGGTGGGCAGAATTAGCCTGAAATACTGCATTCCAACCATTGGGAAGGGAGGGAGGGAGGGAGGAAGGAAGGATGGATTCATTTTACCAATCTCGGAAGGACAGAAGGTTGAGTCAACCTTCAGCCTGATGAGATTCGAACTGCAAAATTGCAGGCAGCCAGCAGTCAGCAGAAGCAGCCTGCAGTACTGCCCTCTAACCACTGCGCCACCGTGGCTCTTCAGACGTTGCAATGGTCCCTAAGGATCGGTTGTAAACCTCTTTTTCTGATGTTGCTGTAATCTGAGCAGTCATTAAATGAATGGGCTGTATGTCCAGGACTAACGCTATCCTCCCTGTATCCCCAATTCCCGTTTTAAGCGGAATTTCTGCATGGCACTCCGGATACAGCTCAAAATATCCGCCAGACATTAAAAAAAAGAGAGTTTGTTTCGTGCTGACCTCGTCTGGATCCTCCCCCGCACCGCAGACAGCATGGCCATTCTGCCCCTTTTCTAAGATCTGAAACAATAAAACACACCAACACAAAAGTGGTATTTGAACAATGTTTGTCCTCCAAGAAAGATGGACTTCAAGAGAAAATGGCTTCAGTTATCAGCTGGTCTTTGTTTTCCCCTCCTTTGGGGGAGATTCCCAGTTGGCATTTTCTTGCTAAATAGTATAGCCTTTATTGTCATTGTACAAAATAAATAAAACAAAATTGATTCCCAATTGAACCCCAATGTTATAAAAAGTAAGGGTTCCTCTTGCACACGTGTGCTAGGTGTTCCCGACTCTAGGGGGCGGTGCTCATCTCCGTTTCAAAGCCAAAGAGCCAGCGCTGTCTGAAGACGTCTCCGTGGTCATGTGGCCGGCATGACTCAACGCCTAAGGCGCATGGAGCGCTGTTACCTTCCCACCAAAGGTGGCCCCTATTTTCCTACTTGCATTTTTAACGTGCTTTCGAACTGCTACGTTGGCAGAAGCTGGGACAAGTCACGGGAGCTCCCTCCGTTACGCGGCGCTAGGGATTCGAACTGCCGGACTGCCGACCTTTCTGATCGACAAGCTCAGCGCTTTAGCCCCTGAGCCATCCTTTCCCAATATTATAGCTGATGGCAAATTTCTTTGAAAAACCATTAATAGTTCCTCGACAACACTACTAGTCCCTTCTGTGGGATTCGGCAAGGAAAGGCCACATGGAATCTGTTGCTCCTGGACTAAAATTTCCCAAGAAATCCGCTTCCTTTCGGCTGGTATTTTCTACAAATCTTCACATTTTTGTGTTTTGGAAGAAAGAGGTGGAAGGAAAGAAGAATCCACAACAGGTTGTCCACTGTTGAAATGAATACATTGAATTTCAGATGCAAAAACACGACGCTTGGGCAGATTAAATGTTGCGGACCCCTTTTGGGGAAGAAAGTGCAACACACACAAACCCCCGGGATCTTGTTAGTTTGGGAACCAAAAGATCCAGATCTGGTTCACAGTTCCCCTCCTTGTCTGCTTTTGGGGAAAACCTCGACCCACGAACACCAAGAGAATCAGGCAAACCATCCCAGCGATGGTCCCAGGGGCCTATTTGAATTGAATTGAATTGAATTGATTATATTTCTATGCTGCCCTTCTCCCCGAAGGGGACTCAGGGCGGCTCACAACCCAAGTCAAGGGGGAAGGGTACAAATAAGGAATAAAAAGACAGACAAAACAATACCATAGTTTAAAAGCACACAACAACCATACCATACCATATTTGTCCAGTTACCGTATTTTTCGGAGTATAAGACGCAACTTTTCCCCCTGAAAAAGAGGGTGAAAATCTGGGTGCATCTTATATACTGAATACAGCATTTTTGGCCTCCTGAAACCTCGCTCCCTTCACAAAAATGGACCCCCAGAGGGTTGGGGAGGCTTGCAAAGTGCTCCTGGGGGCTGGGGAGGGCAAAAATGAGCAAAAAATGGGCCAGTTTTTGCTCGTTTTTGCCACTGCAGCCCCCAGGAGCACTCTACAAGCCTCCTAAAGACTATGCATGCCCTTTTCTTTTGTTAAAAAAGACACGCCCATTTTTGCAAAAAAACGGGCCGTGTTTTTGCTCGTTTTTGCCCCCCACCAGCCCCCAGGAGCACTTTGCAGGCCTCTCAAACTCTCTGCATGCCCCATTTTCCACACAAAAAACGAGACATGCAGAGGGTTTGAGAGCCCTGCAGAGTGCAAAACCTTTTTTTAAAAAAAATTACCTCTTCAAAATCTTGGTGCGTCTTATACTCCGGTGCGTCTTATAGTCCAAAAAATACGGTACCCAGAACACAAAACAAGCAGCAGGGAAGACACCCACCCACTCACACAGGGTCTCACCTGTCTCATGGAAGGGTAGTAGATCGGGTACAACGAAATGCCGGGAAAGCGGATGTAAAGCGTGGCTGCGCTCTCTGTGTTGGGGTTGGTCTGGATGGTGCCCGTCGGGTTTAACAATTCTCCTTTCTCATCTGGAAGGCAAAAGGGTGCAAGCTACCAAACGGCTCCATTCCAACGCAGAGCCTCGCTTGGCTAGGTTTTTTTACGGGGTGCCGTAACCGTGTCTGCTGGAACAAACCGCGATCACTGGGACGTTATCCCACCGCGCCCTGCGTGAACCAGGCTCCTACATCCGATATCAGCAAATTCTAGTGAATACCTTGTTCACCATTTAACTGCCTGGGGGGCCAGAACCTGTTCTGACCTCGGCTTCCTAAGATTACGAAGCAGACTCCTCGTCCCGATAATTTAGGTTAAAGGAAATTCCTCTCCAGCAAAGTCCCGGCCAACAGTCTTTCCTGAGAGTTCACAACGACAGATCTTTATCTTCACTCTAATGAATTGAACTAATTGTCTCCTGCAAACTCCACTCCCCTTTTGCTCCTCTTTATTCCCTATGGGAGGGGCCATTCACCATCCACCTGTGGCTTTACTCCCGAATCGGCTCTTGTTCCTTAGTTGTTCCCTTCTCCGGGCAAGCTCTGCACCTGCGCACATCAGGAACAGGCTCCAACTGTTCTTCTGCCTCACTGATGTCTGACTCCGAAGGCAGCTGATAACTGGCTTACGGCTCTGGCCCTCTCTCTGCCTCCGACACAGAGCCCTCATCAGAGCCTTCCCCAGACTCCAGGACTGACCCATGTTCCTCCCCAACCTCCCCACTGTCCGAATCTGCTGCCAGCTCCCCTCGCTGCTGGCGGGCCACAACAGAACCAATCTCTTGCTTGCAAAATTACAATTTGTTCCAAAGAAGAGGTAACAAGGCAATGTTATTCATGCAGTTGGGATGACGAGGAGTCCGTGCTTCGCAGTTGCACTTATCTGCCCTCAATCGAGCTAAGTCGAGCCTCCATATCCAAGAGTAGTCCTATACTCTTCTAAATTGCAGGATCAAACGACTCCTGGACCACAGAGTGGTTACTGTTGTGGCCCAGCAGGAGCCGTTGGAGTTGCCACCAGACTCCGACAGCGAGGGGCCCTATGAGTTGGCCCTGGAGCATGTGGAGGACCCTGGACAGGGTTCCGACTCCGAGCAGGGCGCAGAGAGACTGATTGGCCACCAGGTGGCGACTGAGCCTTGGATCAGTGGGGAGGAGACAAGGGAGAGTGATCGAGAAACCAACAGTGAGTTGTTCCGATATGCACACCGTCAAAGAGCTACTCGGCGTCAAGAACAACTACGTAATTACAGGAGGTTAGGGTTAGGGTTAGGTCCAAGGTCCCTTCCAACTCTGGGATTCTATCTTTAAAACCTGACTCTTGTCTTTTAGGCCTTCTGGTTCAACAGAAACCAGATGGGTTTAAATAATCATAAATCAAAGGAGCAGACTCATCCAACAGGAAGCCCTTCCTGTTGTCCCTAGAAAAAAGAGGAACGGGAAGGATTTATCCCACCTGGAAAGGCCGACCACATGGGTAGGACACATTCTCCGGTTTTCAGCTGGTCTTGGTAGTCAAAGAGCATCACGTTCACCCAAGCGAGCGGGCAGTCCTAGGGAAGGGAAGAAAGGAAACGGGGATGATGGGATACGTTGTGATGAAAACGAAAACTGAATGAAAAAGCAAAATGAAATTCAACGTAGAGAAAAGTCAAGTCCTACACTTTAGGTAAGGAAAACTAAAAGGACACATATAGACTGGGTGAAACCAGGCTTAATAGCAGTGACTGGGAGAGGGATCTTGGAGTCTTAGTGCACAACCAGCTAAATATGAGCCAGCCGTGTGCGGCAGCAGCCAAAAAAGCCAACACAATCCTGTTGTGGCCCGGCAGGAGCCGTTGGAGCTGCCACCAGACTCCGACAGCGAGGGGCCCTATGAGTCGGCCCTGGAGGACCCTGGACAGGGTTCCGACTCCGAGTAGGGCGCAGAGAGACTGGTTGGCCACCAGGTGGCGCCTGAGCCTTGGATCAGTGGGGAGGAGACAAGAGAGAGTGATCCAGAAATCAACAGTGAGTTGTTCCAGGATGCACGCTGTCGAAGGGCTGCTCAGAGTCAAGAACAACTACGTAATTACAGGAGGTAATTACGCTCAGTTGATGGTCATTAAGCTCCTCTCCAGACTATAAAAGAGACTGCTTGTGCCACGCCCTTCTTGCAGAAGTCAACGCTTGGACTAAAGAGAAACGACCTTGGCAGGCTGGATTGCTGCCAGAGTTTGTCTGAATTGCTGCCAAGGTTTGTTGGACTTGCTGCCAAGGTCCTTATCTGTTTGTTTATTTGGCTTTCAGCCACCGAGATTCTGGTCTTGTTATTAAAGGACATTCCATTTTACGCTTGTCTCAGCTTTCGTTACTGAACGGAGGAGGGGGTGAGAACACAATCCTAAGTTGCATTAACAGACGGATACAATCAAGATCAAGGGAGGTACTAATACCACTCTATAAAGCCTTAGTAAGGCCTCGCCTAGAGTACTGCATCCAGTTTTGGTCACCACACTATAAAAAAGATGCTGAGACTCTAGAAAGAGTGCAGAGAAGAGCAGCCAGGATGATGAGGGGACTGGAGACTAAAACATATGAAGAACAGTTGCAGGAACTGGGCCTGGCTAGTCTAGTGAAGAGAAGGACCAGGGAAGGCAGGAGAGCAGCCTTCCAATATTTGAGGGGCTGCCACAGAGAGGAGGGGGTCCACCTTCAAAGCACCTGAAGGCAGGCCAAGAAACAATGGATGGAAACTAATCAAGGAAAGAAGCAACTCGGAATGAAGGAGAAACTCCCTGTCAGTGAGAACAATCAACAGAAGCTTCCTTCGGAAATTATGTGGGCTTCATCACATGAGACTTTCGAAATTGGACTGCCATTCGTCAGAAATGGCGTAGGGTCTCCTGCTTGAGCGGGAGGGGGGGTTTGGTCTAGATGACCTATAAGGTCCCTTCCAACTCTGATAACGGGACTGCCAAGGGGTGCCTTAAAGACAAGCCAAAGCAGACCTTTTTAAAAAAAGCAAACACGTTCATTTTTCAAAGCCAAACCCCATTTTTTCTGCCTTTTCGCTCCACTGCCTGCCTCCTGCTTGTGGTATCCTGCTTGAGAGGCAGCCGTTAATCCGGTTCAACAAGGATTTTTAATTTAAAAAAAAACAAAAACAAATATTTTGCAAACAAGACACGGGTTCCAGCTACAAAGGGCTGTTTTTTTTGGGATGCTTCCATGCTGGCCAAGAAGCTAACAAAAGTGCCTTCACTTCCTTTTTCCTTCTTTATTAATATTATTCTAATTCATCATCTATACAATCAGCCAGTGCAAGTCCTTACCAAGGACCTGGGATAGACAAATCCTACCTGAACCGGGAGGCCCTTAGAACAGTCACTCGTGCCCTTGTGACCTCAAAACTGGACTACTGTAACGCGCTTTACATGGGGCAGCCCATGAAAAGCATTCGGAGACTTCAGCTTGTCCAGAATGCAGCCACGCGAGCGATTATGGGTGCACCCCGGTACACCCATGTCACACCTATCCTCCGCGAGCTGCACTGGCTACCTGTCGGTCTCCGGATACGCTTCAAGGTGCTAGTCGTTACTTTTAAAGCCCTACATGGTATTGGACCTGGGTACTTGAGAGACTGCCTCCTGCCAATCACCTCCCTACGACCAATTAGATCCCACAAATTAGGCCTCCTCCGAATACCATCCGCTAGCCAATGTCAACTGTTGACCCATCGGGGGAGGGCCTTCTCTGTGGCTGCTCCGGCCCTCTGGCACGATCTCCCCGTGGAGATCTGGACCCTCACCGCTCACCGGACCCTCCGGCTTTCCGCAAAGCCACTAAGACCTGGCTGTTCCGGCAGGCCTGGGGCTGACGAGTTCCCGGCCCCACTTAAACTGTTGTGACTGTTGTTTTGTTTTTAATTTTGTTTGTCTTGTGTTCTGTTTGTATTCCCCTTCCCTTTGGTTTGTTAGCCGCCCTGAGTCCCTCGGGAATAGGGCGGAATACAAGTTGAATAAACCTAATAACCTAACCTAACCTAATTAAACATGAAACTCAGCCAACTGAATATTGCAAACACCAGTGACGAGTGCTAATGGTTGATACGGTTTGCTGCCAGCTTCCTAGGTATCAACCAAGGACCTTCTTAAAATATAAGATGTTCCGAGTAGCGCAGTTTTTTGCAGTTCCGCTGGCGTTATTGCAGGAAGCTGCAATTTGTTGATGTATCTTGTAAAATTCTTGGACATGGTACCAAGTGCCCTGATGACAATGAGTATCACTGTGACATGCTTCATCCAATTATTATTATTATTATTATTATTATTATTATTATTATTATGTGTGGTTAGTCTTTGGTGAGATTCACAGCCTTTGGGGCTGGTTGGTAGCTCAACAGCTCGAGTCCTAACCAAGGACCTAGGAACTATTAAGATAACGTCGGAGGATATAAACTGTTCCAAGTAGGGTGGTTTTTTGTAGAATCAGAATGTTCAAGTCAGGTAAACTTAGAATTTCCAAATAGCGAGGTAGCCCTTTAGGTATTGCTCCAAGGGCTCCAATTACAATCGGGACGACACACAATTTCTTTTTCCACAGTCGCTCGACTTCAATTTGCAAGTCCCGGTACGTGTGATTTTTTCTTGCTGCTATCTTCAATTCGTGTATCTCCAGGTATTGCAATGTCAATGAACCATACTTTTTTCTTTTCAACTATTGTTATGTCAGGTGTGTTGTGGGCAAGTGCCTGTCAGTCTGGATTCTGAAGTCCCACAAGATCTTGACTTTCTCATTCTCTAAAACCTTCTGAGCCTGATGTTCCCAGTGGTTTTTGCTGTACTCAAATCCAAACTTTTGGCACAATTTCCAGTGAATGATCTTAGCAACGCGGTCATGGCGTTGTAGGTAGTCAGTTTGTGAAACTTTGCTGCACCCCCTGATCAAGTGGTCAACTGTCTCGTCTTTCTCATTACAGGGGCGACATTTGCTGTTGGTGGTAACATGTTGAATTTTTGCCTTCATGCAGTTTGTGGCTAAGGCTTGTTCTTGAGCTGTCAAAATAAAGCCTTCTGTTTCTTTTTTTCAGTGCTCCTGATCTTAACCAGTTCCAAGTTAGCTTTTGATCAGCTTTGCCTTCAATACTTTTCAAGTATTGGCTATGCATAGCTTTCTTTTTCCAATTTTCAGCTCACTTCTCAATTACTTCTTCCTTATACTCAGCTTTTGACTTAGTTGTCTTTAAAAGGCCTCCTTTATTTACTTCCTTAATCATTGGTTCTTCACTTTTCTGGATGTAATCATTCAGGCTGTTGTTGTTGTTATTATTATTATCATCATCATCAACAACTTTTATTCATTAAACATGAAACTCAGACAACTGAACATTTAAAAATGTATCACAAATATTATTGACTGGGACTTTATTATTGTTGTTGTTGTTACATAAATAATATAAATATTATTTATATTCTACAATAATATAAATAATAGTCGAAGAGAAGGACCAGGGGAGACAAGATAGCAGTCATCCAATATTTGAGGGGCTGCCACAGAGAGGGGTGGGGTCAAGCTATTCTCCAAAGCAGCCGAAGGCCAGACAAGAAACTATGGATGGAAACTGATCAAGGAGAGATTCAACCTGGAAATAAGGAGAAATTTCCTGAGAGTGAGGACAATCCAATGGAACAGAAGTTGCCTTTGGAAGTTGTGGGAGCTTCCTCATTGGAAGCTTTCAAGAAGAGACTGGACTGTCATCTGTCAGAAATGGTGTAAGGTCTCCTGCTTGGGCAGGGGGTTGGACTAGATGACCTACAAGGTCCCTTCCAACTCTTCTCTTCTCCTCTCCTCTATTATATTCCTAATTTGAATTCTAATTCTATTCTCCTTCTTCCTCTCTCCTTTGAACTCTTCGCCAGAGTCAGGGCAGCAAAATAAACCAGGCAACTAAGCAGAGAGCGGTGAGTAATTCAGTGAATGGACTCCAAAAACCAGATGACTCAGCAAATTGGGAGGAAATGGGGAAAACAGAGGCTGTATGACTCAGCAAAGGACACCGAAATGCGCGTGGCCAGACCATCAGGAGCCCAGTTCTAGGAAGTCCCAACGCCTTTCATTTCCCCTCCCTCTGTTCTCCCCCCCACATCAGCCTTTGGCAGCTGCACAGCTTGTCTGTTGGCGCTTTCTCATGTTTCTACAACCGAGAAACACATCCCGTCCCTTTGCTGAAACGAAATCTTCTTTTTAACATCTGGAAGGAGACGGGGACTTTCTCAGAAAGCCGCCGTTTTTTTTTGTACGGATGTCAAAGAGAAGGCAGCCTTTGGAAGGATAAACAGGCCCACGTGGGCTGATTCTCTCTCTCTCTCTCTCTCTCTCTCTCTCTCTCTCTCTCTCTCTCTCTCTTTTCTTCCAATTCAGGGTTTGCGAGATGAATGTTTAAACCCTTCAAACGCTGGTCTGCATCCCTTGTAAAGCCTTCTAAGCCGACTTATTCTCTTGCAGACGGGTGCGCGAGAAAAACTCTTCCCGTTTTGCACGAGGGTTAATTTTTTAAAATCCCGAATCTGCCATCATTCCCCACTGGTGGTCCGTGAGAAAATTTTGGTGGTCTGCAGAAAAATTATTTGCATTTTTCATATTGCACTAAATCGGGGGTCCTCAAACTTCGGCCCCTGGGACGGATACGTGCAATGAAGGCTTGTGTTGCTGCAGAGAGTCTCCCCCTTCGGGGTCTTTTTGGGGGGGGCAGAAATTCTGACTTGGGGTCTGCTTCAGCCTCCTGGTGGGGGGCTTTGGGCGAAGGCTGGAGGGAAGCACCGCTGGTGGCAAAGAGCCGGAGGGCCTCATTCCAGTGGGGCTGCATCCTGGCCTGGAACTGGCTGACCATCTCAGCCTGCTGAGCTTCCAGGCGCCGGTAACCTGGCCTTGCACTCCCGCAGGTCTTCCCTCTGCTTGGAAAGCCTATGCTCCTAGTCCTCAGTGAGATGCTTCTGCTGAGCCTCCTTCTCGGTCAGATCCAATTTGAACTGAGCTGTTTTGCCAACTCTTCTTCCTGGTGGCTGCTTAGCTCCAGCAACTGCTTCCTGTTGGGGCCCTAAGGAGCCCGGGCGGGCAGGCGAGGAGCAGCATGTAGTGGCTGGCAAGGCGCCCTTCGACGTGAGTGACATCGAGTTGGCCACACCCACTCAGTCACATGACCACTTAGCCACGCCCACCCAGCCGGCCATTAGGCAGATCATATTAGTGGTCCGCCAGATTTAAAATTATGAATTTAGTGGTCCCTGAGGTTGGAAAGATCAGAGACTCCCGCCCCCAATGCAACCATTCTCTTCCCTGGCCGAATTTCTATCTTGCAGGATTCTCAAATCGCCACCCAGTGCAGGCAAGAGTTGTGTTTTACACCCCCAATTTGCAAGTTTTGATTGCTGCACATTTTGGAGACAACTTCCCAAAGCTGCATTTCTTGGCTGCGGGTTTTTTTTTTTACAATTTTTTTTAATTTGTATTAAACAAACAACACACACACAAAATAATCATCTTACATCTTGTAGAAAGTGTGTCAATTGGTTATCATTAGCTTTCGGGCATCTCTTTCACAGTCATTACTTAACATTCATATCAAATGTCTTAATGAGTCTTATTTTCAACATATCATAGTTCTCATTTGACTGAAACTGGCTGTGGTTTTGTTGTTGTTGTTGTTGTTGTTTTGCTGGCAAAGGATGGTGCCACCTTGCTTTAGCAAAGGACCAGGGATGGGTTCCTGCCAGTTCTGACCTCTTCTATAGAAGAGGTTCCACAAATCTACAGTGCCGTTTAGAACCGGTTCCAGCTCCGTCTCCCCGCCCATACGCACATCATCAAGATGAAGAGCGAGAGGAGGAATTCTGGGAGTTGAAGTCCACAAGTCTTAAAACTGTCAAGTTTGAACACCCCTGAGGGGTTTTTTTTCCTAAAGAGTTAGGGGTGCAAGGGTTTTGTAACTTGACAGCTTTAAGACTTGCACACTTCAATTCCAGAGTTTCTGAGCCAACATGACTGGAGGAGGAATTCTGGGAGTTGAAGTCCACAAGTCTTAAAGCTGTCACGTTTGAACACCCCTGGTTTTTTTTTTCCTAGAGGGTTAGGGGTGCAAGGGTTTTGTAACTTGACAGCTTTAAGACTTGCGTGCTTCAAATGCCAGTTTCTGAGCCAACATTTTGGTTGCTAAGCAAGAGCGTTGTTAAGTGAGTTTCACCACATTTTACAAGTAGGCCACGCCCACCCAGTCACATGGCTGGCAAGCCACTCCCATCTGGTCACATGGCCAACAAGCCACTACTACAAAGCAGGCCACACCTACAGAAAAGGTTCTAAAATATTTTGAAACCCACCACTGTGCAAAGGACTTACCGCTTTTTTGGATTTCTTCTTGGTGGACCTGGCCTTTTTGGCTTTTTCCACTACCGAGTAGAGAGCCAGGCAGAGCCGAGCCATCCGGGGCAAGTCGCAGACCTGGATGTCAAATTTTAACGTCTGATCCCACGCGGGCTCGGAGCAAACGTTGGCTTCGGCGCTGGTCATCATCTTGCACAGCATTTCGTGCCCGTGGTAAAGGCCCGCTTGCACAATCAACTGGGGGGGGGGGGAGATAAACGGACAAAGGAGCGTGTTAGCCACCCTTTCACACACACCCCCAAAATGAACAGCCACACGATCTGCTGATGGAAAGCAGGAAGTCTCCAATTCATGGGCAAAGGCAGGATGTCTGTTTGCAAAGCTCTCGTGCCACGTTTCTAGTCCTCGTGGCTGTGAGATTGAAAAAATCCCTCGGACAAACACGCTCGCTGTTACAAGTAGACCTTAACTCTTATTTAGTGACCATTCAAAGTTACAACAGCACTGGAAAAAATCATTTTTTTCATACTTATAACCGTTGCAGCATTCCCCCCCCCCCCCCCCCGGTGGCATGATCAAAATTCGGACACTTGGCAACGGACTCACACCACAGTTTCAGCAATACCCTAGGAGCCGAGGTAGTGCAGTGGTTAGAGTGCAGTACTGCAGGCCACTTCAGCTGACTGTTATCTGCAGTTCAGTGGTTCAAATCTTACCGGCTCAAGGTTGACTCAGCCTTCCATCCTTCCGAGGTGGGTAAAATGAGGACCCAGATTGTTATTGGGGGCAATATGCTGACTCTGTAAACCGCTTAGAGAGGGCTGAAAGCCCTATGAAGCAGTATATAAGTCTCACTGCTATTGCTACAAAGAGCCAAGGTGGCGCAGTGGTTAGAGTGCAGTACTGCAGGCCACTTCAGCTGACTGCTATCTGCAGTTCAGCGGTTCAAATCTCACCGGCTCAGGGTTGACTCAGCCTTCCATCCTTCCGAGGATGGTGAAATGAGGACGCAGACTTTGGGGGCGATATGCTGACGCTGTAAACCGCTTAGAGAGGGCTGAAAGCCCTATGAAGTGGTATATAAGTCTAACTGCTATTGCTATTGCTATCCAAATTCGGACACTTGGCAACGGGCTCACACGATGGTTTCAGTAATACCCTCTTGGGCGACTGTCTGACAAGCCAAGTCCGATTCACTTAACAACCCTGTGAATGAACTAACTTAACGGTTGCAGCAACTCACTTAACAAAGGTGGCAAGAGAGTTCGCAGAATGAGTCAAAACTCATTTAAACAACTGTTTTCCGCTCCGAGCAGAACATGTTGGCGGTAAGCCGAGGATCCTCTGTACTGAATTATTTACCTATATCCCGCCTTTATTACTTTTACAAATAACTCAAGGACGCCATACTCCTTCCTCCTCCTGTTTTCACTCCCCCCAACAACAACCCTGTAAGGTGGGCTGGCCGGAGAGAACTCTTGGTCTCCCACTTTCTACCTTGGTGCTTTAATCACTAGACCAAGATAGCTCTTTTGACACCCCTTTTTTCTAGAGATTAGACATGACAATATACTTGCTTTAATCTCCTTACTACTTTTAGGATAATGTCTTGTTTTATTTTATAATCTACACTATATACATATGACTTACTCTCTGGAAATAAATACTATGGGGGCAAGACACCCCTATAACATCCCTTGAGGTGTGTGTTCTGTTAAGATACAGCCTGTTGTGCCTTCAAAAGGGCTTCTACTCTACTGCCGTAAAATGGCTTCTAGTGTACAGCACAGTGGGGTTGCCACAGTAACGGCTTGACAGTACTACACAAGGGGGCTCCATCTGGGAAGGGGGAAAATCCAACGTTAGAAATTACGTTTGATCCGGACATTTATAAATAAATATCCGGGCAATGCTGGGTTATCCGCTAGTTATATTATAAATAATCTATAATAACCCCAGTCACATAATAAACCTGAAGCAACAGACTCCAATTTTGGTCAACGCAATTTGGAAATTTGCACTAGTAAATTCAGGAAGGAAATCACGATGTGCAAAAAAAAAAGAAGCAATTCCAAAAAAAAATATTTTTTGCGGGTTCCGTGTTTCCTCCTACCCTCTAATTTCTCCATTTAAAAAAACAAAACAAAACTCCTAGAACTATAAAGCCAAGAGACGTTCACCTTTTTAAAAAAAAAGAAAATTACTTGCAAAAAGCTGCATTTTAGCGTAAGTGGAAAGGAAGGAAAACATTTAAAAAAAAAAAAACACACACATACGCACACACACACACACCATAAACAGTTTCTAAGAAGTTCATTTCTGGCTAATCAACACTGCCGCCCTCACTTCCTGTAGTGAGACCGCCGAATGTTTGAATGAACGAGTTTCCGAAAAGAAAAAGCAAAAAAACAACAACAACCGCCACCCGTTGCAAGATTTTGAGCTTGAAGATTGCAGGTTTGGTTCAATGCAAGTCGTAAACAAATCTCGAGTGGGAAGCCACAGAGAACGTCTAGCCGAAAGAAGAATAGGAGAGAGAGAGAGAGAGAGAGAGAGGGAGGGAGGGAGAGAGAGAGAGAGAGAGAGAGGAAAAAGAGACACAGACAGACAGAGACACACAGAGAGACAAAGACAGAGACACACAGAGAGACAGAGACACACAGGGAGAGAGACAGAGACAGAGACAGAGAGAAAGACAGAGAGAGAGAGAGCAAGCAAGAGAGAGAGAGAGAAAGAGAGATACAGGGAGAGAGATACAAACAGAGAGAAAGAGAAAGACAGACAGAGACAGACAGATATACACACACACAGAGTGAGCGAGAGAGAGGAAAAAGAGACAGACAGAGAAAGAGAGACACAGAGACAGACAGAGACAGAGAGAGATACACAGAGAGAGACAGAGACAGACACAGGGAGAGAGACAGACAGAGAGAGACAGAGACACAGAGAGATAGAGAGACAGACAGCAAGCAAGAGAGAGAGAGGGAGGGAGGGAGAGATAGGAAAAAGAGACAGACAGACAGACAGACAGAGACAGAGACACACAGAGACAGACACACAGGGAGAGAGACAGAGACAGAGAGAGAGAGACAGAGCGAGCAAGAGAGAGAGAGAGAGACAGACACAGGGAGAAAGATAGAGACAGAGAGAAAGAGAAAGACAGAGACAGACAGACAGACAGACACACACACACACACACAGAAAGAGTGAGCAAGAGAAAGAGAGAAAAAGAGACAGAGAGAGAACTAACCACAGGCATTATATCTTTATTGTCCCAAAAGAGAGGTGGAAAATACTCTTAAAGGTTAATGTGAATTTTTTTAAAAAACAAGATTGCTTCTGTCCCATAAATCCTGCAAGAGAAACAACCTGCACATCTGTCAGAGCCGTTGACCTCCATCAGCCACTTTGGGGGGGGGGGGAAATGGCACAAGAGAGAGAGAAAATATTTGGCTTAAGGTGACTTACTTTCATTCCTTCGTCGGCGTTCACCTTGCTGCAATGCAAGAGTTCGATCGAATACAGCTGCTCCAGAGACCACAGAGATACACAGGTCAGCTAAGCAGAGGAACAACAAGGAGGAGAGAGAGAGAGTGAAGTTGGATTTCATGGCTAATTTTGACATTTGGCCCCCAAAGGATATATAGGTAAGGTAAAGGTTCCCCATGCACATCTTAATTCCAGGTCGCTTCCTTCTCTCCCTGATTATTTTCTTTTTAAGTTTTATTTTTTTCCTTCCATATACATTCACAAATACACATTCTCGTACATACTATTAACGTTTATCTGTTGACTTCTAGCATTTATCACCATCCGCTTATGAATATAAAAAACACAATTGGGATCACTTTCTTGCCACCCCATATCTCCCATCTTATTTGGCACGAACCCTGCTCCTTCCTTCTTCCCAACCTCCCTTCTCTGCCTTCTTCTTTCCTCCTCTCCTTCCTCTTTTCTTCTTCCCCTCCTTCCCCCCCACTCCTCCTCTCTTCTTCTTCTTCTTCTTGCCCCCTACTCTTATTCCTCCCTTCCATCCGGTTTCTTGTCCTGCCTTCAGGTGCTTTGGAGAATAGGTTGACCCCCTATTCTCTTTGGGGCAGCCCCTCAAATACTGGAACACTGCTATCGTTCGTGTGTGTGTCCCCCCCAATACTTCTTTTCTGAATTTGAAAAAAAAATCATCTGTGGTGAAAAAGGAACATTATACAATACAATACAATAGCAAAGTTGGAAGGGACCTTGGGGGTCTTCTAGTCCAACCCCCTGCCTAGGCAGGAAATCCTACACCTCTTCAGACAAAGCTTCTTCTTAAAGACTTCCAGTGTTGGGGCAACTTCTGGAGGCAACTTCTGTTCCATTGATTAATTGTTCTAACTGTCAGGAAATTTCTCAGTTCTAAGTTGCTTCTCTCCTTGATTAGTTTCCACCCATTGCTTCTTGTCCTACCCTTAGGTGCCTTGGAGAATAGCTTGACTCCCTCTTCTTTGGGGGCAGCCCCTGAGATATTGGAAGACTGCTATCATGCCTCCCCTAGTCCTTCTTTTCATCAAACTAGACATACCCAGTTCCTGCAACTGTTCTTCCTATTTTTTAGCCTCCAGTCCCCTGATCATCTTTGATGCTCTTCTCTGCACTCTTTCTAGAGTCTCCACATCTTTTCTACATCGTGGTGACCAAAACTGAATGCCATATTCCAAGTGTGGCCTTCCCAAGGCCTTATAAAGTGGTATTAACGCTTCACGTGATCTTGATTCTATCCCTCTGTTGATGCAGCCTAGAACTGTGTTGGCTTTTTTGGCAGCTACTGCACATGGCTGGCTCCTATTTAAATGGTTGTCCACTAGGACTCCTATAGGTTACCTTCTGCTTACGGCCCGGAGACAATTTGGGGGCTGTTTTGGGGGGATGCCCAAGCCCGTTGCTCTGTTCTTCCCGCAAACTCAGAAGAGAGGATCTGTGGACCATAATGAGGTGTGGCACGAAACGCTGGTGGAGGCACTGACGGATGTACTGAGGGGGAAAAAAAAAGAGACCCCATTAACACCCGGAGCCAAATTTCAAACGCTAAACGGGTCAGCGAAATTGGGAACAAAATGAAACCAGGCTCAAATCCCTGGAGCCGAATCCTAAGAACTTGGACTAAGTTTAAAACCGACCTCAAGGTTCTAGCCCCTGTGAAGGAAAGGGGGCACATAGGCACACCGTTCGCCTTAAATAGCCAAAAAGGACTGAGGCGCGACTTCCAAAGGTGAACAGGTTTAGGTAGTCGTTTTAGTTCCTTCCTCATCTCTGCCTTGAAATTCCTTGGGATTCATGAGGACTAGCATGCCAGTTTGGGGCTCAAAGTCTAAACTGCAACCGAGGCTACATATGGACACACCAATTATTTGAAGCAGTGTTTTTCAGCCATTTTAAGAAGAGTGGGAGGGACTTCAACTCCCAGAATTCCTCAACCAGCTTTGCTTTGCTGCCTGGGGGATTCTGGGAGTTGAAGTCCACCCACCTTAAAAGTATCCGAATTTGTATTATATCACCCTGCCTCCACTGGTTGTGTTTGCTTAGCAAAAGGAGGGAAAGACATATTTCTGATCTGGGCTTCCCCAGCAGCACGAAGCCGAGTCCTCATCCCGATAAACCCCTTTTATTTAATTTACACTGAATTCCTCTCCAGCCAAGTCTTTCCTCAACCGCAGTCTTTCAAGGCAGTTCACAACCACCGACATTTATCAGGCTTGGAGAGTGGCCAGGCCAATATCTTTCAGATAATAATGACAGAATACTTCTCTGGCCAAATGTGATGAGACGCACAAGTTCTCGGAAGTTCTCACATGCCACTTGAGTTGGCATATGGACTCATATTGTTTGGCCTTGTCCTCTGTTTTCGCCTTTGCTGATTGTCCTGACCTAGGCATCCCGAGAGCAGGAAGCAAACTCCTGGTCCCAACAAAAAACCCCTTTTATTAATAGACTGTAAATTCTGCTCATTCCCACCCAGCAAATTCTTTCAAGGGAGGATTTACAGTCACAGGCCTTATCTGGCTTGGAGAGCTGCCAGGCCGATATCTGTAAAACTTGGCCAGGAATCTGGCCAATGAAGCGAACTAAGGGTCTCCTGCAAACTCCACTCCCCTTTGGCTCCTCTTTTATTCCCTCTGGGTGGGGCCATTCACCGTCCTCCTGTGGCCTTCCTCCCAAGTTGACCCCTGTTCCTTAGCTCTTTCCTTCGTCTGGCAACTCACACTGGGAACAGGCTCCAGCTGTTCTTCTGCCTCACTGATCTCCGACTCCGAAGGCAATTGATAACTGGCATACGGCCCTGGCCTCCTCTCTGCCTCCGACACAGAGCCCTCATCAGAGCCTTCCCCAGACTCCAGGACTGGCCCATCTTCCTCCTCAACCTTCTCACTGTCCGAATCTACTGACACTGGCGGGCCACAAGAAGACATACCTGGAACTGATAAAGGGGATACTCCCCGTAGATGTACTCGTGTTTCCCGTTCACCTGCAAGGTGTACTCGTCCACGGGGCTCACTTTTTGGTGGCGGAAAATGGTGGCCTGTTTCTTGACGGCGTAGCTCATCAGAGTGATGGGGAATTCCTTCAGGGAAACCTGGAAAGTGAAGCTCTCCTGCCCATCCGGGGGGGAAAAATAAATCGAAAGGCAAAAGGTTTAATTTTTCCGTCCGTCTCCGCGGCTTCGTCGTCGATCAAGGCAGTTCTCAACGTATAACCGTTCGTTTAGCGACTGTTGGGACTTACAGCAGCGAGGAAAAAGCGACGTACGGCTGTTTGCCGCGCGTCACGACCGTTGCGGCATTCCCCCTCAACATTTGGATCCTTGACAACGGATCCGTGTTTACGACGGTCGCGGTGTCCCCTTTTTGCGACCTTCTGACAAGCCGAGTCAATGGGGAAGGTGGATTCACTTAACAACTGTGGCAAGGAAGGTGGTAAAATGGGGCAAAACTCACTTAACTGAACGTCTCGTTTTGCAACATAAATGCTGGGCTTAATTATGGTTGTAAGTTGAAGACTACCTGTATTTTGCATTGGTTCAGCCCCCGTGTCTCTCCCCCTCTCCTCTAAAAAAAAAATTAGGTCTTTGCAAACCAGCCAGGATTCTGAGGAAGATGGGAGGTTAAGGAATATGAAAAAGGGAAGAGAAGGGAAGGAAAGGAAAGGAGGAAGGAAGGAAACAGAGGGAGGAGGAAGGAAGGCTGGTAGAGGGAAGGGGGAAGGAGGAAGAAAGCAACGTAGGAAGGAAGGAGAAAGGGAGGGAGCGAGAGGAGAAAGGAAGGAAGGAAACAGATGGAGGAGGAAGGAAGGATGATAGAGGGAAGGGAAGGAAGGGAAAGGAAAGATGAAAGGGAAGGAAGAGAAGAAAAAGGAAAGATGAAAGGGAAGGAAGGGAAGGAAAAGGAGGAAGGAAGGAAACGGAGGAGGAAGGAAGGATAGACGGAAGGGAAGGAAGGAAAAGGAAAGATGGAAGGGAGGGGAAGGGAGGGAAGGGAAAGGAGGAAGGAAGGAAACAGGTAGGAGGAAGGAAGGATAGTAGAGGGAAGGGAAGGAAAAGAAAGGGGGAGGGAGGAAGAAGGAAGGAAGTAATGAAGGAAGAAAGGAGAAAGAAAGGGAGGGAGGATAGAGAGGGTGTAGGGAGGAAGGAAAGAAAGAAAAGAAAGAAAAAATAAGGAAGAAAGAAAAAGAAAGACAAGAAAGAAAGAAAAAGAAAGGAAGAAAGAAAGAAGAAAGAAAGAAAGAAAGAAAGATGCATTTGAGATTTTACACATTAGCAAGAGCATTCTTAGTTTCTCCCTTTGTCTGTCCACGATCTAGGACACACACACACACACACACACACACACACACACACACACACACAAATCTTTGCACTTTTCCACACACTACGACACCTCTCTTTCTCTACAGAGACTCCGGAAGCCTGCGTATTTACCCCTCCGGATTGAAATTTGACGTTGACAAAAATGGTCTTCCCGGGAATGGGCAGACTCCGTCTCCTCCCGAGCCCACTCAGGGCGGTCTCCAGTTGAACTGGGAAACTGTACTCCATCCACTCCTTCCAGCTGAGCCGCTGGCGCTGAGCCGCTCTCTGCTCGCAGTAATCTTTCATTTGGACCCGGAAGTCGTCCACCTCGGGGTCGGCCAAGGAATCAAACTCGTGCAAACCTAGACAGAGAACAGGAGGAGCTTCTAAAAAACTGGCAGGGAGAACTCGGTCCGTCTACCTACCGCCTCAGATCTCCTCCCTCGACAAGGTAGGCTTTTCGTAACCCTTCACAGGCCTAAGTTTCTGGTCCTCTTGAATGCATGGAGGATTCCCTGGGGCCGGAAGTCACACACAAGAAACGGTTTGACTACGAGTCTTAGGAATTCGGACAAACCTTTATAGAAAGCTGCAAAGAAATTTCCAGCTGGGTTTCACATTTAGTTACTACTGGTTTGCCGCACACATGCCCCTTCCACACATGCGCCAGCTTTCTGTCCATGTGCTTTGCTTGCGCGAACGCCTTCCATGCATGGGTCCGGCCTCAAAAACATGCCTAAATAAGACGGCGTCCGAACCGGCTGAATACCATCTCTGGAAATCTCACTTCTGCTGCCTTGGTCCCTTCCAGTTGGCAGGAAAGGTTTTGTTAGCGGCCCCGAGATTTTAGGTTTTTCAGCCGCTTTCCTGATTGATCTTTATGGGCTATGATTGTCAATAATACTGTCTGCCTTCTCTTAATTATTCTGATTATACTGTGGGGTACTTGGTGCTCTCTGAGCTTGGTGGTTTTCCCAGCAGACGTTTCATTACCCAGCTAGGTAACAACATCAGCGCTAGAAGGGAGCGGGGTTTGCCCTGATTCAATTGAATTGAATTTATTGCACTTATATGCCGCCCTTTTCCCCGAAGGGGACTCAGGGCGGCTCACAATCCAAGTCAGGGAAGGGGATACAGATAAGGGATAAAAAGACAAACAAAACAATACACAATTTAAAAGCACACAACAACCATACCATTCGAGGAGGGAGGCAAAAGCTGATGATGTTACCTCGTTGGGTAATGAAACGTCTGCAAGAAAACCATCAAGCTCAGAGAGCATCAAGGACCCCACAGTTCTCCTCCTCCTCCTGCCCCACTCCTTTCTCCTATTCACAACCCCACTTCCTTCTAGCATTGATGATGTTACCTAGTTGGGCCATGAAACGTCTACCAGAAAACCACCAAGCTCAGAAAGCACCAGGGACCCCACAGCTCAACCCCACTATATTCTTTTCTATCAGTACTTTTAATATACATTAATAAATAAAAACAAGGACTAAAATCACAGCAATGAAAAAAGAGCAGCTGGGCTATTTTTCAGAGACATAGATACCATATTTTTCAGAGTATCAGATGCACCTTTCCCCCCCCTAAAAGAGGATGAAAATTTGGGTGCGTCTTATACACGGAATGTAGCTCCACCCACCCACCGTCCCCCATCCTTTGGCCTCTGCCTCCCTGCATTTACCTCCTTGCAGCAAACGTGGAAAATGGAACTTGCGGGAGGCTGCAATAGGCTATGGCAATCCCTGCAGCCTGAAACAGCTGATCATCGGGAGGCCCCTGCTGAAACTGACATTTGCTGTTTGCTGCAAGGAGGCAAATTGCTGGGAGGCAGAAGCAGATTTTTTTTTCTTGTGCTAATCAGGCTGTTTGCCGTTTGCTGCAAGGAGGTAAGTCAGTAACTCTAAAGGCCTATAGAATGTTCAAATGATTAGACTTATTTTTTTAAAGACTGCTTTATTATTGTTCTAGACAGTTTAACAAAAGGAAGAAGCTTAGCACCTTGATTTTAACAGCATCTGTACAAGTATAGTCTGAAATGTAACACCACAAACAGTGTATATGGTCTGTACTGTTTGCTGTTTGTTGCAAGGAGGCAAATTGCTGGGAGGCAGAGGCAGAATTTTTCCCCTTGTTTTCCTCCCCAAAAGCTTGGTATGTCTTATACTTTGGAGCATCTTATACCCCGAAAAATACAGTATGTATGCATGTATGTATCTATATGTGTGTGTGTGTGTGTGTGTGTATGTATATGTATATGTATTGTGTCACAACCCCTGGTATGCCCAAATATGGGAGGGAGCATATTGCTTCCCTTTTCTGTCTTTTGGCTCACCCTAGGAGCCATCCAGGCAGAAAGCCATTTTTTATGTTGCCTTTGTTAGCACAAATGCAGTGTGTGTGTGTGTGTGTGTGTGTGTGTGTGTGTGTGTATACAAGCTTTCAACCCCTTGCCCAGGTACCCTTCCACCAACCTTTGCCAATCAGGAGGCTAATCTGGGAATTGAGCAGCTTCTTCGCCCGGTCCCCCTCACGGGCCACCAGGCGCAAGACTGGGACGAAAGGCTGGACGTCACAGAGGCGCCTCTGCTCGTCCTCCAGCTCCTGCAGCTCTGCGGCTTGGTTGATGCAGGTGAAGACGTAGGCGTCTGGGGTGCTGAGCATCTGGAAGAAGGGCTCAAACTGGGCATGGTGCCAGACCAGCTGGAAGGAAGATAGCAACAGTCCTTAGACTTCTTATATACCGCTTCACAGGGCTTGACAGCATCTCTCTAAGTAGTTGACAGAGTCAGCATCACTTGCCCACAGGCAATCTGGGTCCTCATTTTACACACCTCGGAAGGATGGAAGGCTAAGTCAACCTTGAGCTGGTCAGGATCGAACTCCTGGCAGTGGGCAGTTAGCCTGTAATACCACATTCTAACCATTGTGCCACCACAGCATGCATCCCTCTATCTATCTATCTGTCTATTTATGTTTCATCATCATCATCATCTATCAATCATCTATCCATCCATCCATCCGTCCGTCCGTCCATCCATCTATTATCTCTATCTAGCCATCAATCATCCATCCATCCATCCATCCATCATCTAACTATCTATTTATTTATCTATCCATCCATCCATCCATCCATCCATTATCTCTATCCATCCATCAATCATCTGTCTGTCTGTCTGTCTGTCTGTCTGTCTGTCTGTCTATCTATCTATCTATCTATCTATCTATCTATCTATCTATCTATCTATCTATCTATCTATCTATCTATCTAGGTGGTGCAGTGGTTAGAGTGCAGTACTGCAGCCACTTCAGCTGACTGTTAGCAGCAGTTCAGCGGTTCAAATCTCACCGGCTCAAAGCTGACTCAGCCTTCCATCCTTCCGAGGTGGGTGAAATGAGGACCCAGACTGTGGGGGGCGATATGCTGACTCTGTAAACCACTTAGAGAGGGCTGAAAGCCCTATGAAGCGGTATATAAGTCTAACTGCTATTGCTATTGATCATGTATCATCATTCATTCTATCTATCTGTCTATCTGTCTGTCTGTCTATCTATCTATCTATCTATCTATCTATCTATCTATCTATCTATTATCTCTATCTATCCATCAATCATCTATCTATCTATCCATCAATTATCTATCTATCTATCTATCTATCTATCTATCTATCTATCTATCTATCTATCTATCTATCTATCATCTATTTATTTATCTATCATCTATCTATCATCTGTCTGTCTGTCTGTCTGTCCGTCCATCCGTCCGTCCGTCTATCCATCCACCCACCCACCCACAACTTCAGTGAAAAGACAAGGCTGATGGGCTCCATCCCTGAGCTGGCCTCAGGTGGGCGGGGGGGGGGGGGGGAGCCCTGGTCCTTTTCGCCAGAGAGGATATTCTAATTCCACTTTATAAACCAGTCCCTTCTCTAATGGCCTTACAAGGCACTGACTCATTCCAGCATCAGCATCCTCAAAGGCATAAATCTGCTTGCGGGAAAAAGACAAGAAAACGAGTCTCTTTTCCTTCCCACCAAAGACTAAGAAGACAGAGGTGGTCCTTGACTTACGACCACAATTGTGGTCACAAAAGGGGATCCAGTGACGCTGCAACCGTTGTTGCCCAGCCTCCGAGTTTCGATCACGTGACCGCAGGAGGGAGGCGGCAACGGTCGTAAGCGTGAAAAAGGGTCGCCCCTTCCGTTTTTTCGCAGTGCCGCACTTTGAATGGCCACTAAACGAACTTTCGTAAGTCGAGGGCTACCTGTAGCCTGGGAAAACTCCCGCCGCGAAGACCTTACCTCTTTGATGGTGGCCAGGCTGGCATGGCAGGAAACGGACAGGGGCAGGTAAATCCCGGTGGGTAAGAGGAAGTCCACATAGATATCATAGTTGCTTTCCTTAGACCAAAATTCTGGCGGGCAGTGCATTTCTGGGCACAAGCCTGGCACTTCTCAATGCCAACCTGCAGTGAAACAGAACGGGGAAGGGGGGGAGAATTAATCCTGCTGTGTAAGATTCTCGTTGGGAGTTTGCAGGTAGATAAAAGGCTCCCGACTCTCTCTTTAAAACAAGGAGGGCCGACGAAAAATGGGACCTCCCGAATTGATACTCGATAGATGATTAGATATACAATTGAAAACAGTGATATATAAATAGTTGGTAAACTTTTTTACATTGTAAAAATATTCAGAATGGGATAAGTGTTTATATAAAGGTATATTGTTATTAAACAGACAATCAAGAACGTAAGGAAATTGGGGATCATTGAAAAGAAAAAAAAATATTAATCGTAATTGAATATACGTTGTACAATGAAAGTGAGGTATTTAGTTATAGTAGATGGAAAATCAGTGATTGTATATGTAATTGAGAATATGGATGCAAAAACACGTCTAACCAAACGTCATGCTGTATGTAACAGATGAGGATTTTTTTATGTTTTTTTTTTTTTATGTTTAAAAATAAAATAAAAATTTGCAAAAAAAAAAAGGCTCCCGATTCTCTCTTTAAAACAAGGAGGGCCGATGAAAAATGGGACCTCCCGAATTGATTGAGCACAACTGATGATGTCTATTTGTTTTCTAAGAAATAGAGAAAGAATGGTCGGTAGATAAATATACATTGAAGATGGTAGGTAGGTAGGTAGGTAGGTAAGTAGGTGGATGAATGGATGGATAGTAGGTATAGACCAGGGATAGTCAATCTTTTTATACCTACCGCCCACTTTTGTATCTCTGTTAGTAGTAAAATTTTCTAACCACCCACCGGTTCCGCAGTAATGGTGATTTTTAAAGTAGAGAAGTAACTTTACTTTATAAAATTTATAAAGCAGAGTTACAGCAAACCCCTACCGTCCACCATGGAAGCTGGAACGCCCACTAGTGGGTGGTAGGGACCAGGTTGACTACCACTGGTATAGACAGACAGACAGATAAATAGATATGGATGGAAGGATGGTTGGTTGGATGGATGGATGGTAGAGAGAGGGATGGATGGATAGATGGGTAGATGGTAGGTAGGTAGGTAGGTAGGTAGGTAGGTAGATTAATAGATAGGGATGGATAGATAGGAGAGAGAGAGAGAGAGATGGATGGACAGAGGGATGGGAGAGAGAGGGGATTGATGGATGGATAGATGGTAGTTAGGTAGAGAGAGAGAGGGATGGATGGATAGATATATGGATAGATGGTAGTTAGGTAGAGAGAGAGGGATGGATGGATAGATAGATGGATAGATGGTAGTTAGGTAGGTAGGAAGGTAGATAAATAGATAACATAGGGATGGATATAGGAGAGAGAGAGATGAATGGACAGATGGATGGGAGAAAGAGTGGGTGATGGATGTATAGATAGATAGATGGTAGGTAGAGAGAGAGAGGGATGGATGGATAGATAGATAGATGGATAGATGGTAGGTAGGTAGGAAGGTAGACAGATAGGGATGGATAGATAGGAGAGAGAGAGATGGAATGACAGATAAATGGGAGAGAGAGGGGGTGATGGATGGATAGATAGATGGATAGATAGTAGTTAGGTAGAGAGAGGGGGGATGGATGGATGGTAGAGAGGGATTAATAGATGGATGGATAGATAGATCATAGTTATGTAGATAGATGGATAGCTGAATAGATAGATAGGGATGGATGGATATATGATAGATAGATAGATAGATAGATAGATAGATAGATAGATAGATAGATAAAGAGGGATGGATAGATTGTAGATAGGTAGGTAGGTAGAGATAGATTATTTGGTGGAGAGATTAAATTATATTGTCCTCCCCTGTCCCAAAAAAAAGCAGAATGTAAGGGGGGGACGGATCCCAGGCAGAAAACAAAAAGGGCTTGAAAACCAGATGTCCTAGATCGTTTGAAAGGAGATTCCTGAGAGATGATTCATTTATTTATAAAACGTGCATCTCGGCTTTTCCCTTCTTTTTTTCAACTACCCCAGAGTTGGAAATGACTTCACCACCCTCCTCCGATCCGATCCCCCGCTGTGTGCAAAGCAGATCTTTTAAATCTCCCAAACTCTCTGTCCTTTCCAACGTCCCCACCTTTCTGAATCTATGAATTTCTTCCCAATTCATTTGCTGCAAGGGCTTTGCATGCGTGCCATCGCATCCCTTGCGCCACTGTCTTTCCATGCGACACATTTCTCTGCTGAACGTTCTCAAATCTGCCGGCGCTGTTTTATGCAATATTTTCTGCAGAGGCATTTCGAGATGACTTCGACCCGCCTTATTGTAAACAATTTTTACACCGAAAATGTCTAGCGGCATCTTATCAAGCACACTCTGGGGTTTCCAGAAACCTACTAATAACCAAATTGACCGGGGGGGGGGGGGGGGAGGATGTAAAGTACACAAAGTTGAATTGAAATAAATCAAGTTTCTAGACCTTAAGATAGAATAGTCTGTCTGCAAAATCTGGGAATTAATTTTTTTTTTAAATCTCATTTTCCTCTTCTTTTTTTGCATCCTTTAGAGACAACATATACAGTACTAGCCAAAATTGTGGGAACTTTTTGGGAAAAGTGTACAGTATTTTTGAGGTTTGATGGTTAATAACACCACTTTGTTTTGGAGTCGTACCATAAAATTATACATCAATGGAAAGATAATTTAATCAAGAAGGTAATGCAATAACTTTTATGAAGGGTTAGCTATTAGAGTAGCAGTTATAAAGAAGAAAAGTGAAACACGTAGGGAAAAAACCCAAGATATACAAAAATTATCACCATGGAAAGAAATGAGATATACTAACACTGGAAGCCTTTAAGAAGATGTTGGATAGCCATTTGTCTGAAACGGTGTAGGGTTTCCTGCCTAGGCAGGGGGTTGGACTAGAAGACCTCCAAGGTCCCTTCCAACTCTGCTATTGTATTTGTATTTGTAAGATTATCACCGTGTCAGTTAATACTTAGTTGGGTAACCTTTAGCATGAATTACTGCCTTATCACAATTTTCCATGGAGTAAACCAAGTCTTTTAGTTCTGCAGCTTGTGAAACCAAGATTGAATGATTGCTTGTATTAACTAGGTTTTATTGCTGGCTATATTTGGCTCTTTTCCTAGAATACAGATAATTGAGCTTTTTCCTAGAATACAGATAATTAAACAAACTTGGTTGCATTACATTCTTGATTAAATTTTATCTCTCCATAGATATATAATTTTATGGTACTACTCAAAAAAAAAAGTAGTGTTATTAGCCATCAAACCTAAAAAATATACTTTTTCCAAAAGGTTTCCACAATTTTGACCACGACTGAATATGCATCAACGCAAGGGCCTCAATTATGGAAAAGTCCATCCGATTCCACTAAGCAATAGACTAAATTATTTATTGACCCTTCTGAGAATTGAAGGCGCTGGGCGGGGAAAACCTTTCAAGCTAAATGCTTTGTAGGATAAGATTGTTTACCAAGGGCTCCCAAACAAACAGAAAGTCCCTTTAAAAGGCAAGCTTTGCTTTTTTAAAAAAAGAAAAAACACGGATTTAAAAAAAAACAAACACTCCAGATTCCCTTGCAGTAAAAAAAAAAAAAAATTAAATAAAGATGTTGAGAGGTTTTTCTCAACAAGTGCAAATATGTCAGAAGTTTGCCGAGAGATTGTTTTCGCCGGAACAAAACGATGCGTTAAGACACAATTGACACAAAATGATATAGAGAACAATTAGACTCTTGGTTCATTAACTGAAGCCCCCCCCTCTCTCAAACTTGTTTCCCCCCCACACACAAACAAAGCCTTTCTTGAGGACTAGCGTCTTGCAAAGCTTATATTAGTCCCCTTTTGGATTTAAAGGAAAGAAATGCCCAGATTCCTAGCGTTTTAAATCTTGGGCGTAGCCAAGGCTTAGCTTTATAGGGGCAAATAAAATTAATCAGATGTTTAATTTCTGGGAAAGGCTGATATCACGATATTATTTTTCTGTTTTTTTAAATTTTTAAAAAAAACAGTGGCTCTGAAACGGACGCAAAGCGAGTCAATTTATTTGTACCCATTGCGTGATCATATTCACATGTATTCTTATTCTTGTTATCTTCTTACATGAGTGACAAACTAAATAACTCAATAAATAATAAATAAATAAGAGGAGGAAAGGAAGAAAGAAGGAAGGAGAGGAGGGCGGAAGGGAGAGAAAGAGAAGGAGAGAAGGTAGGAAGGGGAAGAGGAAGAAAGAAGGTAGGAAGGGGAAGAGGAAGAAAGAAGGAAGGAGAGGAGGGCGGAAGGGAGAGAAAGAGAAGGTAGGAAGGGGAAGAGGAAGTGTAGGCATAGGGGAGAGGTACGGGAAGAAGGAAGGGGAAGGAGAGGAGGAAGGAAGGAAGTAGAGGAGGGAGGGAGGGAGAAAAGAAAGAAAAAATGAGTAAACAAAGCAACCCAAATTGTATATTGTAACCTTTTAAATGGAATAACAAATGTATAAGAATGATAAATGTAAAGAAGAACCATACAAATGTTTGCCTATAATTTGTATGTAAGAGAATAAAAAAAATTTAAAAACTTTTCAAAATAAATAAAGAAATAAATAATGAATATATAATAAATGAATAATGAATAATAAATGAATAAATAATAAACAAATAATAAATAAATAACAAATAAGTAAACAAATAAACAATAAACAAATAAACACACACTAAACAAACAACAAACAAACAAACAACAAACAATTAAAATAAATAAATAGTAAATAATAATTAATAAATAAAATAAACAAATAAGTAAAGAAATAATCAAATAATAAATAAATAATAAACAAACAATAAACACAATAAATAAATAATAAACAAACAATAAACAATAATAAATACATAGTAAATAATAATTAATAAATAAAATAAAAGCGACCCCTCCCAATCCAAATATTGCAGACGCCAACACACACACACACACAAACACACACAGCCTTTCCAGGTGCGCCCGATCCCTTGGGCATCCTAAGGCTCGGCTCTTGTTAAGGACGAACAAAGGAGGGCGCCTGCAGAAAGCCCTCTGCACGTGCTCAGAGGCTCGCTGCCCCCCGCCCTTCCTTCCCCCTCCTTTACCCCCCCCAACCCAACCCAACCCAACCCAACCCAACTCCCCAAAGGAAGGAAGGAAGGAAGGAAAGGGGGGGGGTCCGCCCAGGGGAAAGGCTCCCCAAAGGCGGAGAAGCTACCCACCTCCGAGCAGCGGCGCCGGCTACTGCATCCCTTCCTCCCCGCCGAGGCTGCTTAACCCCCGGATCGGCTGGAAGGATGGGAGTCTCACAGCCAGCCGGCCGGCCAGCCCCACCTCTCCGGCGGCTGCCTTGCAAGGGAGCGTGGCCAAAGTGCCCGGAGCGTCCAGAAACGTCCGTCCCAGCCAGGGATCCCGCCCAGTCCGTGGTGGGCTGGATCCCTCTCCCGATCCCCACCCTCCATGGAACGGATCCCCCTTCTTTCGAAACAGATCCCTCCCTTTCCCCTCCTCGGTCACAGCTCTAGCCCTCGCAGTCGATCTCTTTTCCTACCCTGCGTGCTCCCCTTCACTGATCCATGGATCGATCGAGCCACTGCCGAGAGAGCTGGGAGAAGTTCCTTTAACGCGCGTTCGGGTAGTGGATCCGCTTCCCCACGTGCGCCCTGAAGGTCGGGGAGGTCTGCTTTTTTTTTCAAGCGGCGCGCTTTGAAGCGAGTCCCCTCGCGGATCCCATCGCCCCAGGATCGACTTGGGGGTCTTAAAAGAGGAGGAACCCCCCCTCCCGAGCGCTGGCTTTCCCTGCGGGGGCTTTTTTCAAAACAGCTACTCGCTGGGAAGGCTCCGCTCCGCTGCTTGGAGGCTTTGAAAGGCGCGGGAGTTGCTTCCTGCGCATAACCGGGTTGAATCCTGCGAGTTGGACGGAGTGGTTGGTTTCTCTTTCGCTCTCTTGGTTTTCGGTAACCTACTTCCCCAGCCAGGCCTGGCTCCGTTGGGTTTTGGCCGATGGAACGGCGGGAAAACTTCACCAGGTGAAAAGAAAGAAAGAAAGAAAGAAAGAAAGAAGGAAGGAAGGAAGGAAGGAAGGAAGGAAGGAAGGAAGGAAGGAAGGAAGGAAGGAAGGAAGGAAGAAGAAAAATTTAAAGAAAGAAAGAAAGAAGAAAAATTTAAAGAAAGAAAGAAAGAAAAAAATTTAAAGAAAGAAAGAAAGAAAAAAATTTAAAGAAAGAAAAAAATTTAAAGAAGGAAAAGAAAGGAAGAAGAGAAATTTAAAGAAGAAAGAGGAAGAAAGAAAAAATTAAGAAAGCAAGGAAGAAAAGAATAAAAGAAAAAAGAAGAAAATAAGAAAAACTACAAGGAAAGAAAAAGAAAAGAAAGGAAACAAAAGAAAGAAGAAAAACTAAGAAAGAAAGGAATAAAAAAGAAAGAGAAGAGAAAGAGAAAAACAAAGAAAAATTAAGAAAGGGAGAAAGAAAAGAAAAAAACAAGAAAGAAAGAATAAAAGAAAAATTATGAAAAAAGAAAAGGAAGACAAAGAAATAAGAGAACAAAAGAAAATGAGAAAGAAAAGAAAAACTAAGAGAAGAAGAAAGAAAAAAAATTGAGAAAGGAAGAAAGAAAACAAGAAAGAAGAAAAGAAAAAATAAAACTAAGAAAAAAGAAAGAATACAAAAAAAAGAAAAAATAAAGAAAGGAGAGAAAGAAAAGAAAAATTAAGAAAGGAAGAAAAAAAGAAAGGGAAAAGAAAAATGAAGGAAGGAAGAAAAAATAAACAAAGTTTTTCTGAGGCTATTTTTTCCCCCTTCTCAGAATGGGTAACCTCACCCTGTATGTTTCTGAAACTGACAGCTTAGCCGAGTTCTGCTTTTCTTTTACAGTAAGTTCTTTTTTTAAACTCTCAGATCAGCCACAGTGAATTTATCATCTCAACAAAAACAGTGTTTGTTTTTTTAAAACCCCTGATCATTGATAAGGGATTTGGAATCTATTTTGCTGGCCATCTGCTTCAGTTTTCCCTCTAAGCTGTTTCCTCCTGGATTTTCCCCCTCTGCACTTCATTCTAATTTAATATCTTCGCCTTTTAAGGCACTTAACAACTTGGAAAGGGATGTTTGCCACGAGCTACCAACAAGCGTTTACTTCCTAAATATTATTTATCTTGAAAAAAAAAAATCAAGGGAATCTGGACCAACCAAGTTTCTTTCTTCGAACCCTCTGACCTTGCTAATTAAGGGTTTTTATTTTTACCCTTCTCCAAAACTGCTTTCTATGCAGCAATTACTTATCCAATCCGAGGCCGATTTTATAAGGTCCTCATTTTCTAACATCAAAAAATGCAAAAATATCTGGGGGAGGAGGGAAAAAACATGGGAGAAGGAAGAACTTCGGGCCAATTCCATTGGCAGGCCTCTCAAACAAGGCTTACCGGAATGTTGCAATTTCCCCAGAATTGCTAAAAACAAATAAGTTACTAGTCCTCAGGAATGGCAAAATAAATAAAGCCAGATCTCTAAGATTAGGTTGCAAAGATAAGCACAGAAGCGTTCGGGGAGGGTGAAATGAAATTCATCCGGTATTTTTTAGGGGAAGCGATGGTTTTCCCAGTTGCAATGGATGGCTGTGAAGGTTGGACCGTAAGGAAGGCCAAAGAATGGAGGCCTTTGAACTCTGGTGCTGGAGAAGACTCCTGCGAGTCCCTTGGACTGCAAGGCCATCCAACCGGACACTCTTAGAGGAGATCAACCCTGACTGCTCTTCAGTGACGTGCGGTGAGGTTTATGGCTGGTGAGGCACTGATACAGTGGTGGGTTTCAAATTTTTTTAGACTTGTGAACTTCGACTCCCAGAATTCCACAGCCAGGCATGCTCAGTTCCGATTTAAAGCGACAGCATTTGTTTTTCTCCTTTGCGAAAAAGTTTCCTTCATTCTTTTTCTTCTCCCTTCCCCTCCTTCTTCCCTCTCTCCCTCCCTCCCCCCTTTCTCAAACACACACACACACACACACAAGTTGGATTGGACTATCTCTCCTACCCCCTTCCCTCTCTCACTCACTCTCTCTCAAACAAACACAAACATAGAAGTTGGACTGGAGCTGATCCGAGCCTTTGATTGCAGGCGGAGCCATGTTGCCTTTTCAAACTTGTAATCAGTGAAATTGGGCTTATATAGTTTTATCCAGCTCTGTGTGTGTGTTGATCCATTTGGAGCCTTTCCAAGCAAACCAAGGGGCATTGGGCAACAACGAATAAAATGTCTTAAAAGGCCACCTTTGAAGGAGCCACAAGACAAACAGGAAGCGTGGCTTTTTCAAGAGGTTACCAAGATTTGTGTGTGTGTGTGTGTGTACCAGCTGCAGAATACATTTTTGGGATCTGCAAAAAAGCCAGAGACGGCCAGTTTGTGCCCAGAAATACTCACAGGAAGAGGTTACTGATTTGATGAAGCTCTCTTGAGATAGCAGAACATTAGCAATGCGGAACAACTGAAGACTTTGGGGGAGAATTCGGGGCAAGGCTGCAATGTACCCATAGCGTAGATCAGGGGTCTCCAACCCCTGCTCCGTGGACTCGTACTGCGCCGCAGCACACCAGAAATCAGGCGGTGGAAGCAAGTGAAGCCCCATTCATAGGATGCAAGATGCATGCGACATCACACTCCCCTCCAGTCTACGGAAAAACCTTCCTCTGGTGCCCAACCACTGGCTTAGATCAGCAGTCACCAACTGCTGGTCCGTGGACCACTGGTGGTCTGCGAGAAAATTTTGGGGGTCCGCAGAGAAACTATTTGCATTTTTTATATTGCATTAAATCAGGGGGTCCTCAAACTACGGCCCCTGGGATGGATACGTGCAATGAAGGCTTGTGTTGCTGCAGAGAGTCTCCCCCTTCGGGGTCTTTTTGTGGGGGTCGGAGGGGGGCAGAAATTCCGACTTGGGGTCTGCTTCAGCCTCCTGGTGGGGGGCTTTGGGCGAAGGCTGGAGGGAAGAGCCGCTGGTGGAGAAGAGCCGGAGGGCCTCGTTCCAATGGGACTGCATCATGGCCTGGAACTGGCTGACCATCTTCGCCCACTGAGCCTCCAGGCGCCGGTAACCTGGCCTTGCGCTCCCGCAAGTCTTCCCTCTGCTTGGAAAGCCTATGCTCCTAGTCCTCAGTGAGGTGCTTCTGCTGAGCCTCCTTCTCGGCCGGATCCAATTTGAACGGAGCTGTTTTGCCAACTCTTTCTCCTGGTGGCTGCTTAGCTCCAGCAACTGCTTCCTGTTGGGGCCCAAAGGAGCCCGGGCGGGCGGGTGAGGAGTAGGTGGCAGGGGAGGGGTGAGTAGAGGCCGGCGAGGTGCCCTTCGATGTGAGTGACATTGAGTTAGCCACCCCCATCCAGTCACATGACCACCTGGCCACGCCCACCCAGCCTGTCATTAGGCAGATCATATTAGTTAGTCTGCGGGATTTAAAATTATAAATTTAGTGTCCCTGAGGTCCAAAAGGTTGGTGACCTCTGGCCTAGATGACCTGGGCTGATTTAAAAAAAAATGGGACTGGATGAAGGAGCCGGATCTGGAATCCGGCAGGATCAAGCTACATCGATGTAGGTTCTCTGGATGTAAGCTGTTAGGAGGAGAGCTGCCTTTGCAATTGACTTATTTTGGGTTTATCAATGCTGAATGTGTACCTAGTACTCCCATTGTTTTGGAGTTGATATTCATCAGGTTCTGACCAGTTCTGGAGAACCGGTAGTGGAAATTTTGAGTATTTCGGAGAACCGGTAAATGACACCTCTGGCTGGCCCCGCCCCATCTAGCTGCCTTTTGCAATTGACTGATATTGGGTTTATCAATGCCGAATTTTTACCTAGTACTCCCATTGTTTTGGAGTTGGTATTCATCAGGTTCTGACCAGTTCTGGAAAACCGGTAGCGGAAATTTTGAGTATTTCAGAGAACCGGTAAATACCACCTCTGGCTGGCCTCGCCCCCATCTATTTTCTGCCTCCCGAGTCCCAGATGATCGGCAGGGAATGGGGATTTTGCCGTATCCTTCCCCTGCCATGCCCACCAAGCCACGCCCCCAGAACTGGTAGTAAAAGAAATCGAATCTCACCGCTGGGCTTGTACAGGAGGCAACTATGACTATTAATGCTCTCTTTGCTTACTTTTGCCACATTCTATTTCAGAATAACAGAATTGGAAGGGACCTTGGAGGTCCTCTAGTCCACCCCACGCTTAAAGCAGGAGACGCTACAGCATTTCAGACAGATGGCTGTCTAGTCTCTTCTTAAAAGCCTGGAGTGATGGAGCACCCAGAAAGTGTTGGAGGCAAGCCATTCCACCGATTCCTAATTCTTATCACTCAGTAAATCTCTCCTTAATCCCATGTTGTTTCTCTCCTGGATTAGTTTCCACCCATTGCTATTTGTTCTGCCTTCTGGTGCTTTGGAAAATAGGTGGTTCCCCCCTCTTCTTGTTTTGTGTCAATTGCTCTTTGCAAGGCTTTGTTGTTGTTATTATTTTAGAAATATTTTCCTGGGATGGAGAGAGCATAACAAGTTATGCCGACATAAAAAGCCACGGAATCATGTTATGGATGCAACTGTCACCACGCCAAACCTTTAAAAAAAACAACACATTTTCTGCCATTGATTAATCAGAAGAAATGACTGCGTATCTCCTTTTTGTCTTCATCCCCATTTCTGTATTTATAATTTCTTGATCTGGAAAAGTTTGCACTTAAAAAAAAAAGTCAGTTAAAAATGCAGGACGGGAAGAGGAAAAGAGAGAGAGAAAAACACCACCAAAATAGTCTCTCTTTTTACCCTTACACACTTTAAGATGACCGCAGCTTCTCCAGGAGAAAAAAAAATGGGTCAGTGCTGGGAAATTTTAAAGCACTCAAGGGGAAATCCACCAGCAAGCAGTACAGAAATGTCATTTTTAGGCAATTTACGGGCTTCATTCTAAATGTGAAATGTTTTTGTTTTTTTTAAATCACAATACTATAAAGCTCTCTTTTCTTTTGGCCCATCAGGCACACTGCAATCCCCACCAGCCATTTTGGTACCCTGAAAATCTCATTTTAACAAAAGCATCTGCTCTCAAGTTCCTAGTCCTCAGGATCGAAAGCAACGAAGAGAGGAGGCAGCTTGAGATGTAACGGGTCCACTTTGGATCCTTGCAATTCATTTTGTGGAATGGTCAGATTTGAGAACTGGAAGGGTAAAAAGGAGACTCATGTTATAATTTAAGGCTCTTTCTTAAAAAAAAAAAAGAGAGAATAATATAAATCCGGCAGCAGGGAGTTCCATTGGTAAAAAGATCTCCTTTATATCAGTTTAGCTGTCAGTTGAACCCTGTCCATTAACATTTCAACGTTTCTCGCATCTGCCACTGCCAGAAGTACTACCCTTCCCATAATCCCCCAATAGGATGGGCCCAGGGCATTAGATTAAGACCCCCCCCCATTTAAACCATCCAACAGCGCCACCTGGTGGAGGCCACAGAGCAAAGATGAAAAAAATGCATTCAAACTCCCCCATCTCTCTCTCTAGAAATTGCTCAGGAAGACAAAAGTGAAACTGGTATTTAGCGGTAAATGCTGTTTGTTTGCGCTGTTTGAAAGAACCGCAAACAGGTATAAGGAGATCTCAAATCTCATGCTTACCGGTGAGAAAAAACAATACTCAAAGGGAGAAGAAAACCCCAAAAGCGTTAGTAAAAATTGTTTTTAACTTTTTAATACATGCACGTTACTGGCTGGTGATGACGGAAGGCAAAATAATAAGAGACAAGAGGTTAAAATTATTCTCTATTAAAAATAGGTAAAGGTTCCCTTCGCACATATGTGCTCGGCGTTCCTGACTCTAGGGGGCGGTGCTCATCTCCGTTTCAAAGCCGAAGAGCCAGCGCTGTCCGAAGACGTCTCCGTGGTCATGTGGCCGGCATGACTCAACTCCCGAAGGAGCACAGAACGCTCTTCCCTTCCCACCAAAGGTGGCCCCTATTTTTATACTTGCATTTTTTACCTGCTTTCGAACGGCTGGGTTGGCAGAAGCTGAGACAAGTGACGGGAGCTCACTCCGTTACGTGGCACTAGGGATTTGAAACTGAGCCACCATGCCCCTTTTAATAAAAACACAAATCTACAAATAACTATACTAGAAATTTATCCTAAGTAAGTAAAAAGGAATCAAACGGGCTTCAGAGACTTTAATGCAATCAAAACTTTAATTTATTTTTAAAAAAGTGTTTTTTCACAAACAGCAACAACATTTGAAACATAATTTTAACTCACAAGGAAGGAACTGAATAACAGGTTATGCTTACAACTCTATAGATAGAATAAAAATATATATTCTTCCACTATAACTTAAAAATGTTCCAGGCTGCCCTTGCAGTATTAAAAATATTACAGTAACAATTGGAGATAACAAATGCTAAACGCATCACTTTTTTTTTTCATCCTGTGATTTACTAATTGACTTTAAATCACTCCACAGTCCTGTAAATTTAAAGAAAGGAGCTATAAAAATTAGCCGGGGTTTATAGAAGATGGCGTGAAACTTTATTTGAGAAAGTTTTCATGTTCATTCTTACTTTTTAAAAATCTTTGATCTTTATTCAGAAGACGGAAAAATTAGCTTCTCTTTAAAAAAAAAAAAAAAAAAACCCCAGCCTTTTCCCTTACCCAGATTTTCAGTTTCCCGGACCTGTCAAAATTTGTTTTTTCCCCCCCACTTCTCATATTACAACTGTCAAAACCTTCTACAGAGCAGAAAGCCGCGAACTGATGAACTATGTTTATCCAACAAACAAACTTAACAAAAAACAGCTAGCGAAAACTGTGCCATTTACGCATTCGCCAACCTGGAAGGAGGAAATCAAAATATTGCAAGCCTCAACATTGGACAATCAGTCAACAACAGTAACCTCATCCAGCAAATTCTTTGAACCAGGATTATTAACTTTTTAGACAAGGAACTTGCTGGACTATATCATGAATGGTGTTTTCAACTTCCCTTTTCTAAATACAATCAACGAATATGTTTTGCAGAAAAAAATGTTTAAATTGTGTGTGTTTGTGTGTGTTAAAGGTTTATGCCCTCCTGGCACCTACACATTGGGAGGAGGGGGGGAATTACAAATATCGCTCTATTTCTGTACAAGGCATCGAAATATCTTTAAATGAAAATAATTAATGGAAACTATTTTAATGGAATAATTAATGGAAAGGAGGTACAGCCAATTTTCTTCAGTTTGGCTTTTCGTAGCTGGACACTCTTCCCAATTTCTCTGGATTTTGTTTCAAAAGGAAAGGAATTGCACCACCGTAATGCTCAACCCAGCTCGAGACATTTTTCAAATGGATTTAAAAAAAAAAAAAAAAAAAGAGGGCATTTGCAGAGTTGTGATCATCCTGCAGAAAATAATTTTGCGAAACTGCAGCAGAAATTCTTTGCGGGGGGGAAAAAACCCAGGTCGAAGTCAGTGACCTTTTCCTAGTATAAATGATTTAAATGCTTCTATATTAAAATAAAAAAATAAAGAAATAAGGACTTCCCCAACTTAAAAGCAACATTCACATACACAGAAAAAATATCACAGGAGTGGTAAAAACATTGCCTGGTTTTAACTTCCTACGCGGTGGAGTTTCCTCATTCAAAAACCAGGTGGCATTTTATTTTTTGTATGTCTCTTGCAAACAATTGGCGGAATTGGCCTAGTTTCGAACAGGATACTTCAGGGGGTCTCCATCTGCAGACACCCACTCTCCCCCATCAGTACTCCTGATCTACAATCAGGGCAACACCAGGAACGTAACTTACACCATGACATATTGGGAGTTATAGTTTTACCAACTTGACTGCCAACTCAAGAGTGAAGATCTCTCTTTCTCTGGTGGGTTGTTTATTTTTTATTTAAAAAAAAAAAACAGAATCTGCCTTTGCAGAAAAACTGAAGTTTGTTGGAATTCGTGCCCTGCGCCACCTAGTTGCTTCCGTCCCGCATGACAAAGCTGTGAATTAAGAGCGCATCGGAGCAGAGCTGCTGTCCATAAGTTGGCCGCCTGGATTTCAATAAGAGAAGATTGATGGAACACCTTTGCTTTGAGAGGCCTCGAGAAAGAGGCATCCTTGAAAAGAACATGGAAAATCAGAAGCTGGAGGGGGACCATCCTCACCCAGAACTAGAAACTTGAGACTGCCAACCTCCAGAATTGGATTGTCTTTCTTCCTCCAGCTTTTTCTCCGGCCCCCTTTCTTTTGCAGGATGTTCTCATTTCAGCTCCATCAGGGAATAGGTCGATTCGTGCCAGCTCCAATAAGGGAAAATGGGAAGGTCGGAGAAGGCCTGGACGGGAGCCGAGGGTTGGAGAACCAGTGGCTGCGGGGGAGTCACCCCGCCGGGGATCCACAGGCAGGGACAGGGCTCATAGACGCCTAAGGGGACGATCCCCGGCGGGCGGTGGGCGATCGGATGCGAGGGGGGCTGCCCCACCGCTGGGGGCACCCAGAGGCTTCCATCCGGGCCGCAGGATGGCTGGACGGGCGCCTCCACGCGAGGCGGTGGGGAATTCGGTTTGGATCTGCTGGCGCGCTTCCGCCGCAGGTACTTGCCCGGCTCGAACATGCCTCGGCAAGCCGGATCCAGCGTCCAGTCGCAGCCTTTGCGCGGGGCGCCCGGGCGGGGCAGCTTGACGAAGCACTCGTGGAGGCTCAGGTTGTGGCGCACGCTGTTCTGCCAACTGCGCTGGCCCAGCCGGTAGTAGGGAAAGCGGCCGGCGATGTACTGGTAGATGGCGCGCAACGGCAGGCGGCCGCCCGGGCTGGCTTCGATGGCCATGGCGATCAGGGCCACGTAGGAGTAAGGGGGCTTCAGGCCGCTCGCAGCCTCCTCCGGGGTATCCTCCCCGGGCCGTTCTTCCTGGCCCGAGCCGGCCAGCTCCGGGACGCAGCGCTTGGAGAGTTTCGCCGGGGCGCAGCGCTTGGAGAGCCTCTCCAAAGCGCGCGTTTGGCGAGGCAGCGCGCACGCCTCTCCTTGCCCTCCTCTCGTTTTGGGGGAGTCGGGGGACCCGGCCGGGCAAGGGCGCGGGGAGCCCCCGGAGCATTGAAGGGGATCCAGCTTTGGGGGCAATTTCCTGGGCTCCTCTTTTGGGGGGAGGGGGCGATCGCGGGTGAGCAAGCTGGGCGCCCAGCTTCTCGGCAGCCTGGTGCGCTTCTGCGCCCGGCGGTTGACCTCCGCGGTTCAGAGACGGGTCAGCGGGAGAATGTAACTTTCCGGAGCGATGTAACAAACTGTAGCCCCACTTTTGAACCGAAGACAAATTCCTTGTGTGTCCAATCACACTTGGCCAATAATACGAATATGAATTCGAATTCTATTCCTATTCTATTTTCTATTCTATTCTTCATTCCATTGCATTCCATATTTTCTATTCTATCCTACATTCCATTGCATTCCATATTTTCTATTCTATTCTTCATTCCATTGCATTCCATATTTTCTATTCTTTTCTATTTTCTTCTATTTTCTATTCTATTCTTCATTCCATTGCATTCCATATTTTCTATTCTTTTCTATTTTCTTCTATTTTCTATTCTATTCTTCATTCCATTGCATTCCATATTTTCTATTCTTTTCTATTTTCTTCTATTTTCTATTCTATTCTTCATTCCATTGCATTCCATATTTTCTATTCTATTCTACATTCCATTCCATATTTTCTATTCTATTCTATTTTCTATTCTATTCTTCATTCCATTGCATTCCATATTTTCTATTCTATTCTATTCTCTATTCTATTCTTCATTCCATTGCATTCCATATTTTCTATTCTATTTTCTATTCTATTTTATTCTATTTTCTATTCTATTCTTCATTCCATTGCATTCCATATTTTCTACTCTATTCTCTATTCTATTATAGTCTTCATTCCATATTTTCTATTCTACTCTATTTTCTATTCTATTCTTTATTCCATTGCATTCCATATTTTCTATTCTATTCTAATTCTACTCTACTTTATTCTACTCTACTCTATTCCACCCTCCCTGTGGATTGCAACTTGGCTTTTCCTTCGGATATTCGTGGCTAGGGGTTTTTAGAGCTGCCTGCACAGTTTTAAATATTTTTTTATATTTATGATTGTCTCAGGCCTTGGTGTGATGAGGGGAAAGTTGGTTAAAAACAGCCCACAATCCAAAACAAGGATTACAAGGGATATGGCGGCTCAGTGGCTAAGATGGTGAGCTTGTCAATCGGCAGTCAAGTGGTTCGAATCCCTAGCGCCGCATAACAAAGTGAGCTCCCGTGACTTGTCCCAGCTTCTGCCAACCTAGCAGTTTAAAAAATGTAAGTAGAAAAATAGGAACCACCTTTGGTGGGAAGGGAACAGCGTTCCGTGCTCCTTCGGCATCAAGTCATGCCAGCCACATGACCATGGAGACGTCTTCGGACAACGCTGGCTCTTTGGCTTAGAAACAGAGATGAGCACCGCTCCCTAGAGTCAGGAATGATTAGGACATATGTGCGAGGGGAACCTTTGCCTTTGCAAGGATTAAAAATCACAAATTTAAAATTGCATCTTCAGAAGCATGCGCAAATCTGCGGTCAGAAGGGCTGCCCCCTTGTGGATACCTTTGGCCATATCATTCCCCCAGAAAAAGTTTTTATAATTGAATTTAATGTCAAACAGCGTCTTTATACAACCACAATCACTCCATGCACACGCTGTTTTTTTTTCCCCTTTCTTTTTTCATTTCTGCTATAATTTTGCACCAGTGAGGTTAAAACCAATTTTGTTGTATTTAAGTACTATGACAATAAAGATTATACTTATACTTATACTATACTTATACTTTAGAGAAGCACCTGGGAAAAATAGTTAACGTTGGCCACAAAAGGCCAGTTGTTACCTTGCCATTATTGCTTTGCAATATTGTTTGGCAAACACGATTTTAAATTAAATGGAACACAAAACACAATGAAATACATTGCTTTTCTTTGTGGGGTGCAATGGCACACTGTATCCACCAGAGGGCAGTTTCCTAAGTCATTATCTTCAAGATTCTTTTCAATGTTTTTATTAATAGTCCTCGCTTTACAATAATTCATTTAGTGACCATTCAAAGTTACAATAGCACTTAAGAGTAACTTGTGACCATTTTTCACACTTATGACCATTACAGCCTCCCAACGGTCACGCGATCAAAATTCAGATGCTTGGCAACGGATTCATATTTATGATGATCGCAGTGCCCCGGGGTCATGTGATCCACTTTTCCGACCTTCGGACAAACCAAGTCAGTGGGGAAGCCAGATTCCTGGGTGACTGACTTAACAACCGCAGTGATTCACTTAACGAACGTGGTTAAGAAAAGTCGTAACACGGGGCAAACCAAACTCCCTTAACTAATTTCTCACTTTGCAAGCTGAATTTGGGGGCTCGATTGTGGTCGTAAGTTGGATCTTATCTGGATTAAAATTAAAATTTCAAGTGTGATTTTTGCACATCAGGGCCAAAGCAACTTTGAAAGTTTAAAACTTCCCTCTACTTTTATACAGAAATAAGGACCTGTGAATTCTTAAAGGGACAGTCTTAAGATACTCATTAATGTAAATTTGGGGTCAGGTTTGCCCTGGGATATAAATGCAGATTTTATTTGGGCCGTTGATCCTTTACCCTCGGCGACACCTGCCCGGGGGGCGGGGGATGCTACATTTCACCCCACATGTTGGGTTTGGTAGGGGGCACCAGCTTGCAAAGGATCAATTCTGTTTAGCAAACAATTTGCTTTCTAAACCTCTCCTCCCTCTGTGATACAAGAACAAGACCTGGGCTTCCCCAGCAGCACGAAGCCGAGTCCCCACCCTGATAAACCCCTTTTATTTAATTTACAGTGAATTTCACTCCAGCAAAGTCTTTCCTCCTCTCCCACAGTCTTTCAAGGTAGTTCACAACTACCGAACTTTATCAGGCTTGGAGAGTGGCCAGGCTGATAACTCTCAGATGCCGCAATACTTGGCAAGAATGCAGGAATGAACGAATGGCGTCCTGCAAGCTCCTCTCTTATTACCTCTGGGAGGGGCCATTCACCGTCCTTCTGTGGCCTTCCTCCCAAGTCGCCCCTTGTTCCTTAGCTGCTCCCTTCGTCTGGCAACACTGCGCATGCGCACATCGGGAACAGGCTCCAGCTGTTCTTCTGCCTCACTGATGTCCGACTCCTGAAGGTAGCTGATAACTGTCATACAACCCTGGAGCCTTCCCCAGACTCCAGGACTGGCCCATCTTCCTCCCCAACCTCCTCACTGTCCGAATCTGCTGTTGCTGGCGGCTCCACAACAGACTTAAAACTCAAGATGCAACGTCACTTTTATTCTCAACTGTTTTATAAAGAAAAATAACCTTCCAAACGCAGAACATAAAACATCTCAAGAGGGGAAACATAACAAGAGGGGGAAACGCCCTCTCCTTCGACATGAAATCTGAAACACCCCCGAAAGGCGGATTCGTCTCCGGCCCCCTTATGTATAAAATGAAATAAAAGATCCCGTCATTTTCTCCAACGGCCTTCCCATTGGTGGTGAAATTCAAGCCTCGCAGGAACACAGTGTATATTTGATTGTTCTTGTACATTCAGCAAGTAGCTAGTCCTCAGGGGGTTACCGCTACAGTTGCGTGCCTTTGCGTGTAACAAAAGATGCAAAGATCCAGGGGAGAGAGGGACTGCTTCGACAGAAATACGGCAAATTGGAAAACAAACTCCTGGATGTGAAAAATAAACTTTTCCGTTGCCAAACGTTAAGACCTTATTCCCCAGGAGGAAAGGGAAAAAAAAGAGACGGATATGAAATATACATTTAAAAAAACGTGTGTGTGTGTGGTTTCCCCCCCCCACATCCCACCTAAAGTTTAAGAAAATAAGTTTGAAAACGGGTAACCCTTAAGATACACCTTAACACTGTGATCAAAGGAACACCAGTGTGACTTTTTAATAACTGTTTCCTAGCACCAAAAATACAGGCCTCTTGTTCGAGCTATCGTGTCGTCCCTGTGTATATTTCGCTGATTTTTTTTTTAAAAAGCTGCTTTCTTGCAACCCCCATGGGGCGAGAACCCCCCTTTTGAGAAATTCGCCCTACGAAGCAAAATTAAACAAGACGGATAGGGTGGTTTTAAAGAAAGCCTCTTTTAACACAACGTTTGAAATTTCTGGAAAACAAAAAAAAAAATACTTTGAGAGAAGTTTCATGGGAGCTGGGAAGAGACCCAGGATGGAAAAAATTGGAAACTTTTTCAACCAGAGGGAACTCTGAGAAAGTTAACTGGATATCCTGCACCATCCCTGAGCCCATTGGCAATAAGACATTGAACGTCCCGCTTTCCAAGCCAGGATCACCGATGGATAAAGTTGTTGGGTCTTAATCTTGGCTAAAAAAATAAATAAATTAAAATTCCTCTCTTGCTAAAGAGGCAGGGGGAAAAAAAAAAAAAGCTTTGAAGAGGTCTCTTTTTGTCACGCCCTTAAAAAAACAAGCAAAATCAGCCTTCTAACCCATGTTGCACAGCCGGCTAAGGCAGAAGAAGCATTCTTATCATTTTAGCCAGCCGAGGTGAGCCATACGAGGAAGGTTGAAACTTGGGTGTTTAACGCAGGAAGTTACTTCCGGAGCCGAGTTTAAATTTTCTAAATTTCTAGCACACACCACCAGCTTTTCTCTGGCTGGAAAAGGAAAGGAAAAAAAGCCATCTGGTTTCATCTTTCTCCCTCAACTGCTAGTTTTCTACATGCAGGGGATTTTCTCCCGCAGCTGAAGTAACAAACATCCAAATGCAAAAACCCAATTGAAGGAACCCAATTGGTTTGGGGGAAAAGCAGGATGTCATTAGAGGCCATTTAAGCATGGGGAAAAAAATAACAACAAAAAAAAATCACTTTAATTTGCACAGGTTTACTTCTCCTGATGCTAATAAAGATGTCAGCCCACTGACCCATTTTGCCCTGCATGAAACTTCTCAAAAACTGTCTCCCTGGCCTTGAAAATTAATAAATTAAGAACAAAGATAGACACAAGTAACAGAGACTTTCTCCAAACGTCCCACATACATTTGACTTGAAAAGCAGTGAAACTGACCGGATCCTGAAAAGCAGTGAAACTGACCGGATCCTGAAAAGCAGTGAAACTGACCGATATCCTGGAAGTCAGCAACTTATCCAGCAACGCAAAGGGACTGGTTTTTTGCCCCTCCCCTCGGCCACAGAAAGATTAGGAAAAGAGAGGCCGGGGCTTGGAAGACCAAAGAGGATGGAGAGAAGGACTCTCCCAAAGTTCTTAAGTTCTCTCCGTGAGCCAGCATTTAACCACCATTCGAGGTTTGTGGCTGAAGGGCGGAACGCAACCGCAGCCCGCTTCCAAACTCCATCTCTTCATCCCACATTCTGTACAAATTGGGGGAAACCAGGGGGGAAAAAAAGTCAAGAGCGCTTCCCAATCCACCCAGGCTCTTCTCAGAAGATGGAGAAGCAGGCGAGGAATATCAGGGCAGCCACAGCGATCAGGAGAAACAGACCGGATCCCGCTGCCTGTGCGGGACGCGGCCATGCGACGGAGAAGGTCCTTGTGATGTCCGAGTCTCTTCTGTAAGCTCGCGATCTCCAGGACGAAAGGAAATGGGGAAGACCCTCCCCACTTTTGGGGGGCGGGGTGGAGTGGGGAGCTGAGGCTCATCGCAACGTTTGGTAGAGGTAAGCCGAGGTGAAGATGGCGTTGACCGTCAGGCTGACGGCCAGGAGACCTCGGAGAAGGAAGTTCCCAAAGCAGCCTAAGAAAGAAGGGAACCACGAGAGAGAGAAAAAGCGTTCGAGTTACCATTTTGGTTTTCAAAAGCAACGTCTTAGGAAATGCTGTCTCTCCTTACAGAATAACAGAGCTGGAAGGGACCTTGGAGGTCATCTAGTCCAACCCCACACCCTACACCGTTTCTGATAAAGGACAGTTCAGTCTCTTCTTGAAAGCCTCCAGGGATGAAGCCCTCACAACTTCCGAAGGCAACTTCTGTTCCATGGGTTGATGGTTCTCAATCAGGGACCTTGCAGGTCATCTAGTCTGACCCCCTGCTCAAGCAGGAGAGCCTATTTCGTTTCTGACAAATGGCGGATAATTAGAACAGAATAACAGCCGGAAGGGACCTTGGAGGTCTTCTAGTCTGACCCCCTACTCAAGCAGGAGAATATATCTTGCTGAATAAAACTCCGCAGCGGTGACAGGAAGGGCATCTGGCCAGTAATAAACACTGCTAGCTCCGTTCAGTTGCTCAGACTCCACCCCGCAAGGAATGAGGGGGGGGGGGTAATTAAAGATGATGATGATTGGGGTCTTAAGTTGAGGACTACACCTGTATTCTAATTTCTGGTTTGTCATCTTTGCCGCGCGGCGGGGGAAAGGGAGGGGAGCTTAAGATAACGATCAACTCACCCTTCCAGCCTGAAGGTTCTTCTTTTGTGGTGGTGTCAACAACACAATTGGATGAGTGGGACGAACCCTCCGCCTTTTTCCCTGAATCCTCGGTGGAGACGCTGCTGGCCGCTGTCACATCTGTGGGGAAAGTCAAAAGTTGAACTGTCCATGGACCAAAACTTTCCCCCCCTCCTTCATCCTTACACTCAACTCGACATTTTCTTAAATTCTCACCCAATTGTGGACAAACCAAGTTAGGTAAAGATTAAAGGTTCCCCCTCGCACACATGTGCTAGTCGTTCCCCATTCTAGGGGGCGGTGCTCATCTCCGTTTCAAAGCCAAAGAGCCAGCGCTGTCTGAAGACGTCTCCGTGGTCATGTGGTCGGCATGACTCAACTCCCGAAGGCGCATCAAATGCTGCTCCCTTCCCACCAAAGGTGGTTCCTATTTTCCTACTTGCATTTTTTAACGTGCTTTCGAACTGCTAGGCTGGCAGAAGCTGGGACAAGTCACGGGAGCTCCCTCCATTACACAGCGCTAGGGATTCAAACTGCCGAACTTTCTGACTGACAAGCTCAGTATCTTTTTTTTAAAATAGTTTTTATTAAACATTTTTACCTTTAAAAACAGAAAGAAAAACACCCCAGAAAAAAACAAAACATACATAACAATATAAAATAATTATACAGTGTCTTAGCCACTGAGCCACCCTTCAAACCAAGTTATCCATCCATAAATTTACCCAAATCTGGTTCGGGGTGTGTGTGTGTGTGTGTCAACTGATTTTAAGTGTCCTTCCAAAGATGAGATATGTTTGAAATGCGACTGCTCCAAGCGCTAACCAGTAGGGCCAATAAATGCCCCCGCGCCTTACAGAATGAGAGAGTTGGAAGGGGCCTTGGAGGACTTCTAGTCTGACCCCCCCCCCCAACCCCCTGCTCAAGCAGGAGACAAAAAATCCGTAGAGATTCTTGGTCATCCAGATCAGGGTTGTTTCCAAGGTGCTTTTTTTTAAGGAGGCCACTAGACTTTCTTGTTTCTTTTTCTTTCTTTCGAAGACATTTCGCTTCTCATCCAGGAAGCTTCTTCAGCTCTGAAGAGTCGAAATTGAGAAGTGGATGAGAAGCGAAACTTCTTCAAAAGAAAAACAAAAACAAAAACCAGAAAGTCCAGTGGCCTCCTGAAAAAAAGCATCTTTGAAACAACCACGACCAGGATGACTGAGAAACTCTGCAGAATTTTAGCTATACAATTTGGGATGAGGACCTTTGGAACGGTGTGGGAGTAGGAATGGATTTCCAGAGGGGGGGAAAAAAATGCAGACTACAGAAACCATTTGCACCACTCGGAGTCTCCGAGAGTCACCAACCAATGAAGCGAACTAATTGTCTCCTGCAAACTCCACTCCCCTTTCGCTCCTCTTTTAGTTCCCCTGGGAGGGGCCATTCATCGTCCACCTGTGACCTTACTCCCAAGTCGAGCCCTGTTCTTTAGCTGTTCCCTTGGTCTGGCAACTCTGTGCACACTGGGAACAGGCTCCAACTGTTCTTCTGCCTCACTGATGTCTGACTCTGAAGGCAGCTGATTGCTGTCAGACGGCCCTGGCCCCCTCTCTGCCTCCGACACAGAGCCCTCATCAGAGCCTTCCCCAGACTCCAGGACTGGCCCATCTTCCTCCCCAACCTCCTCACTGTCCGTATCTGTTGCCAGTTCCCACAACAATTACAGCCTTGCCGGACCCACGGGACTGCCCTTGGAGACTGTCCGGTATCTACATCTGGCTCTTCCCATGTCTCCAAAAGGAGCCTACCTGGTGGGCCATGCTCTCCGAAGTGTGTTTTTGGAAAGACGGACCGCTCCGGAGTGAACAGGCTGTTTTCCGAAGGGGCGAAATCTTCCCCGTGGTGGAGTTCGCTTTGTCCCCGGAAGAGCCGTAGCTGCTGCCCCTTCAGGTTCAGTCGAGCGGGGCTGATCAGAGGCCGGCGGAAGCGCAAGGAACTGGAACTGGAGGCCATGGAGCCGGCTACCGACGGTGCCGGCGAGGGCACCGGCGAGGGCATGCAGCTTCCGGAAAGGACTGGGAAATATTCTAGAAGGTCGGAAAGAAGCCGAGAAAAATGGGCGTTAGAATTAGCCGCATCCCAATTCCGCGCAAAATGGATATTCAATATTTTGAGAAATTTGTGGGCTCAGGAGTTTCAGGGGGAACAGGGCAGAAGCCCCCCCCCAATCCAGCTGTTTTCTTGGCCATCACCCCACACCAAAGGGGGGTGGCTCCATTGTGGATGGGGGAGGGCCGACCTTCCCGGCCTGATTCTACACAGGGTAACGGAGGCTAACATCCGGATTCCGGGTGTGGCAAGAGGGAAAAAAAAAGGGAAGTTCGTCCAAATGGGGGATGTGGAAGAGGAGAGGGGGACCCCACGCCCTCCGCTCACCTGATGCTGCCCAGTCCTTGGGGCAGGAGGCCTGCGAGGGCGGCCGACTTCCGCTGAACAGGTAGCCCGAATCTCAACACAGAAAACAAAAGATAGTTTTTAATCGGGATGGGTGGTCGAGGTAGGGTAACTGCGGCAATGTTATTGTATGAAGGGGGCAAAAAAGACGCAAGGAGAGGGGATGATCCAGATGGCGGAATCTGAAGAGGTGGCGCAGTGGCTAGAGGGCGGTACTGCAGGCTACTTCTGCTGCCTGCCGGCTGCCTGCAATTTTGCAGTTCGAATCTAACGAGGCTCCAGGTTGACTCAGCCTTCCGTCCTTCCCCGGTGGGTCAAACGAGGACCCGGATTGTTGGGGACAAGAGGCTGACTCTGTAAACCGCTTAGAGAGGGGAGTGGTGCGGTGGCCTAGAGACAGAGCTCTTGCCTCATAATCAGAAGGCTGTGTGTTCAATCCCAGGCAGAGGCAGATATTTCTCTCTCTGGGCACAATGAGAAGTTATCTGCAAGGTATGATGGAGTCATTAAAAGATGATGATGATTGTGGTATTAACTTGAGGATTATACCTGTAGTTAATTTTTAGTTTCCCATCTTTGTCGTGGGTTAGGGGGAGCTTAAGATAACGCTGAACTCACTCGACTATTTAACAAACTTTACACTAGTGAAGTAAATATCGGATTAAAAAAAGCAGGAAAGCCAGCTGTTCTGTCTTCAGCAAGGCCAAACACACAAAGGACTAGAAACTTAGAAAACTTGGAAAAGCCACCACCACCACCACCACACCAGCCAAAGTAAGGAAAGAAAACAAGCTTACCAGTCCTGGCCAGGGAAGGAATCGTGCCGAGCGAAAGGGCCCGATTCAGCCGCCCGGGGAGGGAAGAAGAGGACGTCCGACGCGGGGAGCAGAAAAGCCGCTGGTTCAACTGGAGGATACTGGGAGGACTGGGGATGAAAGGGAGGGGAGGAGAGGGGTAGGCGAAGCTGAACTCGGCACTGCTGGGGAAGATGGCCGCTTGGTCTCCGGAAGAAAACCTGCAAGGGAGACACACACACATACACAACGTTGCAAGGGCTTGCACAAAAGCTATCGGTTTTTTCTCCCCTTTCCCGCATTTGCTCAATAAAACAAAATCAAGTTTGTTTCAAGCAAATGGGGGACTTCGTAGGGGGTTTCGCTCCAAGGCATTTTATGGCGTTCCAGATGTCCTTGTCTCTCTTTTATTTATACAATCTCCGTAAGTCATTCTCTCTTGTAGCTTGTGGTTTGGCTTACATTTTAATAACGACAATGTTTTTTTTAATAATTTTGTTCTTTTAATTCAGTGCTGCATGCCTCCCGGCGTACTTTTTTCTGAGACAGCGGGGGTTGTGTAAATTTGATAAATAAGGTAAGGTAAAGGTTCCCCATGCACATATGTGCTAGTCATTTCCGACTCTAGGGGGCATTGTTCATCTCTGTTTCAAAGCCGAAGAGCCAGCGCTGTCCAAAGACATCTCTGTGGTCATGTGGCCGGCATGACTCAACTCCCGAAGGCACACGGAACGCTGTTCCGTTCTCACCAAAAGTGGTTCCTATTTTTCTACTTGCATTTTTTAACGTGCTTTCAAACTGCTAGGTTGGCAGAAGCTGGGACAAGTCACGGGAGCTCACTCCATTACGCGGCGCTAGCGATTCGAACTGCCGACTGTTCTGATCGACAAGCTGAGCACCTTAGCCACTGAGCCACCGAGTCCTTCTTGAAAATTTGATAAATAAATAAATACAATTGCAAATTAGTCTTCCTCTTTCTGTAAGGTTCTATAGAATCCTGAAAAGATGGAGTATGAGGCATTTTTGTTTTAGGGATGCATTTTTCAACCGAACAATTTTAAGGTGTGTGGACTTCAACTCCCAGGATTCCTCAATGGCAGGGGGAATTCTGGGAATTGAAGTCCACGCATCTTGAAAGTTGCACAGATCGAGAAAAAAGATCTAAACCAGCTACATTCTGCCCAAAGCTTAAAAGCACCGGACTACAATTAGCCGAATTATTTGATTTATATCTTCTGTGTGCAAGGAAATGTTCAGTTCCCTTCCCACAAAGAGGTATGAATTTCCAGGCAGTTCATCCATCCTTGGTGAGAAAAATATACCAGTACTTTTATCGGAGTTAGTGCCGGAGAATTTGAATTTGAAAACGACCCTTTTTTGGCTAATCGATAGGGATCTTATTCAAAAAGCAGGAATAGGAATGTGTGCATTTTTTTTTCTTGTCCAAATACCACATGCCTTGTTTGGGAATTGAAAAAAAAACCAACAGCAGCTGATGTTTCTCCGATAAGAGTATCACATCAGTGCAAGAACAAGACAGAAAAAGGTGTGGCTGAAATGGCAATGAGAATTGGGGAAGGGGTTTGGAAGAGAGGGAAGAAAAGAGAAAGGGGGAAAAAGACGAAGGAAAGATTGAGAAAGAAAAAGAGAAAAAAAGGGAGGGAGAGAGATTGATTGAGAAAGAGAGAAAGAAAAAGAGAAAGGGAAGGATAGAGAAAGAGGGAAAAAGAAAGGTAGGGAAAGAGAAAGATTGAGAAAGAGAAAGGAAGAAACAGAGAGAAACAGAAGGAAGGAGAGAAAGAGAAAAAAGGGAGAGAGAAAGGAAGGGTGGAAGAGAGAAAGATTGAGAGAAAGAAAGAAAGAAAGAGAGGGAGAGAGAGAAAGAAGGAGGGAGAAGAAAGAGAAAAGGAAAGAAGAGAAAGATTGAGAAAGAAAGAGAAACAGAGAGAAAGAGAAGAGGGAGAAAGAAAAAGAAAGGTAGGTAGGGAGAGAGAAAGAAAAAAGAAAAAGGGAAGGAGAGAAAGAGAGGAAGAGAAAGAAAGGGAGAGAAAGAGAGATAAAGAGATTGAGAAAGAGAAAGAAAAGGAAGGAGGGAGAGAAAGAGGAAGAGAGAAAAGGAAAGAAAGGAAAAGAAAGGGAAGAAAAAGGGAGGGAGAGAGAGAGAAAAAGGGAGAGAGAAAGAAAGAGAAGAAAAACTCACGAAAGGTTGTGTCGAACCTGTGCCATTTTGTAAAAAAAAAAGGCTTTGCAAAATAAAGGTGCTTTTTTTCCACCTGGATTTTAAATAAGACGCAGAGAGATTTTGTTTCAAGGGATGCTCCAGTGGATGGGAAGCATTTAAAAAAAAGAAGGGGGGGGGGGTTTAGAAGGTGCCGGAACACAATGGGAAGAAAAACCTGGCAGACAAAAACACGCAGGGATGAGTCCTCCTCCCCTCCGAGACAAAGAAACAGCCCCTCGCTTTAATCTGCATCCATCATCTCTTTCAAGGAATAAAGAAATAAACTGGACCGAATCCCTTTGGCCGGCTCTCGTGCAAGAATGGCTTTGTCTCTCCATCCGGGCACTGCCCATTGGTCTGAGGGCTGGGCACATTTACATGGCTCCCTGCCATTGGCTGAGCCCAGACGGTGTTTGGGGAGGGGGCGGTTCACAGCTCCCGCGAGCAAGGGGATGGGGGGGGGAGTCACTGAGGCGGCTCGGGTACCAGCCAATTCCTGGACAGAGGCGGCTGATGGGGTGGGGGGCACCAAAGGCATCATTTGAAGCTTGCTGGGTGGCAGGCGGGAGGAAGAGGAAGGCAGAAGAGGCTGAGGAAGGAAGGAGCAGGCTGGTACACGATATGAACCATCTTAAGGAGGAAGCAACGGGGTGGGAGATCTTGGAAAGTTGGACCAGCTGTTAGCAAGGAGTATCAAACCTTCCCTTCCCCACCATCCAGTCAGAGCTGAGGAAGCTTCTTGGGAGGAGAAGCGAAATGTCTTCGAAGAAAAACTAGAATGTCCTGGGAAAAAAAGCACTTTTGGGACAACCTTAATCTGGAAGTACTTGATGATCGCTACAGGTTTCCGAGCCAAAAGAAAATGTTCCCGATTTGTACCCCGTGATTCTGCTTAGCCGCCTTCTCAACTCCTTCTCCTCCTCCGAAGCAGGCGCAAGAAGCCATGAGGACTGGGGACATGATTATAGTTTTGAGCTGAAAAAGCTATTGTTCGGAGTTCAGGTCTGGTGGGCTGAAGATGCCACAAAAAGGATCTTACTTATTTTGAAAACTTTAAAAGTAAAGCTTCTCCTCGCACACATGTGCTAGTCATTCCCGACTCTAGGGGGCAGTGCTCATCTCCGTTACAAAGCCGAAGAGCCAGCGCTGTCCGAAGACGTCTCCGTGGTTCTGTGGCCGGCATGACTCAACTCCCGAAGGCGCACGGAACGCTGTTCCCTTCCCACCAAAGATGGTCCCTATTTTTCTCCTTGCATTTTTACCTGCTTTCAAACTGCTAGGTTGGCAGAAGCTGGGACAAGTCACAGGAGCTCCCTCCTGTTACGTGGCGCTAGGGATTCGAACCGGTGAACTGCTGACTGTTCTGATTGACAAGCTCAGCATCTTAGCCACTGAGCCACCACATCCCTGTCCCTTGAAAACTTTACACATCTCTAAATCTCTTGATTGAATTAAGATCACGTGAAGTGTTAATACCACTTTATAAAGCCTTGGTAAAGCAACACTTGGAATACGGCATCCAGTTTTGGTCGCCATGATGTAAAAAAGATGCGGAGACTCTAGAAAGAGTGCAGAGAAGAGCAACGAAGAGGATTAGGGGATGGAGGCTAAAACATATGAAGAACGGTTGCAGGAACTGGGTATGTTTAGTTGAATTAAAAGAAGGACTAGGGGTGACATGATAGTAGTCTTCCAATATCTCAGGGGTTGCCACAAAGAAGAGGGAGTCAAGCTCTTCTCCAAGGCACCTGAGAGCAGAACAAGAAGCAATGGGTGGAAACTAATCAAAGAGAGAAGCAACTGAGGAGAAATTTCCTGACGGTGACAATTAATCAGTGGAACAACTTGCCTCCAGAAGTTGTGAATGCCCCAACACTGGAGGCTTTTAAGAAGAGACTGGATAGCTATTTATATGAAATGGTATATAGGCTATCCTGCTTGAGCAGGGGGTCAGACTAGAAGACCTCCAGGGTCCCTTCCAACTCTTGTTATTTTATTTCTTTGGCGGGGGCCAACACAGTTTTTATATACCAACGCACCCCAAATTTTGCTTTTTTTGCAGGGGAAAAACCAGTCCTAGTTGAGCCATCCTGGAAAGACCTAGAGGGCTTCTGGACTCCAAACGCCATTGATGATCAGGGATGATGGAGATCGGAGTCCAAGAATTCCAGGAAAAGCAGAGAGATTCCTCATGGCCCTGGTGAGAATTAACCAAGTTCTTCTGAAGCCTGACATTAAAACCATTAAAAGCAAGAGATACCAGAAGGTAAATTTAGCTAAACCTGTAAACCAGGAAAGGAGGTGCGAAAGATTTTCTACGCTGTGTTTATCTGCACGGCCCGGGTTTGCTGATCATCCACAATCCTTCAGCTCCGGAGAAGGTGCTCAACCTATTTACCCTTTGCCAACAGCAGTTGGGGGAATCCCCTTAAAGGTAAAGTTTCCCCCCGCACATCTGTACTAGTCGTTCCCGACTCTAGGGGGCGGTGCTCATCTCCGTTTCAAAGCCGAAGACGTCTCCGTGGTCGTGTGGCCGGCATGACTCAACTCCCGAAGGTGCACAAAACGCTGTTCCCTTCCCACCAAAGGTGGTCCCTATTTTTCTACTTGCATTTTTACGTGCTGGGTTGGGAGAAGCTGGGATGAGTAACGGGCGTTCACTCCGTTACGCGGTGCTAGGGATTCGCCAAACTGCCGATCTCTCTGATCGACAAGCTCAGCGTCTTAGCCACTGCGTTCTTTGGGGATCACCTTAGAAAGTCTTCCCCCCCACTCTACTTTCCGTTACCAAGGAGGGAACGGCGAGCGTTTTTTATTGGAGCAAGCGTTATCCACCGTCACGATATACAGCAAGTCAAAAAAAAAAAAAAGTCAATTGGAAAAGCAGTATGGTCAAAGCGCCTTTTATTTTCAACAATTAGTGTTAACAAAACCAGGCACAGGGATTAAATATTAAAAGTTAAATAATCATAGTTCAATCATCATCGTCATCATCGCGACGCCTGAAACATTTCCTAAAGCTTCAACAGGTCTTTAACCCAGTTGGCCGAGAAAAATAATAATAATGAGGATCTTGGACAATCAACTAATTTTTCCCTAAGACGGAAACGATCCCGTTGAAAATCCGGAGGGGGGAGGGGGGGGATGGAAAGGAAAATCCGATCAGCTTTAGTTAAATTGCTGAGCTGGTTTCAAATAGGTTTAAAAATAGTTTCTATCCTCCGGCTGTCAAGACTCTTAAACACAACCACAATCACTCCATGCACACACGGAAACGTATTTCTAGTTTTTCTTTTGTCTTTGCTTCCCCCCCCCCCCCAAATTACTTGCACCAGGATTATGCTTTATGCTATTTATGTTGTTTGAATTTTTTGTCATGGATTGCAGCAGAGAGGCTAAAACCAATTTCGTTGGATGCGTGATGCACAATGACAATAAAGGCTAGACTATGCTGCTCCGGCTGCCCGCTACATGGTGAAATAAACAGTTGGACGGAGATGCGCGAGAAAAATCTAAAGAAAACCCGCAAACATGGTTATTTTATTATTTCTGTGTCTCCGGCTCAGCTCCGAGAGATAAAATTTAATTTAGATCTAGGCCTCCAAGCCCAAGTAACCATCATAACAGGGTTTGACCCCTTTTTTCAAGTTAAGTTATTCAGGAATGGAAAAAGAGCCAGAGATTCACATTTTTATCAGGGGTCCTTGGTGCTCTCTGAGCTTGCCTGTTTTCTTGCAGACGTTTCATTGCCCAAACTAGGTAACGGCATCAGTTGCGAGGGGAGTTACCTAGTTTGGATAATTATGAAACATCTGGAAGTAAACAAGCAAGGCCAGAGAGCAATAATGACTCTTCATGTCAACCCTGAGCCACAAATATCCTCCTTTTATTAGTATTATTTTTACCTCCCAGGTCCGAGCGGAGGAAATAAAACTCCGTTTTGCTGGTGGGACCCGCTGAGAATTTGTCACGTTAAGAAATCAAAGCTTATTCAACTAAGTATAAAGATATCTGCTCCAGTTAAATATAAGTTGGTTATAATATCAGAGAATAAATAATCCTACATCCGTGATTCCCAAGATTTGATTCGCCTATCTTCTTCACAAGGCCGCTTTTTTTTTTCTCTTTAAACCAAAGCAAAAGATTAAAAATCAAAATTGGAGGAAGGATTGAAAAAAAAAAAAAAACCACGAAGAAGAGAGAAAAAAAGCCTCCAGACCCGGGAAGTCGCACTACAATTCCTATCAACCACTGCACTCCTGTGTGGGCAATTGATGGGAGCTGTAGTCCAACCCTGGAAAAGAGGCGGAGGAGAATTGCAAAACTCTTGAAGAGATGAAAAAGATATTAAAGGTATTAAAATGCACAAACACACAAACATGCCCAGGATTAAAAATAAGTCCTCGCTTCTTTAAAAACAAGCCAAGGTGAGTAGGTTAACAAAAAAAAAAATGGATTTTCTTATATTTTCTGCAAAAAACACCAGGTTTTTCCAGAAATTACAGGTCAGAAAGAGAGGGGAGAGGACCAGTTATGCGTGGGCTTTTGCAAGCTGTCTTCCCTTGGTCGAAGCCCTTATCCAAGCGAAGTGCCCAAAGGCCACGTGTCAATTTAAGAAGTGGGGGAAAAATAAAATATGAAAAAGAAAACACCGCACCCTTCAAACCAAAGCCAACCCCAACATCCCCATGCAAACGTAAACGTACCCCATCTTTAGAACATGCAAAGAAGTGCTAATTCAAACCAGGTTCAATCCACTTTTAACCGCGAAGCCTCGAAGTCCATTAAAAGATTTTTTTTTTGCCCAAGTTCCTGGGATGTCCATAGAATTCCTCTTCCAGTGGGTTTATTCATTCATCACTTCCCTTAAGGCAGGGATGGCGAACGTTTTTGGTACCGAGTGACCAAACCGGAAGATGCGTTTCTGGAGCTGTGGAAACTTGGAAGACCAGCTGGGCCAGTACGCATGCGCGTGGCACCTGGTCTTCTGGTTTCCAGCACATGCCAGCAAGCGGATGTTCGCGCATGCCGGAGTGCCAGAAACCCGAACATCAGCTGGCCGGCCTGCATGCGCGCACAAGAAACCAGAAGAGCAGCTGGCAATGGCACACGAACCCATAGAGAAGGCTCCGCCATCACAACCTTAAGGGATTAAATTGCCTTCGACTCATTTTATCGACGTAATTTCTTTTTTGCTTTAAGCGAGACACCGCAACTACCCTAGTCAAAAATCAACCCGGCTCTCAAGACTGAAATGGGATGTTCACAACCATCCGTTTCTCTCTCCCCAACCCTCCCTGTCCCATGGAAGTGAAGCCAAGCCAGCCTGGGCGTGGCTCAACGGAGATGCCCCTCCCTCCCCCGGTAGCTGCCCTAGAGGAAGTGAGGAAGAGGAAAAAAGCTGAGATGGGAAGAGCGAAGATGAAGCCACGGGGAGAAATCTGAAGGCGTTTCAGGCACTTCAACCCCTCCCCCACTCCACCCGCCCGCCAAAGTCACTGCCGAGGCTCTGACCTTCGGGGCCGAGGTTTCCACTGACCCCCGGGCTTCCGCGTGGCCACGGCGGCTGCGAATCCCACCAAGCAGCACAGGGAGGTGGTACTGAACTTGGCGGTCTCCACCCAGCTGGGGATGTCCACCTGCAGATACCTCTCTACCAAGTGGAAGCCCATCAGCAGCAGCCACAGGAAAGCAGCGAAGGCGTCGATGCGTCGGAGCCTGGAAGGCAGAAAAGAGCGGGTCAGCTTTCGGGATAACCTGAAGGAAGACACCCTTGCACCGGGGTGTGCGTGTTCTGAGCTCTTCCCAAGAGCAGGAAGCAGACTCTTTGTCCCAACAAAAACCCCTTTTATTTATTTGCTGTGAATTCTGCTCATTCACATCCAGCCAAGTCTTTTGAGGGAGGATTTACGGTCACAGACCTTATCTAGCTTGGAGAGCTGCCAGGCCGATATTTGCAGAATTTGGCAAGGAGCCTCCGAGAGTTAGGAACCAATGAAGCGAACTAATGGCCTCCTGCAAACTCCACTCCCCTTTCGCTCCTCTTTTATTTCCTCTGGAAGGGGCCATTCATCGTCCTCCTGTGGCCTTACTCCCAAGTCGACTCCTTGTTCTTTAGCTGCTCCCTTCGTCTGGCAACTCTGCGCATGCACACACTGGGAACAGGCTCCAGCTGTTCATCTGCCTCACTGATGTCTGACTCTGAAGGTAGCTGATAACTGTCAGACGGCCCTGGCCCCTTCTCTGCCTCCGACACAGAGCCCTCATCAGAGCCTTCCCCAGACTCCAGGACTGGCCCATCTTCCTCCCCAACCTCCTCACTGTCCAAATCTGCTGCCAGCTTTGCTGGCGGGACACAACACTGTGTCTGTGTGGGTGTTGAGGACAGGGGGAGTTAATCCTCGATTGACAGCAATCTGCTTAACAACCGTTCGGAGTTAGGACGGCACTGAAAAATTTATTTGCAACCAGTCCTTGCACTTATGACTGATGCATTCCAAGAAGAACCCCAAAAAGGAAGATTCTACTGAATCGGTTTTACCTTCGGCTAATCCCCCTTCAAAACCTCTAGATCAGGGGGTATCAAACTCAAGGTCCTGGTGTCAGGCCTATAAGCCATCTTTTAAATTTGGGCCTTCAGGACTGCCCCATTTTCTACTGTGGGAAAACGGGAGAGGGGATTATATGGAGTATGGGAGATATATAGTCAAAATAACATTCCTTTCTCAGAGAGTGTGTGAGAGTTGGAAATATTAAAGGACTGACTCGTGGTGCCTCTGCCAAATGAAAACAGGCCAGCGTGTGTGTGTGTGTGTGTGTGTATGACGCGGCCACATGCCCCATTTTCGGCCGGCAGTGCTGCAGAAGGACGCCACCCCCCCCCCCCCGTTTCAGCCGGTGGGGTGCTGCAGACGGCGTCCGTCTTGTCTCCCCACTGGCCCATGGACAAGAACTACAGGGCCTTGATGAAATCCAGTTTGACACCCTGCTTTAGAGCTTTTATGAACAATCTTTTTCCTCCCAATCCCCCCCCCCACTTTCTTTTCTCCTCATCCCTTTTTTCCCCTTGCATGCTGTTGTCTCCAGAATATACCTTTCCAAAGCAAAGACTGCCTGTGTTTACCGCTCATTGGCCGGAAGCGTTGTAAATTTAACCTTCTCCGCGGCTCAATTTTTTGCATCTCTACACCGGTGTCTAAGGTTCAAGGGTTTTGTCGCGTGCTGCAATTCTGCTTGGGAACCGCCGGTGGGCTCCACAGTGGCTAGGGCTTTTAGTTAGGACAGGTAGAGGAAAAAGGACGCCGCGCTAGGAGGAGACTCTATGGTGGGGAAAGTGGACTTCCGGTCGGATTGAACGGGGTGGGAGGATGGAGCTTCCAGCTTTGTCTCCCAAACCCCTGCCCTGGGAGATCTAAGCGCCCCTACAACATGCTGGGTTATCGAGAGTTTGCATCGCAATCGCGGGCCCTTGGCTTCCTCCATCTCCCAAAGTCATTCACGCAGACCGCCCCTCATCGTACCTGATCCGTCCTCCCAGCAACATAGCCAGGAGGCAAGTGGACAGCCCCAGGATGACCACAGCCGTTTGATGGTTCTTCCCATAGATCCAGGCGGCTTCCAGCATCTCCACGGCTTGCGCTGAGAGAGACTGGATCGCCTCCTGCCAGTCCATCGATTCCAGGAGGGAGCCGTTACGCGGCAGAATCGCCGGCGGGGGTGGCCCGGTCTTGTTCTTTGACAGACCTGGGCTTGGCGGAAGCGGCGATGTCGCAGAGCCCGAGAAAAACGGGTCTCCTGACCCGTAGAGCGCCATCACCACAAGAGTGGCACAACTGAGGAAGGCTACAATCCTCAGCAGGATCACTCGCAGAGGGGTGGTATTGCCCACGGAAGCCGAAGCGTAAAAGCTCTACGGGGGGAAAAAATGAAACTTCAGACAACACAGTTCTGGTGTACGTTTTCAAAAATAAAACAACCATTTGACCAGGATGTCTCCTGCCTTGAGTAGGGGCTGGACTAGAAGACCTCTCAGGTCCCTTTCAGCTCTAAGAGTCTATGTTCCATCTTGGCGTGATCAATTTCTGGGAAACGTTTAAAGAGAATGGGACAGAAGGAAGGACCTCCCTCTCTCATCATCATCATCATTTAACGACCCCATCATCCCTTGTAGGGTGGACTCTGGGCAACTGAATGAAGACGAGTGTTTTCATGGCCAGATGCCCTCCTGTTGCCAATGAGGAGTTTTGTTCAGCAGATATATTCTCATTGTGCCCAGAGAGAGAAAAATCTGCTTCTACCTAGGATCAAACTCACAGCCTCCTGATTGCGAGGAGAGAGCTCTACTACCTCTAGGCCACCACACCTCCCTCCCTCTTTCTCTCTCCCTCTCTAAAAAAAGGGGTTCAGCGTCTTCTCTGCACCAAATCAAGGGGGAGGGGTGCTTTGCGGTCCTGGAAGACGGCACCAAGATGGGAGGTCACCTCTTCCTACCTGCATGTAACTCTTGTCGCTTTTCCGGCTGTTGAAATGGTGCCGGAGGAGGAGGGCTCGAAGCTGGCGGTTTTGATACTTGATATAATATTCAACGGCGGCTTGACAGGGCCGGCAGAGTTTATAGGTCTGCTCCAAGTGGTGTTTATATACTTCGATTTCTTCATCGTATTTGCCCTGCCCCAAAAGAGAGAAATTGGAATGAAGAATTTGATTGAGTGTTGTGGCCTGTCAGCCGCCGGCCCCTCCAGCAGCTGAATCAGAGGAGGAGGAAGAGGCATGGGAGACAGGGTCAGCATCGAGGCAACCTGAGGGAATGGAGCTGTCAGCGAGAGAGAGAGAGAGAGAAGGGGAGGGAGAGGGAGGGAGACAGTGAGACGGAGCCTGGGCCGTCCGCCAGCCCTCAGATGGAGTGTCCACAGCCCCCAGGTCTGGAGGTCGCTGATGAGGAAGAGGAGGAACAACAGAGGAACAACAGAGAGGAGAGCAGTGGAAATCTATGGGCCGGTCCTTGGGACAGAAGCGCCATCGCTGCTAGCGAAGCCCCACCCTAGTTCTGGGGATAAAAGGCAGAGGAGAGGAGAGCAGTAGAAATCTATGGGCCGGTCCTTGGGACGGAAGAGCTATCGCTGCTAGCGAAGCCCCACCCTAGCTCTGGGGATAAAAGGCAGGGGGCGGAGATGAATAAATGTGGTAGACAACTATTCATCTTCCGGCCAGACGGACTTGTTAGCCTGCCGTGAAAAGACTTTTTGCCAGGGCTGCCGGCGTGCCTAATAAAGGAATCTTTAAGTTCACTTCAGAGGGTTTGTTGTGTTTGGGGAGCTGGGTCAGAACAGATAGGTTGTCAGGTTTCTGAAAGATGCCCTAATTAATTCATGAGGCTCGAGCCAAGTTTCAAAAGAAATCCAGTCCTTTATTAGGAACCCCATTTTGGCAATACCCCACTGCAGTCAGATCTGACCTTATTTAAATTATGGCTGAACTTTGCCCCTGTTTCTTCCCTCCCCTCAGTCTGTGTCATGAATCACATTCTCCAATGAGGTGCCCGCCTCACAAGCCTGCTGTACTAATCTGAGATCCGACAGCAAATGCTTTATGAGTTGAAATAGGGTCCGTTTAGGAGACCAGTAACGGCTATCACTGCAGGTGGATGAACAATTACAGAGCAAATTCAGTTAAACTAAGCCCTCTTTACTACCCATACAAGTAATCCTCGACTTAAAACAGTTCATTTAAGAACTGTTCAAAATTACAACGGCATTGGAAAGAAGTGACTCAAGTGACTTTCAAACTTACAACTTGGCCATGTGATCAAAATTCGGATGCTTGGCAATTGGTTCATATTTATGACAGTCGCAATGTCCTGGGGTCACACGTGACCCGCTTTTACCGACCTTCCAACATGCCAGGTCCATGGGGAAATCCGGATTCACTTAACAACCGTGTTACCAATTCATTGATTCATTGAACAATAAGGGATAGCGTAAAAGGGGGCAAAACTCATTTAACAAGCATTTCACTTAGCAACGTTCAGTTTCAGGCTCAATTATGGTGGTAACGCGAGGACTACCTGTGTTTCCTTAAGCACCTGGAACGTGCAACTGTGTAGGGAGACAGCAGGGAAGTCCATCACAAAAATAGCGGTACAGAAAGGGGCATGAGCCCCGTTTGCGTACTTTTGGAAGAGGACAGGCCAGAAGTAAACAATGCACCCATTTTACACATGAGCAAGACTAAGGCCAGGGGCAAAACCAGCCAGGGGAAGGGATTTTCGTTTGCTGTCCCGCGGGGGAGGGCTCCCCCCCTACCTCTTCTCGGGGGGTGAAGGACGCCAGTTGCTTAATCTTCACAGTCTGGTGGTTGTTACACTTCTTACAAAGAAGAACTTGGCTGCTGACCCACTGTTGGGGCTTGGTGCGGTCGTAAAAGGCCTCCGCCCCAGACACGACATGATTTAGATTCTCCATGTATTGAGCTGGGATGGGCTTGTTGTAATCTCCATTCTAAGCGGGACGGAAAAAAAAAAGAAAGGAAGATTGTAACAAATCAGTTTTAACCGCCTTCGAAACCTCCACACCTGTGATGGTGAACGCATGGCATACGCCTTGCCTGTTTCTCTTCTAGGCTTCTGGCATGCATGCGTGCACGACGATCAGCTCTCCTTTGCGTGCGTGGCAGTGCCGAAAACCGGTGTCAGTGGCGCATGCACGCCAATAACCCGAAAGTTTGGCTTTTCCAGAGCATGATCCCTTTGCGTGCGTGGCGGAGCCAAAAAACGGCACACAGTTGTGCTAGAATCCAGAAGTTCAGCTTTTCTGGAGCGCGGCCCTGGCGGGCAAGCGTGCATGCATGCGCATCATGTTTCTGTACCTTTTATGAACAAATGCCGGGGGGGATAAAAATCATTTTTAAAAAAAGAATTTAAAAAATTTAAATCGGATTTTTTAAAAATCTTAAATCGGATTTTTTAAAATCAAATTTATTTCAATAAATGCTTTTGGAATAAAAAAAATCTATCTAAAGATAGTTTTCTATTTAAGATACACTAATAATTTCGTTTACTCAGCATGGAATGGAGCTTAGTTACGTAGCACGAGGCTCTGTATATTCTGCAATATTTAAATTTTTGGGGCAAACTCATTCAATGAATCCAAGCTCTGCCAGCTGAGATAACATGCACTGCGTTGATGCATTCACGCAATTTCACAGTAAGAGATACAATCATAAAACAAAGTTCAGGAATATTGCTTTATCCCAATTGTTTTGCAAATCTAGGTACACTACAAACTGTATGATTGTTTGAAGAGAAAGGCATCTGCGCCACCAGACTCTAAGTGTGAGGAGGGAGGACAAGCAGTAAAAAAGGAAGTGAAACCTTCTAAGCAGCTTATAAATATAATATTCGTCCCATTAAAGCGAATGGGACTGCCGTTGAAATCGAGTGGATTTAAATCAAGCCTTTTTATTAGCGATTTAAATTGTGATTTAAATTGAGTTGACTTAAATCAAATCCACTGTGCAAATTTGCAAGCAAGGACTGCCCTGTTCATCACTGGAACTTTTGTAAAATTTAGCTTCTCCAAGGCTCAATTTTAGCTTCTCTGCACCAATATCTAGGGTTCAAATCTTTGCATCGTGCTGTTGTTAGTTTTGGGAGGCATTGAGGCCAAAATGCAAGATTAATTAAACATCCCTAAATACACACAGCTATTAGGGACACAGTGGCTCAGTGGCTAAGACGCCGAGCTTGTCGATCAGAAAGGTTGGCAGTTCGGCAGTTCGAATCCCTAGCGCCACGTAACAGAGTGAGCTCCCGTGACTTGTCCCAGCTTCTGCCAACTTGGCAGTTCGAAAGCACATAAAAAATGCAAGTAGAAAAATAGGGACCACCTTTGGTGGGAAGGGACCAGCATTCCATGCGCTTTCGGGGTTGAATCATGCCGGCCACATGACCACGGAGACGTCTTCGGACGGTGCTGGCTCTTCGGCTTTGAAAAAGAGATGAACACCTCCCCCTAGAGTTGGGAATGACTAGCATATATGTGCGAGGGGAATCTTTGCCTTTGTCCCTGCAAAGGGACAGAAGGTGGAATTTCTCCTTGGAGATCTACAGTTGCAAAAATCTTGAATTTTGTTTCACTTCCAAGAGCAGAAAGAGAGACTTTTAAATACACAGCTACGTTTTTGCTTGGATTGGGGTGAGGAAGTGTCCCCCGAATTTCGTTAATCCTTTTCAATTAATCAGGGTCAATATGAATATGCACGTTTGCTTCAAAGGTATTCATTTTATAGCTAGGGGATGTTTCATATTAATTAATTTATCTCCTTTCTTTCTATGGCGTTTAGGATTCGAACTTATTCACAACAGAGCAATATTAGTACACCTATGTACGTCTCCTGGCTTTGTCAAATCAAACTAATTTAGATTAATTAAAACTCTTTTTAACGTTGCAAAAGGGCAGAAATGTTGATGGGCACAGGACACCAGCCCGCTGGGACCCCAAATGGGGAACACCCCACCCGGAGCAACGCCAGTCCCACCTCTTCAAATCCGTTGTACTGCTCACAATTCGGACAATCCCAGCAATTGCGATTCCCATATGGCACCACGGTGTCCTGGTTACAAAACCAGCAGTTGACCGTCGTGTGGGTGGGCTTCGGCCTGTGGGTTGGGGGGAGAGCGGGAAGCAGGAACGAGAAATCAAGAGCCATTAAAAAAAAAGATAGATGGACAATTGGTCCCCAACTTTGGACAATTCTGACCCTGTTTCCCCGAAAATAAGACCTCCCTGGATAATAAACCCAATCGGGCTTTTGAGCGCATGCGCTAAAATAAGCCCTCCCCAAAAAGTAGCAGCCAATGAGGTGACCATGCTTGCCGCCTCCTGCACCTCACAAATAATAAGACCTCCCCAAAAATAAGGCCAAGCGCTTATTTTTGGGGGTCAAAAGAAAATAAGATAATCATATTTTCAGGGGAACATGGTACCGTATTTTTTGAATTATAAGAGGCACCTGACTATAAGACGCATCTAAATTTAGAAGAGGAAAACAACAACAAAAAAGGTTTTTGGCCTCCACGTGCCACATTTTCAGCCCTTTTTGGGGACTTTTTTCCGGCCCTTTTCCGGTCTTTTTTCTACCCATTTTCGAGGCTTTTTTGGCCTATTTTTGAGGCTTTTGTTTGGCCCATTTTCAAGGCTTTTTTTTGGGGGGGGGGGGAAAATGGCCCGGAAAAAGCCTCAAAAACGACCTGAAAAAAGCCTAAAAAACAGGCCAAAAAAGCCTCGAAAACACCCCCCCAAATGCCCCGAAAATAGGCGCTCAGAGGCCCCAAAATGGCCGTCGGGTGGGCGGGGCTTCAGCAATATTCAGTCTATAAGACACACAGACATTTTCACCCCTTTTGGGGAGACATAATTTTGCATCATATAGTCCAAAAAATACAGTAGTTGTTTCTCCAGCTTCACACCCATATTTTAAATCACAATGTTTGCACAAAGAAGGGGTATGCCACGGTCCTTCCGTTGGGGTTGGGTCTCACAAGCAGGGCCCAATCCCTATTTTGTTCATGTCCCACCCCTTAAACTGGACTCCATTTTAACCTATGGGACCCATCGCCCACCACAGGTTGAACCTTTTGCTCCAAAAATGGCACAAAGGCATCCTGGAAGGCCCGTTGGCTGGAGAGGATGGAGAGAAGCCATGTGCTGGTTGCTTAGTAACCCTGCCACTTCCTGCCTGCTTCAGAAGAAGCTGTGGTTTTTTTTTGCTGGTTGCCTAGTAACCCTGCCACTTCCTGCCTGCTTCTTCAGAAGGGGTTTCCGTTGCCGGGCAACGGAAGCATCTTGGGGTCACCTAGCAACGGTGTCATTAGGCTGGTCCAACAGGCAGCACCCCTCCCCACCCCAATATAAGAAGTTTTTCTTCCTACTGTCTGCCCAAAAGCGTAAAATAAGATAAAATAATAACATATAAAATAAAATAAAAATAAAATATATAATAAAATAGGAAGCCATTTTTCCCCCTTTCTGGATTAGACTGAGGGAGAAGAGAAAAAAAGAGATGTCTGGGGAGGGACCCACCCCACAAATAAAAATCTAATATGAACACTTGTGCATCGCATGTGACCAGCTGCTAGGACTAATTAGAGGGGAGGGGGATGTGGCAGCCCAATTCCCCCCCCCCTGAAAATTGCAGAACTGGCATCCAGCTATGGGGAAGCCTATTTCCCCTAGAGACCAGGATTGGATGTCAGCACCTGTTGGATGTCTGCCTAACAGGCGGCACAGCAAATGGCAGAGAGGAGAGATTCCACAGCATCTGGACACCTGTTCCCATGTGGCTCTGCCCCAAGGGGTGTCTCCTGCTTCCTTGATGATCCCCAACAGGCTTTCATAGTATTTATAAAGCCTCTATTCTCTAGCTTGGCTGCTTTATGAAAGCAGGGGACTACAAAACCCTCAGTGCTTGGGGTTGAGGGTTTGAGAATCAAGGGATTTGCAGAGGAAGGCTACCGCAGAACAGCTACATCCTAAAAAGTGATTTTTTTTAAAAAAAAAAAACCCACTTGCTTTAAAAATCAATTTAAACTTTTCATTAACTTTCCATTAAATTGACAAAATCGACACTATTTTAAAAAAAATTATAAATAGAAAGAGCAACATATTCAATATCCATAAAGACGGTGTGTTGGATGGTTACAATTCCTTTGAACAAAAATACTCCACATCTTAATAGTGCTGATATTCTCTAGCACTAATCTTAAAGTAACAGTGCTTTTCCTTCATTATATTAATACATATTCATTATTAATACTGGAATTAACTTACAACTTGCAGTAATCAACCGTGATGATAAAATTAATCTTTTATCTTAGAGTTTTAAAAGTTCTAACTCCTGCTTCTCTTATTTAACCATCAATGGAACAAATCCCATATCTTAAAATATTCAGTGTCTTTAGCCTATTCATTTCTGCACATTCTAAGATTCTAAAAAATTCTAAAAGATTCTAAAAATCCAAGCTATTTTTCATTAGGATGTTGCTCATCAGACTTTTAAAGTTTTTTTTTTTTGAAGACCCCTTTTCTTTCTCTCTGGAGAAAAACGAACCAATCCCAGCCAATTCCTATTTTGAAAATAAATTTATTTTTTTTAGCAACAGCCGACTCAGTTAGGGAAACTGTCAAATCATTTCTTTCTTTCTTTTTTTTATTTTTTAAACATACAAAAATTCCAGTTTCAATTGAACAGTGTATTGTCTGGGTGCTTACAACAATATTCATTACATTAGTATCAATTATAGGAATGTTAGTAACAGTAGTAATCTATTTATTTAACCAAGTTAACCTATCTTCGTTATATCACTGATACTTCAAGTCAAGTAATTTCTTTAAGGGTTAAATGAGCCAGTTGAGAATTATTTCATATTAGGCTGTTAGCTTGTCAGAAATACTTTCCCAAACCCATCAATAAAAAAAGAACATGTAAATATTAAAAGAACTTTAAATCTCTCATGAGAACACCTTGGCTGCATGTTTGAAATATCCTTCTATTTTGTACATAGGGTAAGTATTTCTTCCCAATTTTTTTTTAAAAATTTTTTTTATTTTATTTTAATATAAACAATCCATCTTCCATTAAACAGTGTGCCGTTTGGGTATAAATATTTTGTGCAATAGCAGTTAAAAATTACAATCATATTCGTTATTTAATCTATTCCTAGCTTAACACCAATACTTTAAATGTGTAATACTATAAAAATCCTCTTCTTGATTTATTTAACTCTATTTAACTATGTTGATTCTATGAATCCATTTTCTATATTTTACACATCTACTTCTAATTCTTATATTTATGCTCTAAACATTGATAAAATGATTCCCATATCGTATAATAATCAGTTTGTTCTTTCTCTTTAATTGCCAGTGTTAAATCTGTTCATTTCTGCACACTCTAATATTTTCCTAATCACATTCTCTGTGTTTCTGCCCAACTTTTAAATTGCAAATACAGAAAATAAAGGATCCTATCAAAGTTTAATGCATTTCCTTTTTATTGGAACCAATAAAACACATGAGAAATAATAGACAGATGAGCTGTCTTTTGAATAAGCGTAAACAGCCAGATAAATTAGTCTTTTTTCCAAGCTAAGCCCTAGCAGTTCTCTGTTCTTTAAAAAGTAGAAGGAAAATGTTATTAATTCTTTGCAGTGCGCTAATGAACTGGGTATTTGATAGACAGGTGTCTCAGAAATAGCCAATTGTTCCTGAAAGAATTTTTGGCAGCATCTCTATACGAGTACCAACCAACTGCTAATATAAACTGGAAATCCCTCAACTTCTGCTCGCAAGTAATCCTTGTCTTAACAACCACAACTGAACTCAAAGTTTACATTGCTGAGCAGGACAATTGTTAAGTGAGATTTGCCCCATTTTATGACCTTTCTTGCGTGCTGCAGTTAAGTAAGCAATCAGAACAGAGCTGGAAGGGACCTTAGAGGTCTTCTAGTCCAGCCGGCTGCTCAAGCAGGAGACCCTGCACCATTTCAGACGGGTGGCTATCCAGTCCCTTCTTCAAAACCTTCAGGGATGGAAGCACCCACAAATTCTGGTGGCAAGCTGTTCCACTGGTTAATTGTCCTCTCTGTTAGGAAGTTTCTTAATTTCTGTCTTCAATCTTCTTAGTTGCTCTTCTCTGCACTTTTTCCAAAGTCTCCACATCTTTTTTTCTAATCTGATGATCAAAACTGGATGCAGAATTTATAAAATGGTAGTAATACTTCCCGTGATTTTGATTCTACGCCTCTGTTTATAATAGGCAAGAATAAGGATTGTATACCACTTTATAAGGCCACACTTGGAATAAGGCATTCAGTTTTGGTCGCCACGATGTAAAAAAGATGTTGAGACTCTAGAAAGAGTGCAGAGAAGAGCAACCAAGATGATTAGGGGACTGGAGGCTAAAACATTAAGAACAGTTGAAGAACTGGATATGGCTAGTTTAATGAAAAGGAGGACCAGGGGAGACATGATAGCAGTGTTCCAATATTGGAGAGGCTGCCACAAGGAAGAGGGAGTCAAGCTATTTTCCAAGGCACCTGAGGACAAGAAACAATGGATGGAAACTAAATCAAGGAGATAAGCAACTTAGAACTATAGAGAAATTTCCTGACAGTTAGAACAATTGATCAATTGAACAACTTGCCTCCATAAGTTGCGAATGCTCCAACACTGGAAGTCTTTAAGATGTTGGATAACTCTTTGTCTGAAGTGGTGTAGGGTTTCCTGCCTAAGCATGGGCTTGGACTAGAAGACCTCCAAGGTCCCTTCCAACTCTGTTTTTCTGTTCTATTCTGTATTAACATTTTTGGCTGTCGCTGCACATGGCTGGCTCATGTTTAATTGATTGTCCCTCTCACAATTACTGTTGTTGAGTTGTTTTCGCCTTGCAGTGGTTAACTCCGTCACACAGCTGTTCCGTGAATCTTGACTTGGTTTGTGAGAAAATTGCAAAACGCAACCGTCATTCACTACTTGGAAGTTGCTAAATGTCCAAATTTTGATCACATGACCAAGGGGACGCTGCAGTGGTTATATGTGTGAAAAATGGTCTTAAGTCACTTTTTTCAGTGTTGTTGTAACCTCTGAATGGTCACTACATGAATAGTCCAGGACTACCCCATTTTCTAAAACTGAGGTAGATCCAAACCCATGTAGCACAAGCACAGTACCCTCGGAGGTCAACCGTTGCACCCCTATATTTCCAGTTTCTTGGAGAAATCCATAGCAGTAGTAATCTATCGCCTTAGTGCAAAAGGATGTTTTTGGTTTTTTTTTTAAGGTTCCTATCCAAAACCAATTAAATTTGGTTTTGTATTATTTATCCTGTTTTCAGAAGGGTGCAGAAAAAGGACATCTCTCATTTAGAAATTCAATTTGTCTGAAATGGTGTAGGGTTCCCTGCCTAAGCAGGGGGTTGGACTAGAAGACCTCCAAGGTTCCTTCCAACTCTGTTATTCTGTTGTCGTTAGTTGCGAAGTCGTGTCCGACCCATTGCGACCCCCATGGACAACGTTCCTCCAAGGCCTTCCTGTCCTCTACCATCCTCTGGAGTCCATTGAAGCTCACGCCGGCTGCTTCGGTGACTCCATCCAGCCACCTCATTCTCTGTCGTCCCCTTCTTCTTCTTTAGCCCTCCATCATTCCCAGCATGAGGCTCTTCTCCAGGGAGTCCTTCTTCCTTCTCATTAGGTGGCCAAAGGATTTGAGTTTCCTCTTCAGGATCTGGCCTTCTAAAGAGCAGTCAGGGTTGATCTCCTCTAGGACTGACCGACAGAATTATACACAATATTTTTCTTCTCTTTCCTAAATAGGCTTGATATTGTGACCAGGGAGTTGGTGGCAAAGGACCCATAATCCACAGCAGCTCCCTCCTGTTCTGGCTATAACTCCCTTAACTTCCCTGCAGTGGGGCTGGAGGAAGTGGCCTTCAGCCTGTGGGCTTAGCAGCTGTTGGGTTAAGAAGACAAGGAGTCCAGTGTCTTGAGTTTTCAACAGCATGGCTGGAAACCAGCCAGCTCATGTGGGTCTACATTGGGGCTTATTTGTGGGTGTTGGTTAGTTCTTCCAAAGAGGAGGGGACCTAAGGTGGAGCAAGGAAGGAAGGATGAATCTCATGACCCCGAGATGGATACTTCCTGTCTTCTACTGGAGCCCATTGAAGCTCACGCTGATTGCTTCGGTGACTCCATCCAGCCACTTCATTCTCTGCCGTCCCCTTCTTTTATTGCCCTCCATCGTTCCCAGCATGAGGCTCTTCTCCAGGGAGTCCTTCTTCCTTCTCATTAGGTGGCCAAAGTCTTTGAGTTTCCTCTTCAGGATTTAGGACCTTCTAAAGAGCAGCCAGGGTTGATCTCCTCTAGGACTGACCGGTTGGATGGCCTTGCAGTCCAAGGGACTCAATGCAGGAGTCTTCTTCTCCAGCACCAGAGTTCAAAGGCCTCCGTTCTTTGGCGCTCAGCCTTCCTTACGGTCCAACCTTCACAGCCATCCATTGCAACTGGGAAAACCATCGCCTTAACTATATGCATTTTTGTTGGCAGGGGGTTCTCTCTGCTTTTTAGGATGCTGCCTAGATTTGCCATAGCTTTCCTCCCCAGGAGCAAGCCTCTTTTAATTTCTTGGTTGCAGTCCCCATCTGCGGTGATCCTGGAGCCCAATTCTAATTGCCCAATTTCAGGCTAATGGATAGAAACAAAAATGCTTCTATAGGAAGAAAAAAAAAGACTTGCTTGAAATCTAGCATTTATCACATTCCAAAGAGAGAGCGTCAGCCTCGTTTGGCTTAACCCTTTCACAAAAATTGCTTCCCTTCCCATCCCCCAAATCTTCTCCCTTCTGAACTGACCATTTTTTTTGTTCCTCAAGCTAGGAAAATACTAATATTTTCCCGCAGGCCGTATTTTTTTCCTGTAAACTCCATCTCTGGTTGTTTTAAGCCACAATTGTGCCACAGATCTTGGCTCTGCTCGATGTTTTAATATTCTCTAGTGGAAATTCAGCACAGGTTGGTTCTCTGGTTATACCATTGTTCCAGTGGTGGGTTCCGGATTCCGTTGCAACCGGTACGCTGCGTACGGGGCCGGCTACCACCTTGAGACACCCAGGTGCGTAATTGGCCCAGTTACGTAAAAAAACGGTAAGGAACGGGGGCGGGCAGGTGAGCCAAACGAGCCACCGTTCCGGTACAGTGGCCGCTGCTCCCAGCTACCACCGGTCGGCTGTACCACCCAGTACCCACCACTGCATTGTTCCCAGCCAAGCGGGTTGGGGATGATGGGTCCTCCGATACTTAAGAGGAAGGAATATGTCGCATCTCTGGGTCCTTTTTTTAATATATGAAAACTGCTGAATAAATATTCGAAGGACTTTTGGCTGTTCAATCCCCTTGTAAAAATAAATCAAGTTCCCCCCCTTTTAAAAATCTCGAATCACTTAAAAAACGGAATAACTTTCAGAGCAAAAGCATTATTTTAATATTTTAACAGTACACTATATTATTATTTTAAAACATTGGATCTAATACAGGTTCATTTAGTGACCGTTCAAAGTTATAACGGCACCGAAAAAAAGTGACTTATGACCATTTTTCACCCTTACGACCGTTGCATCTCCTCCATTGGTCACGAGATTAAAATTCAGATGCTTGGCAAGTGATTCATATTTATGACGGTTGCAGCATCCTGGGGGTCACGTGATTCCTTTTTTGCGACCTTCTGACAAGCAAAGTCCACGGGAAAACCAGTTTCACTTAACAACCGGGTGACTCACTTAGCAATTGCAGTGATTCACCTAACAGCTGCGGCAAGAAAGTCCGTAAAACAGGGCAAAACTTGGTTAACAAATGTTTCACTTAGCAACAGAAATGTTCCGCTCAATCGCAGTCATAAAGTCGAGGATTATTGCAACTGCTTTTGTGTAACCGGATAAAGCTCGGGTCTGCCTTTGTGTGTCTTGTTTAATGTGATATGTCAATCCAGTAATAATAAATAAATAAATAATATAATAAATATAATACCTGCTGCCCTTGGATTTCCCTGTGGTCTCCTATCCCAAAAACCCGACGTGGCCTCTAAAGACCCAGCTTCAATAAAACAAAATCTGTAGCAAAGTTGTGTAGCATTGCCTTCGCACATGAACAATCTCGCATTAACCTCTGCTTCTCCAGGAATCTGGTTTCCGGGAAGTTGTGGCCATTTGGGGGTAAAACAAATTGGATGGCACAGCTCAACATTCTGATTTTCCTTACAAATATCACACACACACACCCCCGAAGGCAGGCCACCAATTCGCTAACTTATCCCAAAGGGATTCTTTCTGTAGCTTGGGTGTGTTTGGTATATGTGATATTCTCTTTCTCTCCCCCTACCTCTATCTACTGTATCTTATCTACCTACCTACCTACCTCTATCTACCATATCTACCAACTTATTTATCTATCTACCTTATCCATCTTATCTATCTACAGTATCTCTTAACTATCTATCATCTATGTACCTCTACCTCTATCTACTTCTACCTCTATCTACCTTATCTATCTATCATCTATCTATCTCTATCTACTGTATCTATCTACCTACCATATCTATCTATCTATCTATCTATCTATCTATCTATCTATCTATCTATCTATCTATCTTCCTTATCTGCCTGTCTATCTATCTACCTTTAGCTACTGTAGCTAACTATTTTATCTACTGTATTAACTATCTACCTTATCTTCTATCTACCTCTACCTTATCTATCTATCTACCTATCTATCTACCTCTACCTCCTGTATTTATCTACCATATCTACCTACCTACCTACCTACCTACCTTCTATCTATCATCTATCTATCTATCTATCTATCTATCTATCTATCTATCTATCATCTATCTATCTATCTATCTATCTATCTATCTATCTACCTACCTACCTACCTACCTACCTATCCATCCATCTATCATCTATCTACAATCTCTCTCTCTCTCTCATCTATCTATCTACAATATCTCTCTATCTCTCTATCTACAATACCTCTCTATCTACTCTAGCTACCCTACCTACCTACCTACCTACCTACCTACCTACCTAGGCCATTTCCTTTTCCAAGTTACTTTTAATTACCATGCACCGCAGCCAGGCACACACACAAACACACACAATTACTCAAATTATGCAAAGTTGAACCCGGAAGGGCTGCACTCCCATGTTCTCAAGGCACGTGGGCTGGCAGGCTGCATAACGCTCCCCAGAGCGAATTCTTCCCCCTCTAAAGACATCCCAACGTTCCCGCCTTTGGACTCACGGGAGGGAGGGGGCAACACCTCCAAGTACATCCCGGGGACTTTGCCCCCCATCTGCGAGACCCCCTCCCAAAAAAACTTTTTAAGCTCTTGACAAAGCGCGCGAAGTGGAGGCATGGGTGGGTGGGTAAAATCAAACGGGGAGGTTAAGACAGAGCGCCGAGTCTGCCCACCCCAACCCAGCCCACCCAAGTCGTAAGGAGACAAATCCGCCTCTGGGCCTCGTCGGGGGTCCCCCCCCCCTTTTTTTTTTGTCCCGATCGTGAGGGGAGGAAATATTATACAAAGCCCTGTGCTCGGCCTCCTCCTTACCTTCGCGCGATTTTATAAAGCAAGACTCCGCCGGCAGCGGCGGCGCACGCGGTCACGCCGAGGCCCCCGGCCAGGCCGCCGGAGTAAGCCGCCACCAAGGCGCCGACGTCTTCCATTGCGGGGCGGGGGGGAGAGCCGTGGGGTGCAGAGGAATGGAGAAGGGGATTTAAATAAAAAAAAAAAAAAGAGAAACGGAATATCAATCCGTCCCGGATGGATAAGGGGAAAAAAGCGGGGGGAGAAGGGGTCGCCGCCGCCGCTTCCTCCTTCTTCTTCCTCGTGCTGCGAAAAAAATAATAATGAAAAAAAAATCCCCGCGTGTCTCCGAAGCGCCGCGCCGATGGAACGTTGAGTTGCCTTTTTAGAACGTTCGGCGCCGCTTTGGAACGTTGACTCGCAGCTCTCTTCCCTCCCCGCGGGGGGTTAGAACGTCGGGCAGCCAATCGCGCGGCCGCCTGGGGGCGAACGTTCCAAGGGGGAAATCCAGCGGCGGCGGCGGCGGCTGGTTGGGATCAGCGGCGCCTTTTCCTCCTCCTTCCCTCGCGTTGACCTTCCGCGGCTCCGCCTCTTCCAGCGAGCCCGGATCCTCCTCCTGGGCATGGGTGGAGGGATCGAAGAGGGGATCCTACAGGGTTACACACGGTCCCCACCCTCCCATCCACCCACAGCGCGGGATCCGGGGAATCTTCCTTGGCGGGGATCGTCTGCTGGCCTCCCCGCGGCTTGTTTCTCAAGCCCCGCGACGTTCGCTCGAGATCTCCGCCGCTGCAGCCGGCGCGGTTCTTTTTTATAACAGAAGGCGGGGAGGGGGGGGGACTGTAAGGTGGGCGGCGGGGGAGGCTGAAGGGCCGCCTCGTGAAAGGGCAGCGTCGTGCCGGGAGCCGAGGGGAAGCGACTCCACCAACGCGCGAGGATTTTTTTTTAAAAAACAACCACCACCAAGGGCGAAGGGTCCACGCGGGGACGGAGACGTCGTGCTTTCAGCCACGGGGAACGGTCACGCTTTATTTAAAGCCGCCTCGGGCGTCATGAAGCGAAACGGTAGGTAGGTAGAAAGAAATTTGGAAAATAACGGGGTTCCTCCCCCCCCCATGATCGCCTTCAGTGCGAGATAGACAGACAGACAGACAAGGTAGGTAGGTAGATATAACGAGAGATAACGTAAATAAAGAAATATAACTAGATAGATAGATATAGATAGATAGATATTGGAAAATAACAGGGTTCCCCCTCCTAAGATCGCCTTCAGTGCTGATAGATAGATAGGTAGATAGATATAGATGTAGGTAGTAGGTGGATAGATAGATAGATAGATAGATAGATAGATAGATAGATAGATGATAGATAGATAGATAGAGATAGATAGATAAGGTAGATAGATAAGGTAGATAGATGGTGGGTAGATAGACAGGCAGACAGACAGACCAGTTAGGTATAGATAAGGATAGATGTGGATGGATGGTGATAGATAGACAGACAAGGTAGGTTTAAATAACAAGAGACAGATAGATATAGAAAGATCAAATCTTTCTTGATCCCTGTTCAGTCCCAATCTGGAATTTACACAGGTAGAAAATCGTGTGGTTTGGGAGCCCACCAGAGGTGTAACAGCAGTGTTCCAATATTTGATGGGCTGCCCCAAAGAAGAGGGGTGTGTCAACCTATTTTCCAAAGCACCTGAAGGCCAGACACAATGGATGGAAACTGATCAAGGAGAGATTCAACCTGGAAATAAGAGGAGAAATTTTCTGACTGTGAGAACAGAAGTTGCCTTCGGAAGTTGTGGGAACTTCATCCCCGGAGGCTTTTAAGAAGAGATTGGACTGTCATCTGTCAGAAATGGTGTAGGGTCTCCTGCTTGGGGGGGGGGGGGGGGTTGGACTAGATGACCTACAAAGTCCCTTCCAACTCGGTTAATCTGTATCTACCTGCCTCCTCTCTTTCATTAAGCGTTCATTCATTCTTCTTTATTATTTGTATTCTGCTTTTGTTTTTTATTTTTTTTACCAAACTCGAAGTGGCAAATATATCCCATGCATCTTCCTCCTTTTTTTCTTTTCCCCATAACACAGTTTCCCCACTTGGCACCAATATGAAAATAGCCTTTTGATTTCCTGGTAAAGCTTCAAGTCTCGGGGATCACTGCGTGGTCTCCGTTCTATTCCCAACACGATTTAACTTTGTTTAGCTTGTAAGCCCAAACAGAGGCTGCTCTCTGAAAAATTAAGTTTGCACAAGTCTCAAATCTGTAGTGTGTGTGTATGCGTGTATATATATGGTGGTGGGGCGAGAAGGGAATGCCTCTTCCTAAATTTCTCCATTTGGGCTAGAATTGTTACTAGTCCTCAGCGGTCTGTTTGAGATTCCATTTCAATAGAATACACAACGTAATTGTATATCTATCTGTAGTAAGAATAAGGGCACAAATTCGTATTTTTATATTGTTGGCTTCTATCATACCACAGACTGATTATATTTTTTTGAAAGATAAATTCAGTATATATAAATATGTAGGCTGTGCAATGACATTGCAATCTGACCTTCACCAGAAATATCCTGTAGAAGAGAATAATTAAAAAAGGAGAAATATCCAATACCTTAGACTAACATATCCCAAGCAGTTCACGCGCCTGTGAACATTTCACAGCTAATAGTGGGTTTTTTTCCCCTCCAAGAAACATCTCTCAATCTGTTATGGCCTACCAGTGGAGCTGGAAGCAGATGCGGACAGTGAGAAGGTTGGGGAGGAACATGGGCCAGTCCTGGAGTCTGGTGAGGGCTCTGTGTCGGAGGCAGAGAGAGAGAGCCAGAGCCATATGCCAGTTAACAGCTGCCTTCAGAGTCAGACATCAGTGAGGCAGAAGGACAGCTGGAGCCTGTTCCCAGTGTGCGCAGGCAGTGTTTCCAGAAAAAGGGAAGAGCTAAAGAACAAGGGTGGACTTGGGAGTAAGGCCACAGGTGGATGATGAATGGCCCCTCCCAGAGGAAATAAAAGAGGAGCGACAGGGGAGTGGAGTTTGCAGGAGGCTATTAGTTCGCTTAGTTGGTTTGTGACTCTGAGACTCCTTGCCAAAAATTCTGCAGATATCAGCCTGGCAGCTCTCCAAGCCAGATAAGGTCTGTGACCGTAAATCCTCCCTCGAAAGGCTTTGCTGGATGTGAATGAGGAGAATTCACAGCAAATTAATAAAAGGGGTTTTCGTCGGGACCAAGAGTTGGCTTCATGCTCTTGGGAAGCCTCGGTCAGAACACAATCAAAGAATTGCAACTTTCCACAATAAAGATATGTGTGTGTATATACATACATACATGCATACATACATATAAAAGAGGTTGTCCCAACACCATCCACAGAAATTAAATAGCATAATTTAATCCAGTCATTCTTTTAATTTCTGAACCTTGTCTCATTTAAGTTAAAAAAAAACTGTTATTAACATACCTACCTTTAAAAACAAAGATTCTGGAAGGGAAATTGCAGGGAGAGGGAAGGAGGGGTAGAGAGGAGAAATGCCCCCTCCTCAAAACAACATCCAGCAAGCAGACTGTCCATTTCAAAGTTTTTTTTCCCCTAGTGTGTTGTGAACTGTCCCACAATCGTTGTGAATATATATATATATATATATATATATATATATATATATATTTCGGTCTGTGCTTCGGACGGCTCTATTTCACTTGCTCTTCTAAAAGATACACAATCAATTCGTAGGTGGAAAGGACGATGGCTGTGTTTGGAATTTGCCGCATCAGCTGGGCGAAAAGTCCACGGTAAAAAGCAAAATACCCTTCTTCCTGGAATACTAGCCGGGCCGTCTGGAGGAAGGACTGGTACTTGGTGCCTTCCTCACGTAGCCTTGTCCGGATGACCTCTGTTGGGGGGAGGGAGGGGCAGAGAAGGAGAAGCGAAATGTCAACACAACAGCCCGCGTTTAAATTCAGTACTGATTGCGGGTGGCATAAAAATTTATAGGGAAAGGTAAGGGCTCCCCTCACACATATGTGCTAGTCATTCCTGACTAGGGGGGCAGTGCTCATCTCTGTTTCAAAGCCGAAGAGCCAGCGCTGTCCGAAGACGTCTCCGTGGTCATGTGGACGGCAAGACTCAAGTCCCGAAGCCACACGGAACGCTGTTCCCTTCCCACCAAAATTTTTCTACTTGCATTTTTTACGTGCTTTCGAACTGCTAGGTTGGCAGAAGCTGGGACAAGTCACGGGGGCTCACTCCGTTACACGGCGCTAGGGATTCGAACTGCCGAACTGCTGACTTTTCTGATCGACAAGCTCAGCATCTTAACCACTGAGCCACTGGGTCCCTATAAACTTTATAAAATGACTCTAATTCTGCAGGCTAGTGAAAGTCTCCACCATTGTTAAGAGTAAAAAAGTTCCAAATTCAGAAAACACCTAAAAATTAAGCATCTCGGAAGTTACCGTGAAGCACCAATTACCAGCCAAATTCATTGATCTTCTATTGCACAGAGATTGCCAAATTTGGCCATGCGTAAGTGTTAAAGACACCTGCGTCCTGCTTGATTTAAATCCCCCGTCCTTTCTGCGTGTGCAGTTGTTTTCTCACAAAAGAACGCTGCTGGGAGGGTGGGGTACGTTCCAGAGCAAGGAACAATAAGGACTAGAAACCTGATTTTCACAACAAGAGGAGGCAAACCCTTGGAGTGGTGTGGTGGCCTAGAGGTGAAATCTCGCCTCACAATCAGGAGGCTGTTGAGTTTGATCCATATTTTTTTCTCTGGGCATACTGAGAATATATGTGCTGAACAAAACTCCGTATTGGCAACAGGAAGGGCATCTGGCCAGTAAAACACTGCTAAGATCCATTCAATTGCTGAGACTCCACCCAGCAAGGGATTATGGAGTCGTTAAAAAGAGAAAAAGCAGCAAATTGCTTGGTTAAATAAAAGGTTTTGCTAGGCCAGGGGAGGTGAAAACAGGGTGAAAACAGGAGAAACCTACCGTGTGGGTAAGCGATGCAAGACGCACATCCTTTTGAAATGGCGGCGGCAACTGTGATTCCGATGAAATTGGTGGAATTCTTCTCCGGGTTTCCGGTGAAAGGAGACCGGATGGGATCTTTTAAAAGTTGCTTCAGTCTCTCGTAAATAGCGAAACAGATGATGGTCTCGGAGATGCCCGCGTAGGAGGCGGTGAGGCCTCGGTAAAAACCCCGGATGCCTTCGGAGCGGTAAACGTATCTGGCGCACTGGAGGGTGTTCATTTGCTTCGAGCCGCAGACTCTAAACAGACGGAGAACGATCAGCAAATGTGGTGGGTTTAAACTAGACTTTAAATACCGTATTTTTCGGAGTATAAGATGCACTTCCGCCCCCTAAGAGAGGGTGAAAATTTGAGTGCTTCTTTTACACAGAATGTAGCTCCATCCACCCTTTGGCCTCTGCCTCCCAGCAATTTGTCTCCTTGCAGCAAGCAGCAAACAGCCTGTTCCAGTTTCAGCCTGAGCACAGCCTGATTAGCACAAGCAGCTGATTGTCAGTTGGATCAGCCTCCCAACCATCAGCTGTTTCAGGCTGCAGGGATCGTCATTGCCTATTGCCGCCTCTGTGCACCCCATTTTCTGCCTCCACACCACATTTTTGGCCTCTGCGCGCCACATTTTCCACCCATTCCAATCCCCGCTGCCCAGAACGGGCGGAAAATGGGGCGCGCGGAGACCAAAAACAGGATGCGGAGGCCGAAAATGGGGCACGCGGAGGCAGCAATAGGCTATGGCAATCCCGTTGGGAGGCCAGACAATCAGCTGCTTGTGCTAATCAGGCTGTGCAGAAACTGAAATGGACTGTTTGCTGCAAGGAGGCAAGTTATTGGGAGGCAGAGAAACATTTTTTTTCTTGTTTTCCTCCCCAAAAGTTAGGTGGGTCTTATACTTTGTAGAGTCTTATACTATGAAAAATACGGTAGTTCCCCAGGGCCTATCCTGATGTTTACCACTAGTTTTTAAAAAAATATTTTAAATATAAATATACACAGTACCCTATAAATCTAAATACAAAAAAGGGAAAAAATACAAATATTACAGTGCACACATGCACACACCCGTCCTGAGACTATTTTTTTCCCTTATATTTCTTCTTCTACAACTACTAAATACATTTCATTTGTGCCCTTATCCCCTCTAAAACAACATATATCCTTGAGTAGGTTTATTCCCTTTGCCTTCCACCAACAATTGTTTTTATAAAATCCTCCCATATTTCATTATAAGGGTTTGCTTTAATCATCCCTTTTCTTAAAATTTAATTTCTGTTGTTAATTTATCATTTGTTGCCATACTCCAACATTCATTACACCACTCATTTCTTTGAATCTCCCAATTTCGTCCCCAATATTTAGCCATCACTAATTTAGCTGCCATTATCAAATTTACAATCAATTCCCTTTTTTGTTTCATTTATATCCTGCTTTTCCAACCGCAACAGCAATGCCAATCTCAGTGACATATCTAAATTTACATTCTACTTTTGCTAAACACCATGCCCCATATTTTTCGTGCATTATTACAATCCCACCACATATGTTTATATGTTCCAACCTCTTCCTTGCACCTCCAACAAATATTTGCATATTTACCATCTATTTGATTTCATTTACGTGGTGTTAGATACCATCTTCATATCACTTTTATATCCATTTCCCTTAACTCTTAACTGATGTATTCTTATGTTCTATTCCAAATATTTTGCAATAATTATCATTTATTTCTCCTAAATCTGATCCCCAAATTAACTTTCCCTGCTCTTCTAATTCAGTTAATATTCTATATATTTTCCCAATTCTCGTTGCCACCCTCGAAACAGAAATATATCCCATTCATCTCTAAAATGTAAAGGGTCTAGGGCAGCATTTCTTGAGCTCACAGCTTTTAAGATTGATAGACTTCAACTCCCAGAATTTCCCCACCCAGTTATGCCCCTCCCCTTTACCTTCTTTCTAGCTGCATTCTGGTTTTCACCATCCAGATGGGATTCATCAAGGAGTTAGTCACAAAAGCTGGAGAAGAGCCAAAGGAAAAGATGGAATCAGTCATTGAAGGAACTTCAATTCCCAGAATCCCCCAGCCAGCACGCTCTGGAGTGCAGGAGTGAGAATCTGCATTGTGTGAAACTCTTTATCTATCTATCTATCTATCTATCTATCTATCTATCTATCTATCTATCTATCTATCTATCTCTATCATATCTATCTATCTCTTTCTATCTATTATCTCTATTATCTATATCTATCTTTCTATCATCTCTACCTATCTATCTTTCTATCTATCATATCTATCTATCTATCTATCTCTATCTATCTATCATATCTGTCTATCTGTCTATCTGTCTGTCTATCTATCTATCTATCTATCTATCTATCTATCTATCTATCTATCTATCTATCTATCTCTCAGCTATCTAGCTATCATCTATTTCTATCTATCTCTATCTATCTATCATCTATCTATCTATCTATCTATCTATCTATCTATCTATCTATCTATCTATCTATCTATCTATCTAATCTATCTATCTCTTTCTATCTATTATCTCTATTATCTATATCTATCTTTCTATCATCTCTACCTATCTATCTTTCTATCTATCATATCTATATATCTATCTATCTCTATCTATCATATCTGTGTCTGTCTGTCTGTCTGTCTGTCTGTCTGTCTGTCTATCTATCTATCTATCTATCTATCTATCTATCTATCTATCTATCTATCTATCATCTATCAATGTGCGTGTATGTATGTTCCAGCATAACTCTGGAACGCCTCCAGCAATTTCAACCAAACTTGGCACACAGATGGCTTACTCTCTGGAAACAAATACTGTGGGGGTAAGACACCCCTAACACCCCTTGTTGTGTGTGTGTGTGTGTGTGTGTGTGTGTGTGTGTGTGTGTGTTCCAGCATAACTCCGGAACGCCTGGGCAGCTGAAATGAAATGGACTGAATTATATCTATAGTATCAAGTCACAACACTTTTGACAGTGATGGTGTGCATTTTGGATTCAAGTTCTGTTAAGGTACAGCCTGTTGTGCCTTAAAATGGCTTCTACTGTACAGCACAGTGGAGTTGCTTCGCAGTTCTCCACAAGGGGGCTCCCTCTAATAACAGGAATGGAATAAATACATACCCGGGCTATACCAGGTTATCAGCCAGTGGAAAATAAAACGAGATGTGTCCAGCCTGGTGAACGCAGACCACTTGCTTAATGCCCCCCCACCCCCACCCCGGCTGACCTTGAAATATAATTTTTACCCTCAAAGGGACGTCTTGCTCGGTCCAAGCGGACAAGGACAAGCAAAGCAAGATGTGGCACCTGGGACAGGTTATAACCCACCTGCGGAAGCCGCCGAAGAGATATGGACCATATTGCTGTTGGGTACGAAGACGTGGTTGAATTGCTCCTTCGCTCGGGAATAACACGCAAAATAGACAGCCCTGCAAAGTGGCAAAAACAAACACCGGTTGAGTCCTCGGCTTATGACCACAGCGGAGGCCGAAACCTCTGTTGTTAAGCAAGACATCAGATCGATGGGTTGTGAGACTCCCACGGGGCCACGCAGGGGCAACCCTGTAGGCTGTCCTGAGTCCCAAGCTTGGTTGACTCTTGCTGGGTGATGATGTCATGAGCTCAAATTTAAAAGCCCAGAGACGGTATAAAACTCTCAGCAACTTTCACCAGAAGTGGGTTCCTACCGGTTCGGCCAAATAGGTAAGTAACTCAGCTGGACACGTGACCAAACCGGTTCTTATCCTGCGTCCCGCCATCTTTATTTTCTGCTCTGCACATGCGCAGAACAATCTTCATTGAAAAAAATTATTATTATTTTTTTCATTTCGGTGGGCATGACTTGGTGATGAGGTCATGTGACTGAGCGTGCGTGAGTGATGTCAGGTTGGCCATGCCCCCTCGATCACATTCCTCCCCATCTAGCCACGCCCACCGAACCGGTAGTAAAAAAAAAAATTGAAACCCATTCCTGATCTCTGCCCTTTTTTTCCTCTTCACCCAACGTCTTAGCAATAGCAGTTAGACTTATATACCGCTTCATAGGGCTTTCAGCCCTCTCTAAGCGGTTTACAGAGTCAGCATATCGCCCCCCACAGTCTGGGTCCTCATTTCACCCACCTCGGAAGGATGGAAGGGTGAGTCAACCTTGAGCCGGTGAGATTAGAACCGCTGAACTGCAGATAACAGTCAGCTGAAGTGGCCTGCAGTACTGCACCCTAACCACTGCGCCACCTCGGCTCCTCAAGGCGGGTGATCCTGTCCACACCATGAAAACCATCTTTCCAAACAGCCTCCATTGTTTCTGGTGTCTTTCCCCCCCCACTTGAAACTCAACCCAGAAAGACATTTCCTTCCAACACCCTCTTGAAAAGAAAAGAAAAAAAAGGGGGGGGAGGGGGGGAACTGCCTTCAAATGTTTACCTGGATGGCGCAACTCCGACCAGATTGGGACCCAGCCCACGGAAAAGTGACTTTGGGCCCTCCTTTTCCAAAATGGACCTGGGGAAAAAAATTAAAAATGTGAAATCAATACACGGAACATATTACCATTTATGGTGGGCCTGTGAGGAGGCTAAATTTTTTTGGAAAAGGATCAAAAATTGGCTGGAGGCAATAACAGGGGTTAAAATAGAATGGAAAACTGAAGTTTTTTTAATTAGGAATAATGTCTGCGAAATACAAAAAAAGAAACCCAGTTTGTAATACTACATATAATTACGGCGGCAAGGATTGCCTTTGCCCAGAAATGGAAAAACAAATTAATTCCAAGCAAAGATGAAACAATAAGAAAGGTTATGGATTGTGCCAAAATGGACAAACTAACTAAAGAAATCCAGGGAAAAGAAGAATCAGAATTCTACCAAATATGGGATAAATGGTATAGGTGGATGGAGGAAAGAAACAAGAATCAATGAAGGAATATAACAAAACTCAAAAAATAATAGTTATGAGTAAAATAAGAGGGTTAAGAATGATGAAATCCAAATGAAATAAATTAGAAGGGGAAATAATATAAGGTGAGCGGTATCGATTGATAATTGCTATTAGAAAGAACAGGAAGCTCCTGTTCGTATTGTATTGTGTAAATGTGGTGTACGTCTAGGTTTTGTGTGTGTGTTTTACATGTTTGTTAATAAAAAATAAAAAATTATATATATATATATATATATATATATATATATATATATATATATATATATATATACATACATATATATATATACATACATACATACATACATACATACATACATACATATATATATATATATATATATATATATATATATATATAAAAGAAAGGAAGTAGGGAGAGAAAAGGAGAAATTTCAGCAGATCTACTAGAAGCAATTAAACAAAGGCGTGAAATAACGAGGGATAGAAAGCCACACGGTAGTAAATTTTATCCCGGCTACAACAACGGAGTTTTCTCCTGGTCGAATTCTCTTCCTTTTGCCTTTATTTTTTCAACTGGACAAATACTGGCCAGATTTCACGCCGTATTTAAGCAAAGACGCCAGGCTGCGGTGCGTCAAACTCCAAAATCGGACCCCTTAAGAATTCAGGTTCTGTTTTAATCTGCGTTTCCAAGACACCCCATAATTGTGGTTCCGGAGGAAAAACACAAACCCTGCATTGTCTTGACAAGTTCTTTACAAGACTTTTTAAGTCCCATTTTCTGTGGGAAAGGAGAGATTGAAAAGGGGAGCGGGCCAGGAGGCTGTGTCAGCTTGGCCTCTTCTGCTAAATTGGCAGGGGTGGCTTTTTAAAAACAAAAACAAAACTTGCTTTTATTCAGATTTATTTATCCCCATCCACCACCACCACCAACCTCCCTCTCTCTCTCCAGCCCCCTCTGCGCTTACATAATGCATGCGGACTCAGCAGAGATCACTGCCAAGGTGTGTGCGTAGGGGGGTATTTTTAAAACGCCAAGCAAGCATTTTTTCTCCTCCCCTGGCATGGATAGATGCCTTTTCCTGAGCATGTTCCCTCTCTTTAAAAAATTGCACCGAGAAGGAGCCAAGGACGATCTTCAGCCTTCAAAGCTGTGAGCATCGGCCGGCATGTCTTAAAAAACCCTCCCCAAGCATGTCTTAAAAAACCCTCCCCAAGTCCCTAGATTTAAAACCAGAAATATTTCTGTTGGGTATTATACCAGAAAAATGTCATAACGGGACTAAGTATCTAATAAGGTAAACGTTCCCTTTGCACATATGTGCTAGTCGTTCCCGACTCTAGGGGGCGATGCTCATCTCCGTTTCAAAGCCGAAGAGCCAGCGCTGTCCAAAGACGTCTCCATAGTCACATGGCTGGCATGACTCAACTCCCGAAGGCGCACAAAATGCTGTTCCCTTCCCACCAAAGGTGGTTCCTATTTTTCTACTTGCATTTTCACGCGCTTTCGAATTGCTAGGTTGGCAGAAGCTGGGGACAAGTCACGGGAGCTTCCTCCGTTACACAGCGCTAGGGATTTGAACTGCCAAACCGCCGACCTTTCTGATCGACAAGCTCGGTGTCTTAGCCCCTGAGCCCAATAAAATCTTTAGATATACGCAAAGACCCCATTTTTAAGACTCACTCACTTCAGCACCTGGACGACACCTGGAGGCAGAGAGGTAGGCCGGACCACGCCTTCGCCACTGAGCGTGCCCAGATGGACCTGCGGATAATAGACAGCCCGGAAAGCCAACCTTGAGGACTGCAATCTTGTCTTGATCACTTCCAAAGGGCAGGTGAAGATGGCCCCCACCGTCCCTCCGCATCTGCAAGTACCAAAAAAAAGGGAAAAATATTATATATAGAGCGAGATAGATAGATAGATAGATAGATAGATAGATAGATAGATAATCAAACCTACTCTAAATTCTAATTAAGGAGGCTAAGCTACAAGTCGAGCTCACTTTATGTGGTGCAGAGAATCCTGAAAGCTTGACATGAAAAAAGACAAAATGTTAGGTTAAATCAGACCCGGCTAATGGCAGCAGTCTTTCCTCCACTTTTTATGGGTTAATTCATTCATCTTCTTCTTCTATCTTGTATTTATGTATGTATGTTCCAGCATAACTCTGGAATGCCTCCAGCAATTTCAACCAAACCTGGTACACAGATGACTTACCCTCAAGAAACAAATACTGGAGGGCGGGCGGCGAGGGGGGGAAGACACCCCTGGGGAGGGGGTGTCGGTGTGCGTGTGTTCCAGAATAACTCTGGAATGCCTGGACCGTTAAGGAGAGCGAGTGCAGCATCCTAGAGTGGCAATTGTTTGTGATATCAGTTCCTTCGCAGCTCCTTCCTCTGGAAAGTCATGATGTTCATTCTCCGATGGACCAATAGGGAAGCCCCTGATGGGTTTGGGGCAAAGTGCCAGGATCGTAGGCAGGGCGGGAAAGAGGAGCGCATGGGAGGCGGCGGAGAAAAGAAGGACCAGAGGTGACATGACAGCAGTATTCCAGTATTTGAGGGGCTGCCACAGAGAGGAGGAGGAAATCGTCCACTTATTTCCCAAAGCACCAGAGGGCAGGACAAGGAACAACGGATGGAAACTAATCAAGGAGAGAAGCAACCTGGAACCGAGGAGAAACTTCCTGACAGCGAGGACGATTCACCAATGGAACAGAAGCTGTGGGTGCTCCATCAATGGAGGTTTTTAAGAAGAGACTGGACAGTGTGAAATGGTAGAGGGTCTCCTTCTTGAGCAGGAGGTTGGACTAGAAGACCTCCAAGGTCCCTTCCAAGCTCTGATAGATTGATTGAAACTTCAAGATGCACAGATGAACAGCTTCAAAAGAAATGCCCCATTTCCCCAAGGGGGGGAGGGCGGGGGGGAGGGAGGAAATCAGTGGTGGGTTTCAAAAAAATTTCGAACCTACTCTGTGGGTGTGGCCTCCTTTGTGGGAGTGGCTTGCCGGCCATGTGACCTGGTGGGAGTGGCTTGCCGGCCATGTGTTCTCTCTCTCTCTCTCTCTCTCTCTCTCTCTCTCTCTCTCTCTCTCTCTCTTTCCTTCCTTTTGTCTCTCTGTCCCTTTTTCCTTTTTTCCTTTCATCTCTCTCACTTTTTCTTTCTTTTTTTCTTTTTTTCTTTCTTCCTTTCTTTCTCTTTCTCTGTGTGAGTCTGTGTGTGTGTGTGTGTGTGCGTGAGAGAGAGAGAGAGAGAGAGAGAGAGAGAGGGAGGGAGGGAGGGAGGGAGGGAGGGAGGGAGGGAGGTAGGTAGGTAGGTAGGTAGGTGGGTTTCAAAAATTTTTGGAACCACTTCTGTAGGTGTGGCCTGCTTTCCGGGTCCACTGGTGGACCCTCTTCTAACCGGTTCGGTAGATTTGACGAACCGGTTCTACCGAACTGGTGCGAACTGTTAGGAACCCACCTCTGGAGAAAATATTCCTGCTGTCTTTAGCACCCCCCAAAGAGGCCACTGGGGGGGGGGGGTTCATGTGAAAATCAGGCAGGAGAAACAAACAAAAGGGAGCTGTGGTTTTTCCAGAAAAAAAACAACAACACAAAAACTCTCCACTTTTGCTGCACTGCATTTTTGGGCTGTTTCCAAGTGCATTCTCTGCAAAGCTGCGGGGTACCCTGAGGTCATCCAAGAAATGGAGTGAGAGTGGGAAAGGAATACAAGGACCAACTTTGTCTGGGTTTGGTAAAACAGCTGCTCCCAGCCCTCAGTTTCCCCCTCTGCCAAATAGCGGGAGACCCCCCAAAAATGTTCTCACCAAATTTGCAACCGGCAGCCTTGGACAGTGGCTGGACAATGCTAACATCTTCTCTCTTCTATACATATATAAAAATGGCTGGGTGCATTTATGTATGTTCCAGCATAACTCTGGAACGCCTCGAGCAATTTCAACCAAACCTAGTACACAGAGGACTTACTCTCTGGAGAAAAATACTGTGGGGGTAAGACACCCCTAACACCACTCGGGGTGTGTCTTCTGTTAAGATACAGCCTGTTGTGCCTTAAAATGGCTTCTACTGTACAGCGCAATGGAGTTAGAATTGGCTTCCACAGTACTCCACCAGGGGGCTCCCTCTACTAAGGGGGAAAATCCAACATTAGAAATTATGTTTGGTCCAGACATTTTCCCCCCTATAAATAAATATCCGAGCAATGCCAGGTTATCGGCCAGTTATGGGCTAAAAAGAGGTCTCCCATCATTTTAGCCTCTCAGCATTTACTGTGTGTTAAAGGTAGCTTGCGCCTCTCCGGGGAGGCTCCGCTGGGAGGCGACGCGAAAATTGGCTCCGTTCGCGGCCAACCTTCCGTGGATTTGTTCATTTCACAAATCAGGCCACGAATCCCTTTCTTCCCCTTTGTGCAAAATTTTGTGTGGAGGGGGAAACGTCTCAAACCAAAGAAAAGTGAAGTTTAATTTTAAAAAATTAAATTAAATTCAGGGCTGATGGAAAAGAACCCCACGAGCCTTGCGGTGGCCGTCCTAAAAAAATAATGCTAAAGGTTAACCAGGCGCTCTCTGGCGTAGTACTCAGGGCAAATATTTTCATTGGCACAGACCTGCCTTGCAGGCCGTTGCAAATCCAATCGCGGGCCTCTTTTCGTGGGGTCAGAAATATCAGCAAACCATGTGCAAAATCTAAAGTGGGCCTTCAGGGTACCAGTTTCTGCCTGAGGCGTGTGCAAAGAGGCTTGCCACTTTGGCCAGGACTACAATGCCCCTCATCCCCGACCACAGGCACCTGCTTCGTTGCTCAGTTGAGGGGCTGCCACAAAGGAAAGAGGGACGCGGTGGCTCAGGGGCTAAGACGCTGAGCTTGTCGATCAGAGAGATCGGAGGTTCGGCGGTTCGAATCCCTAAGCACCACGTAACGGAGGGAGCTCCCGTGACTTGTCCCAGCTTCTGCCAACCTAGCAGTTCGAAAGCAGGTAAAAATGCAAGTAGAAAACTAGGAACCATCTTTGGTGGGAAGGGAACAGCGTTTTGTGCGTCTTTGGGAGTTGAGTCATGCCAGCCACATGACCACAGAGACGTCTTCGGACAGTGCTGGCTCTTCGGCTTTGAAACGGAGATGAGCACCGCCCCCTAGAGTCTGGAACGGCTAGCACATATGTGCGAGGGGATCCTTTACACAGAAGAGGGGTTCAACCTATTTTCCAAAGCACCGAAAGGCAGGACGAGAAACAACGGATGGAAACTAACCAACCTGGAATGAAGGAGAAACTTCCTAACAGGGAGTTAACCGGTGGAACAGCTTGCCACCAGAAGTTGTGGGTGCTCCATCATGGGAGGTTTCCAAGAAAACATTGTCTGAAATGGGGCCTCCTGCTTGAGCAGGGGGTTGGACTAGAAGGCCTCCAAGGTCCCTTCCAACCCTGATTGGAGACCCTCCGCCAGGAGGCAATGTCTGCAGATCTGGTGTAAGTTTTCCAAAATGTAGCAAACCACCATATGACCAGGATAATATATAAAGGTTCCTCCCTTGAGCCGGGGTTGGACTAGAAGATCTTTGAGGTCCCTTCCAGTTCAAGGATTCTATGTTCCTATGGCTGGAAAAGCATAATCAAGTGACTCCCCTGCCCTCCTTCAACCTTTCGTTCTCCCCCAACGGACCCACTGCTCTTCTCAGCATGTGCAGCCATGCGCTGCACCTTTTAACAGCTGCCTGCTGGGACCAGATCAACTGCCAGATGGCCGGACGGATCAAGAAATCACTTTGCAGCCGTCCCCAGGCCTTTGAGGGTCGGCTCATCGCACGTGATTTTCCTCCTGCTGCTCCAGAGAGATTTATCCTGCTGCATCGACCGCTTTTCGCACTCGTGTCCCTCCCCTGCCTGCGGAATTGAGATGCCGCAGCGCAGAAAAAGGCATTTTTTTCCAGACGTTCAGCTGACAACGTGCAGCTTTTTGTATGTGTGTGTGTGTGTGTGTGCAAAATTCGGGATGCTTCTCATCGCAAAATGAGGATTAGAGAACGTGGTGTGTTTGTGTATGTGTGTGTGTGTGTGTGTATGTGAAATGGCCTTCTCTTGCACCTCCGGATCAAATCCGCACATCCACAATACACTGCTTTATTTTTCGGGATCTGGTCGATCGGCTGCAAATTGGAAACCCAAGATTTTGCATTTTCAGCTTTTCGGAAACGGCTCGCGAGGGTCCCGGCACCAGAGTTAAAATTATGGGGAAATGGCTCATGCGCGTGTCCTCAACGCATAAGGGCTTCCAACTAGGGTGGATTTGATTTAAATCCAGTGGAGTACCCCAAGGCTCTGTTTTAGGCCCAGTACTCTTCCACATCTTCATCAATGATTTGGATGAGGGAATAAACGGGGAACTGGTCAAATTTGCAGATGACACCAAGCTGGCAGGAATAGCCAACACTCCAGAAGACAGGCTTAAGATACAGAAGGATCTTGACAAACTTGAACATTGGGCACTATCTAATAAAATGAAATTCAATGAGTAAGAAAAAGAGTAAGGTTCTACATTTAGGCAAGAAACATGAAATGCACAGGTACAGTATAGGTGGTACCTTGCTCAATAGTAGTAACTGTGAGAGGGATCTTGGAGTCCTGGTGGACAATCATTTAAATAGGAGCCAGCCGTGTGCAGCAGCTGCCAAAAAAGCCAACACACTTCTAGGTTGCATCAACAGAGGGATAGAATCAAGATCATGTGAAGGGTTAATACCACTTTATAAGGCCTTGGGAAGGCCACACTTGGAATATGGCGTCCAGTTTTGGTCGCCACGATGTAGAAAAGATGTGGGGATTCTAGAAAGAGTGCAGAGAAGAGCAACAAAGAGGATTAGGGGACTGGAGACTAAAACATATGAAGAACGGTTGCAGAAACTGGGTATGTCTAGTTTGATGAAAAGAAGGACTAGGGGAGACATGATAGCAGTCTTCCAATATCTCAGGGGTTGCCACAAAGAAGAGGGAGTCAAACTATTCTCCAAGGCACCTGAGTGTAGAACAAGAAGCAATGGATGGAAACTAATCAAGGAGAGAAGCAACTTAGAACTGAGGAGAAATTTCCTGACAGTTAGAACAATCAATCAGTGGAAAAACTTGCCTCCAGAAGTTGTGAATGCCCCAACACTGGAAGTTTTTAAGAAGATGCTGGATAGCCATTTGTCTGGAACAGTATAGGGTTTCCTGCCTAGGCAGGGGGTTGGACTAGAAGACCTCCAAGGTCCCTTCCAACTCTGCTATTGTATTGTATTGTATTAAGTCAGTTGAAATCACGATTGAAATCACGATTGAAATCACGATTGAAATCACTAATAAAAAGGATTGATTTAAACCAACTTGATTTAAATTGTAATTTTTAAAAAGTCGCTATCATCTCTCTCCTGCAGTGGCTCCTCCTCCTCACCGACAGTCCCAATATTGCAGAATATACAGCCTCATATGCTACATAACCAAGCTCCATTTCATGCTGAATAAACTAAATTAAAAGGTAAAGGTTCCCCTCACACACATGTGCTTGTCGTTCCCGACTCTAGGGGGCGGAGCTCATCTCCGTTTCAAAGCCGAAGAGCCAGCGCTGTCCAAAGACGTCTCCGTGGTCATGTGGCTGGCATGACTCAACGCCGAAGGAGCACAGAACACTGTTTCCTTCCCACCAAAGGTGGTTCCTATTTTTCTACTTGCATTTTTTACGTGCTTTCAAACTGCTAGGTTGGCAGAAGCTGGGACAAGTCACAGGAGCTCCCTCCGTTACGCGGCGCTGGGATTCGAACCGCCGAACTGCCAGCCTTTCTGATCGACAAGCTTAGCCACTGAGCCGCTGCGTCCCTTAAACTAAATCATCAATGTATCTTAAATAGAAAACTCTCTTTAGATAGATTTTTACTCCAAAAACATTTTATTAAAATACGTTTGATTTAAAACAAGCCGATTTAAAGTTTTAAAAAAATCCAATTTTAAATTTAAAAATCCGATCTCTTTTATTTTCAAATTGATTTTTATCCACCCTGCATCCAAACTGACCTTCCTTTCCCCATCCCTGGATTTTGCACTGCTGGGGCTTTTCACCGAAGCTTTAGTCCGTTTGAAAGCTCAACACGTTGGATAAAAGCATTTTTCTTTCATCAGCTTGGCTATTCTTGCTAAAAAATGTTTTTTTTAAAAAGAGCACAATTGGCAGAAAGCTGTTCACTCAGATTGCTCCGTTGAACTTCCACATTCAGAGGCAGCCTACCTGTGAATCACTGCTGGGAGAAGCTTTGGCAAGTGGGATGCTCGCAGCCCCCCTGCACAGGTAGTCCTCGACTTAAAACAGTTCGCTTAGCGACCGCTGAAAGTTACAACGGCACTGGAAAAAGTGACTTATGATTGTTTTTTACACTTACGACCGTTGGTCGTGTGATCAAAATTCAGACGCTTGGAAACTGACTTGTATCTATGACTGTTGCAGCGTCCCTGGGTCATGTGATCCGCTTTTGTGACCAGCAAAGTCAGTGGGGAAGCCCGATTCACTTAACAACCAGGCCGCAACGACTGCAATGATGCACTTAACAAGCATGGTTGTAAAAATGGAAGCAAAATTCACTGCACGCATGTCTCACTTAGCCACAGAAATCTTTAGGCTCCGTGGTGGTTGTAAGTCGAGGACCACCTGAAAAGAATTAATTGCAAAGCTCCCTTGTGTGTCAAAATGATGGGCGGAATCTCTTCAAACGGGTGGGCAATCTCTGGGCCCTTTTACGAGCTGTGGACTTCAACTCCCAGAATTCCCCAGTCATGGCTGTCTCGGGAATTCTGGGAGTTGAAGTCCAGAGGCCGTTAAAGGGCCCAGAGTTGTTTTCAAAGATTTTGCAAATTAACCCACAGTTTCAAAAATAAGATGCACCCCTTCCCTCTGGAGTGAATTAATGTTTAAGCCGTACCAACATGTGCCAACTAGGGGTGGGTGGGAAAACAACCTGACATTTCTAAAGAAAAACCAGAAGTTATATTCCCTCTAATTATGCCTCATTATAAAATCCTTCCTGCCCAAAATAATCATTTTGCAAATCCCATCATGAGCTGGGACGCGGCATTTCCAATTTGACAATTGCAAGCTTGCCGGATGGCAGCTTACACGTGTCGGGGGGTTGACCAACACTGCGGAGGTGTTGGGATTACACATCCCATCATCCCCTGCCCTGCTGGCGATTCAACAGCTGCAGCAAGAAAAAAAAAATATTTCTGCTTGCGTGCGATGGATTGTCTGGAGCATGGAAGAAAGTTGGGCTTTTGTTAGCTCTACTGCTCAAAACAACAGAGACATCATTTAGTTTAGATGAACAGAGTTGGAATGGACCTTGGAGGTCATCTAGTCCAACCCCCCGCCCAAGCAGGAGACCCTACACCATTTCTGACGGATGGCAGTCCAGTCTCTTCTTAAAAACCTCCAGGGATGAAGCTCCCACAACTTCCGAAGGCAACTTCTGTTCCATGGGTGGATTGTTCTCCCACCGAAAAATGCAGTTGGTGGATCACAATTTTCTACAAACTTGCACTTCCCACAAAGTGTGAAGGATGCGTAGGGCATCCTTTTCTGATAAATTCTGCATTTACGTCAACCGGAAAATGTTTTGCTCTGGAGTACCGATTTTCCGCCTGCATCGCTGGGAAAATCCCATGTGTTTTATTATTACAGATACCTTTAAAAAAAAGAGAGAGAAGCTGCTGTCTGTTACTAAAGAGATTTAATTTCCATCGTGCCATCGGCTTTCTAAGAAAGAAAATAACCGTGCCGCAAAGAAGTCCTTATTTTACGAAGTTTGCACACCATTAATTCCAGCAAAGTTTTTGCAAAGAGACAAAATAGAAAGGGACCCTTTCTGTACAACCCGTTGTGGGCTGCTGGAAGCAGAGTCAGGCAGTTGGGGAGGAACATGGGCCACTCTTGGGGGCGGAGGGAAGGTCAGACGAGGGCTCTGCGTCGGAGGCAGAGAGGGAGCTAGACAGCAGCGAGGCAGAAGAACAGGTGGAGCCTGTTCCCAGTGTACACATGGGCAGAGCTGCCAGAAGACAAGAACAACTAAGAAAGCAAGATCGACTTGGGAGTAAAGCCACACCTTGGACGTGATTGGTCCCTCCCATAGGAAAGAAAAGGGGAGCGAATGGGGAGGGGGCTTTTGCAGGAAACAATTCGTTTCAAGAGTGGAAAGTTCTGTTTGTGACTCTAAAGAGACTCTGTGCCACGTTTCGCCTTGCCCTGTGTTTGTAAAACAAGTTATCTGGCAGCTCGCCAAGCGAGATAAGGTTCGTGTTGATAAACATTCCTCTGAAAGCTGCAACTGGGTGCTTTAAGTGTCAAGTTATCAAGCCCGGTTGTAAATTTATCAAGCCCGATCACATATTTTCATAGAGGAGCACGGGTAACCCAGCTAGTTGCAACATGTATGTAAATCTGAGAAGCTGAAAGAATATTAAGATGTATATTTAATTAATACTGTGATTGTCACCAAGGTTCTGTTTAGAGTAAATTGACCCAGACAACGTACTAAGTATGTACCCCATTTTCCCGAAAATAAGACCTCCCCAGATAATAAGCCCAGCCAGGTGTTTGAGTGCATGTCTTAAAATAAGCCCTCCTCTGAAAATAAGCCCTCCCCGCAAATATTGCAACACAGCAGCAACATTGCCGCCTTCTGCACCTCAAAAATAATAAGATCTCCGCGAAAATAAGGCCAAGTGCTTATTTTGGGAGTCAAAAGAAAATTTTGTCTTATTTTCAGGGAAACATTTTCGGTAGAAGGAATATATATTAGTTATATATCTATATATCTATATCTATATCATTATCTCTATATCTATCTATCTATCTATCATCTATCTATCATTATCTATCATCTATCTATCTATCTATCATCTATCTATCTATCATCTATCTATCTATCTATCTATCTATCTATCTATCATCTATCTATCTATCATCTATCTATCTATCTATCATCTATCTATCTATCTATCTATCTATCTATCTATCATCTATCTATCTATCTATCTATGTGTGTGTGTTTTTTTATTTGTGCTGATAAATAAATAAAGGGAGACTAGTATAGATCTATTTCAAGCTATTTAGCTCTCAACAGCTAGCCATACCCTTACTGGGATTTGAGAGCTAAATAGCTTGAAATAGATCTATACTAGTCTCCCTTTATTTATTTATCAGCACAAATAAAAACACAAATATAACAAAGGCAACAGTAAAATATTGGGTTTCTGTCGTGATGGACTCTTGTGACGAGCCGATTGACAGATGATGGAAGCAGTTAGCTTCCTTCCATAATTGGGGCTTACCAGGGGTTGTAAAATCATATATATATATATATATATATATATATATATATATATATATATATATATATATATATATATATATATATATATATATATGCCAAGATGCCAAGACATCTCCAATTCTACGCGGGAGAAAACCCGAACAACTAGAGACCTACATATATATATATATATATATATATATATATATATATATATATATATATATATATATATATATATATACATACATACATACATACATACATACATACACACACACACACACACACACACACACACACACACACACACACATATATATACATACACATACATACAACTATCCCAGCTGGACTTGAAAACGTCAAGCCCTTAAGTTCACCTCCAGCTGAAGCCGCTTTGCTGCTTCTAAAGTCAAGCATTTGGAACAAGATTTATCCCGAGTTGATCTTGCTTGATTAAAAGATCTAACTTGTCGATTAGAGGTTTCGTTTGGAACACCCTGCAGTCTTTCTCTTCACCCCCCCCCCCCTTTCTCCGTCCCCGTTACGCTTGCAAAACACACAATTGCTCAAGCCAATTTGGAGATGACCTTAACGAGTCTGTTTTACGCAGCAGCCAGCCGCCGCATGGGACAGAACACAGCAGGGGACACAACCCATTTTAGGACATTGTGTTTCTGAAGGAGGGAGGAGAAATGCAATAATCAGGACTTGGTGTGAATGTGAGGGTGTGGAAGCACTGCTAACTGAGCAGAAAAAAACCGTCAGATACAATCTTAGAAGGCCAAGGAACAGTGTGTGACACAATCAGAGGGACTTGCTCTTCCAAGTTCTCTATTTACAAAGGGCCAAAGTACAAACTTGGGCCTTTGCCAACAGAGCGAGGGATTTGCAAAACGAAATAATAATAATAATAGGCTAGACACTCATAAACTCTCTTGCTTCATCCATTTGATTAGGAAGGACAGCTGGCTCTGAAAATCAGATTATTATTATATACTTTATTCATTAAACATGAAACTCAGCCAACTGAACATTCAAAAACGCATCGCAAATACCAGTGACTGACTGGTGCTAATGGTTGATAGGGGTTGCTGCCAGCCTCCTAGGTATCAACCAAGGACCTTCTTAAAATATAAGATGTTCCAAGTAGCACAGTTTTTTACAGTTCCGCTGGCGTTATTGCAGGAAGCTGCAATTTATGGATGTATCTTGTAAAATTCTTGAGCACGATGCCAAGTGCCCCGATAACAATGGGTATCACTGTTACATTATTATTATTATGTAATCTAAATTGAATGGTGGAAATACAATCAAGGCCATAAATAACCTGGGCAATACCAGTTATAAGATACACATCTGGTATCGTTAACTGGACACAAGCTGATTTGGACAGTTTGGACCGAAAAACCAGAAAACTAATGACAATGCACTACAGTTTGCATCCACGTGGTGAGACTATACCTGCCCCGAAAATCAGGTGGCAGAGGATTATTACAAGTGAAGCAAATAGTTGAAGAAGAAAAACATGCACTGGCTGATTATTTAAAAGAAAGTCAAGAACATCTTTTAATTGAAGTAAAGAACAAAAATCTATTGAAGGCCCAACAGACGAAACAAGAATACAGAAAAGATGTGATAAAATCAAGAATGGAGAGTTGGCTGAACAAAGCATTGTATGGCCAATTTCTGGAAAAAATAAAAGATAAAGTGGACAGTGAAAAAACTTGGTTATGGTTAACTGCAGGTACATTAAAGAAAGAAACAGAGTCACTAATCCTGGCTGCGCAAGAACAAGCTATCCGCACAAATGCCATTAAGGCCAAAATCGAAAAATCTTCTGATGATGCCAAATGCAGACTTTGCAAAGAAGCTGATGAAACTGTTGATCACATACTCAGCTGCTGTAAAAAAATCATGCAGACTGATTATAAATTGCGGCACAATTCAGTAGCACAAATGATCCATTGGAATTTGTGCAAAAATTATAATATTGAAACAGCAACAAACTGGTGGGAACATCAGCCTGAAAAAGTCACCGAAAATCAGATGGTCAAGATCTTGTGGGATTTTCGCATACAAACGGACAAAATACTGGTGCATAATACACCAGACATCACACTGGTTGAGAAAAACAAGGTTACAATCATAGACATCGCAATACCAGGTGATAGCAGGGTCGATGAGAAGGAATATGAAAAAATCGAGAAATACCAGGACTTAAAAATTGAAATTCAACAACTATGGCACAAACCAGCAGTGGTAATTCCAGTGGTAATCAGCACACTGGGTGCTATTCCAAAAGCACTGGAATTACATTTAAAACAGTTAAAAATTGACAAAATCACCATCAGTAAAATGCAAAAAGCCGCACTGCTTGGATCTGCACGCATATTACGAAAATACGTTACGACGTCCTAGGCCCCTTGGTGGGGCCCAACTAGTAATCAATGCCAAATCCGGTGAAACAACTGGCTGCTGTGATACAATTGTGTAATAATAATAATAATTGTTGTTCATCTTCAATTCGATTCACAGTCTGGTAAAAACTTTAGGAGTTCAAGTAAGAGCTGTTAAGGTAACGTCTGAGTATATCAGCAGTTCTGAGTAATTTGGTTTTCTAGCAAAGTCAGGATATTCAGGTCTACTAAGTTCAAAATTTCCAGGTATCCAGCAGCCCTTTGTGTATTGCTCCAAGGGCTCCCATTACTATTGATACAACCACTGGTTTCTTCCCCCACAATTGCTCAACTTCAATTTGCAAATCACAATATATTGTTATTTTTCTAGCTGTTTTGTCTCCAATTCCTAGTATTCACGAACCACACGTTCTTTCTTTCCCACAATAGTGATGTCATGCGTGTTGTGGGCCAGATTTCTGTCTGTTTGGATTCAGACGTCGTACAGGATCTTCACCTGTTCATTTTCAAAAACTTTGTCCGTTTGATGTTCCTATTATTATTGTTGTTGTTGTGATTGGTTGTTTGGTTGTTATTGATTTAATCTTCAATTTGATTCACAGTCTGGGACTGGTAAAAACTTAACAGTTCGAGTCCTAAGGTAAAGGTTCCCCTCGCACATATGTGCTAGTCGTTCACGACTCTAGGGGGCAATGCTCATCTCCGTTTCAAAGCCGAAGACCCAGCGCTGCCCAAAGACGTCTCCGTGGTCATGTGGCCGGCATGACTCAACATCGAAGGCACGCAGAATGCTATTCCCTTCCCACCAAAGGTGGTTCCCATTTTTCTACTTGCATTTTTACATGCTTTCAAACTGCTAGGTTGGCAGAAGCTGGCACAAGTCACCAGAGCTCACTTCCTTATGCGGCGCTAGGGATTTGAACCGCTGAACTGCCAACCTTTCTGATCAACAAGCTCAGCGTCTTAGCCACTGAGCCACTGCGTCCCTTAAACGAAATCATCAATGTTTCTTCAATAGAAAACTCTCTTTAGATAGATTTTTACTCCAAAAGCATTTCATTAAGATACATTTGATTTAAAAATTCCAATTTAATTTTTTTTAAAAAAAATCCCATTTTAAATGTAAAAATCCGATCTTTTTTTATTTTTAAATTGATTTTTATCCACCCTGCATCCAACTGACCTTCCTTTCCCTATCCCTGGATTTTGCACTGCTGGGGCTTTTCACTGAAGCTTTAGTCCGTTTGAAATCTCAACACGTTGGATAAAAGCATGGACTAGCTCACTCCGTTACGTGGCGCTGGGGATTTGAACCGCCGAACTGCCGACCTTCCTGATCGACAAGCTCAGCATCTTAGCCACTGAGCCACCACTTAAGTTCAAGTCCTAAAGAGCTGTTAAGGTAATATCTGAGTATATATAGGCATCATTATTATTATTATAGACTTTATTCATTAAACATGCAACTCAGCCAAAAACACATCATAAATACCACTGACTGGTGCTAATGGTTGATATGGGTTGCTGCCAGCGTCCTAGGTATCAACCAAGCACCTTCGTTAAGATATACAATATTCCGAGTAGCTTTTTAAGAAGGTCCTTGGTTGATACCTAGATGAGGATGATTATCCCTTTAATTCATTAAACATGAAACTCAGTCAACTGAACATTTAAAAATGTACCATAAATATCAGTGACTGGTGCTAATAGTTGATACGGGTTGCTGCCAGCATCCTAGGTATCATCATCACTATTATTAATACTACTACTAGTAGTACAGTAGTTCATGAGATGGTTTTCTTGGCATATCAGGACTATGCAGAGAGATTCAGAAACCAAGGGGGGGGGGAGTTTAGAAAAACCAGATTCTGGATGAGAAAAAAAGCCTTGTCAAAGCTCCCCTTTTCTCTCATCCCCCCACCAGGAGTATTTTAACAACTGGGAGAGCAAGAAAGTAATAAACACCACCTATATCCAGGGATTAAACCAGAGTCTGCATTGGTGCCCAGGGACGCATGCAAATACCCAAGATAGCAACGCACTCCAGAAATACACACTAATCTTTTAAGAAGCCTTTTCCCTACCTCTGTGGGTTTCATAACCTTATCACAGTAATTTCATAATGATTTCCTATTTAAGGAAGTGTCCGTGAATCGGATATGACCCACGCATGCTGAATTTTATTCTCACCCTCCATTCACCATAGCTTTTAAAGGCGCCTGGGCTAAAAATTTCCGATTTTGACAAGAGGAAGTTGAATTCCCTGCCCAGGAACATCCATAAACACTACAATATAAACACTGCATACAAACTGGCAGACAATCCCATGCCTCTAATTATAACTTGGAAAGACTGAGCGCCAAAGAATGGAGGCCTTTGAACTCTGGTGCTGGAGAAGACTCCCGCGAGTCCCTTGGACTAGAGGAGATCAACCCTGACTGCTCTTTAGAAGGCCGGATCCTGAAGAGGAAACTCAAATCCTTTGGCCACCTAATGAGAAGGAAGAAGGACTCCCTGGAGAAGAGCCTCATGCTGGGAAAGATGGAGGGCAAAAGAAGAAGGGGACGGCAGAGAAGGAGGTGGCTGGATGGAGTCACCGAAGCAGTCGGCGTGAGCTTCAATGGACTCCAGAGGATGGTAGAGGACAGGAAGGCCTGGAGGAACGTTGTCCATGGGGACCACGATGGGTGGGACACGACTTCGCAACTAACAACAACAATTATAACTTGTCTCCTGAATCAGTTACTTCACCCCACACACAAAACCGGTGCTGTCATTTCGTCAAGCGGTCCACCTTTTTTGCACAACTTCCTTAATTTAAAAAGTTTTTCTTTCATTTGTTGTTTCAAGGTGGGGCCTGCTCAGTGAGTGTGTCGTCTTACGCAAAGGGGAGAAATCTTTCTCGGAAGACAAAGAAGGGATGCCAAGGGGCAATCTATTGGCTTGTGACACCCTGTGCCCGGAGGGGATCTGATGCAATGGGGATCTACTAGGTTAGTGAGAACAATTAACCAGTGGAACAACTTGCCTACAGAAGTTGTGAATGCTCCAACACTGGAGGTTTTTAAGAAGATGTTGGATAACCCTTTGTCTGAAGCGGTGTAGGGTTTCCTGCCTAAGCATGGGGGTGGGCTAGAAAACCTCCAAGGTCCCTTCCAACTCTCTTGTTCTATTCTAAGTCGGAGGCAACCTGGAGAGGAGAACACGTTGGAGAGTAGGGGGTGGGGGTGGCCGAGCACAGGGATGGGTCCCGGAACCCCTCCCCCGGGCTATTTCTGGCAGCTAAAGGTAGATTGCTCCTATCCATGGGAGATTGGCGTATAAAGTGTGTGTGTGGGGGGGAAACTGGTGAGAAAGAAGAGCCCTGGAAGGGGGGGGGGGGAGAGAAATCAGAAAACCGGGGAGGGAGAAATATAATTTAACCCGAAAAGGATCAAGAAGGGTGGACATTTTCAATGAAAGGGGGAAAAGGAGGAGGAGGGGAATGAAGGAAGGGAAAAAAGGGAGGAGAGAAACAAGAGGGAGAAATCTTATGATTCCTAATGAATGTATTTTATTCTCCTTATGTACATTGAGAGTTTATGCACCAAAGACAAATTCCTTGTGTGTCCAATCACACTTGACCAATAAAAGAATTCAATTCAATTTTATTCTATTCTGCTCTGCTCTAATTACATTCTATTCTAAATGGGGGAGAGAAGGGATGAATGGGAAAAGGGGGGGGGGAAGGATGAATGGGGGCGTGGGAACCGAGGGGAGAAATTATGAATGGGAGCGTGGGAAAGGGAGGGAAAGCATGAATGGGGCAGAGGAGGGGGGCGCGGCGCAGGACTCACCCCCCGGCGAACAGATGAAGCAGCGTGCTCTTCTCCGCCGAGACCCCGGCCATGCCCTACCCCCCAAGCGTGGCCTCGGTCCTTCCCGGCGCTGCGCCGCGCTACGAACTGCCAAAACTCCCGAACGTCCAGCCAAGAAGAGCCTGCTCGCTTACTGCGCCTGCGCTGTGGAGTCACGCGATGCCGGCGCCGGGCTCCACGTGCGGAGCGGGCCAACCACGAGGCCGGCGAGGGGCGCGAGGGGGGAGGAGGGGGGGGAGGAGGGCGATGACGCGGTTGGGCCGGCCGGGGAAGGCGGGGTGAGGCGAGGACGAGGGGGCGGGGAGGTATGACGCAACAGAGCGCGGTCGGCGTCACAAAGGAAAGGGGCGGGGCTCCGCGGAGGGGCGGGCTGGTTTGTTTTTAGTTATGAATGGGACGCCGTGGGAAGTGGGTATTCCCGAGTTGAATGAATATTCGCCCCCCCCCCCAAAGCAAAAGTGGGAATCGCAGCTCACTAGAATAGAGTAGAATAGAATAGAATGACAAGAGTTGGAAGGGACCTTAGAGGTCTTCTAGTCCAACCCTCTGTCTAAGCAAGAAACCCTATACCGTTTCAGACAAATGGATATCCAACATCTTCTTAAAAACTTCCAGTGTTGAAGCATCCACAACGTCTGGAAGCAAGTTATTCCAGTGGTTAATTATCATCACTGTCAGGAAATTCCTCCTTAGTTCTAAGTTGCTTCTCTCCTTGATTCGTTTCCACCCATTGCTTCTTGTCTTGCCCTCTGGTGCTAAATTTTGTTGGAAGAAACGTCCATCTGGGTTCAGTTCCAAGTGGGAAGAAAGACACTGGAAACGGAGTATGCTTGGAAAGATGGTTTAATGCTGTGGACTACAAGTCAACTGTGCCTGGGGATAAGGGGGGGGGGGGGTGCACACACACACTCTCTCTCTGCCTCTCCCTCTCCCCCCCCCTCTCCCTCTCTCTCTACACACATACACACCAGGTTGTCATGCTCCATTTAAGCTAGTTTTAAGGTCAAACAAAGAAGAAACGAGAATCTAAGCCGTGGTTTGCCACAGCCCATTTTAGCTTAAGCATGGCTGGCTGGGGAATTCTGGGAGTTGAAGTCCAACAGGTCTTGAAATTGCCCAGGTTGAGAAACACTGGCTTAGGTGATCGTTCTGGGCCCTTCCAACTCTATCATTCCTGGCTGGCTGGGGAATTCTGGGAGTTGAAGTCCACCCTTCTTAAAAGTTTGCCCGAGTGGGACAAACACTGGCTTAAAAGCTGACTCAGCCAGAGTTAATAGTCCCCAATGCTACACTCTCTCTTTTAAACATTTGAAAAGAAAAAAAGAGAAAAAGACAGAACAGTGCATTGTGGGAAGCCGTCTTTGCAACACACCCTTTTGCCTCGAGCCGAATTTCCTGGCAAAAGAGGAACACGGGAACTCAATGTCACATTGCAACTCAATCCGAGAATCACTGGCGGCCACCTTTGGCCGTGACGTTGGTCTGGCTCAAGACGCTTATAGGAAAAAGAGAAGTGTGTTTGTGTGTGTTTGTGACCCACACACCCTCCCTGCATTTGGAGAAGAAGTGGCAGCTGTTTGTCACAGGATCCCCTGTTAAGGAAGGTCAGCTTGGAAGGAGAGAGGAAAGATTAGCCAACTGCTGGCTTCTTTTTAAACCAATTAGTAAAATGCATTTAAAAAATAAATAAATCAAAATTTCATGGTTAAAAAAAAACCACAAGCAACCCACAACCAAGTTATTTATCCAGCCACTGCTGAGGTTAGATAACCTTGTCAGTTATTTCCCCGGTTATTTTAATGTCAGCCTTCCCATCTGTTCATAAGGATATTAAAAAGATTTGATGGATTTGCTTCCCCAATTACAGTGGGAACAATTAACCAGGGGAACAACCTGCCTCCAAAATTGTGAATGCTCCAACACCGGAGGTTTTTAAGAAGGGAATGGATCACCATTTGTCTGAAGTGGTGTAGGGTTTCCTGCCTAGGCAGGGGGTTGGACTAGAAGACCTCCAAGGTCCCTTCCAACTCATGCTATGCTATGCTATGCTATGCTATGCTATGCTATTCCATTCTATTCTATTCTATAGAAAGACTAGAGGTGTCTTATATCTCAGAGGCTAAATCAACTTAGAACTAAGGAGAAATTTCCTGATGGTTAGAAAAATTAATCGCTGGACAATTTGCCTCCAGAAATTGTGAGTGCTCCATCTGGAGGCAAGTCGTTCCGTTGATTAATTGTTCTAACCGTCAGGAAATTTCTCCTTAGTTCTAAGCTGCTTCTCTCCTTGATTAGTTTCCATCCGTTGCTTCTTGACCTGCCTTCAGGTGCCTTGGAGAATAGCTTGACTCCCTCTTCTTTGGGGCAACCCCTTAAATATTGGAAGACTGCTATCATGTCTCCCCTAATTCTTCTTTTCATCAGACTAGACATACCCAATTCCTGCAACTATTCTTCATATATTTTAGCCTCCAGTCCCCTAATCATCTTTGTTGCTCTTCTCTGCATTCAGTTCCTGGAGAAATGTGTCATCTTAAACAAACAAATTGTATTGATGGAATAAATGTGTGTGTATATATATATATATACATATGCTCGCACAAACACCAAGCCAAAGGCATCAGCCTGAAGATGACGAGTGTGGCCTTGTCGAAACGTTGTCAAAAGTTTTCATTTTGGCCTTAAGGGAATTCTGCCTTATTCCAAATTAAATCAAAAGGACCACTCCTCTTAATCTAGCCTCGGTGTTGGTCCAGAGGAATTTTAAACAACTGGCTCTGAATTATAAAAATATCTGAAATTCCCCTTGTAGGAAGTTAGCACTCCCCACCCCGCCCACCTCCTAGAAGAATGAAATATCCTGGGAAATATTGAAAAGGCAGAATATTATATTTCCCTGGATCAGAAATGAAGAAACATGTTTTTAGGCAGGAAACAGACTCACTCTTAATAGCCCTCAGCTTTTTCAATAAGCCATCAAAAAGCCTGAGCTGGTCTACTCTACATAACAAAGGTGGCATTAGCCCTCCACAGAAAATCACCACAAGGCACCTGGGAAAATTACATCAACCAAACTTGGAGTCAAAGCACAGCCTACTGAGTTTGCCCTGCATGGCCCCATGGGAGTCTGACAAACCATCAGAATACAAGCTCAAGATCAAAGGCCAGAGAGGGCATAAAACCAGGGACTTTCATCTTTTTCTCTCTCTTTTCTTCTTCACCTGACATCTGGAAGCATGGGATCTGCTTTTTCCGTTCAGGAGCTCAAGCCCTGTGATCCTATCCACCATTAAACCACCTTTCCAAGCAGCCTCCATGTTTCAAGTGTCTTTTTCCCCACCTGGAACTGAACACAGAAGGACATTCTCCCCCACCCCCCAACAACTATTTTCTTCAATTCCTGTTTGTTCTTCCCCCAAAGCTTTGGCTGATAAACTTCCCCCAAGCGTAAATATACAGATCTTTTGCGAGACAAGATAACATGCCTTGCTTCATCTAAGTTGCGAGATAGAATTGTTGGTCTTTGTGAGTTCATCTGAATTGAGGTCCGATAAAGTTGTTTGCAGACCCTGTTTATACAAGGATCATGTGATGGTTTGAAAGACAGACTCTTTCCTGGAAACAAACATTCTTCTGGACAGGTGACTTAAAAACCTTCACCTTTGGGACAGTGGCATATTTCCCCATCATTTTTATATATATATAGTGACACTAAATATATATATATGCTGTAGGAAGTTAGCACCCACCCCTTCTCCTAGCAAAACAAAATATGCTCAGATATATTAAAAAAGCAGAATATTATATTTCCTTGGATGAGAAATGGAGAAACATGTTTTTTTTTTAAAGCCGTGTTGGAAGAAATGCTTGCGATCCTGAGCAGAAAAGGGGGGAATCACATGCTTCAAAATGTTGGGTGCAGAATATTATATTTCCCTGGATGAGAAATGGAGAAACATGGTTTTTTTTTTTTTTAAAGCCGTGTTGGTAGAAATGTCCTTCTGGGTTCAGTTCCAAGTGGGGAAAAAGACACTGGAAACATGGAGGCCGCTTGGAAAGATGGTTTTAATGGTGGACAGGATCCCGTGGCTTGAGATCCTGACCAGAAAAGGGGGGGGGGGAATCACATGCTTCAAAATGCTGAGGGCAAGGGCAACTCTGTATAGGCTGTGCTTTGAGTCCAAGTTTGGTTGCCTTGCTGGTTGATGTAATTTTCCCAGGCGCCTTGGGGGTGAGTTTCTGTGGAGGGCTAATCCTACCTGTGTTATGTAGAGTAGACTGGCTCAGGCCTTTTGACGGCCCGTTGACAAAGGTGGGGGCTATGAAGGGTGAGTCTGTTTCCTGCCTAAAAACATGTTTCTCCATTTCTTAGCCAGGGAAATATCATATTCTGCCTTTTCAATATTTCCCAGGATATTTCATTTTTTTTTCTAGGAGAGGGGTGGGCACTAACTTCCTACAGCAGGAAGCAGACTCGCTCTTAATAGCCCCCACCCTCCTCAATAGCCCGCATCAGATGTCCAGGGCAGTTAAGCGATAAAGAGATAGCTAGGTCTATTCATAGGCAAATGCCCTCACCCAAGAAGATCCAACAAAGGTAGGATTAGCCCTCTACCCATCTAGCAACAGAACTCGCCACACGGCACCGGGCAAGATTACATCACCCAGCAAGGCTCAACCAAGCTTGGGACTCATAACACAACTTCCAGAGTTGCCCCTGCATGGCCCCATGGGAGTCTTGCCAACCAATCAGAATACAAGCTCAAAATTCAAAAGCCCAGAGAGGGTATAAAACCCCTGGTACTTTCAGTATCTCTTCCCATTTTTTGCCCATGACTTCAAACCATGTGATCCTGTTGGGTTGGACTAGATGACCTACAAGGTCCCTTCCAACTCTTTTATTCTGCTTCACCATTAAACCATCTTTCCAAGCAGTCTCCATTTTTCCAGTGTCTTCCTCCCCACTTGGAACCCAACCCAGATGGGCATTTCTTCTAACCGTGCTTAAAAATAGTTTTGTGAAGAAGGAAAGATAGTAGGAAAGGAAGAGTGGAGGAGAGGTAAGGGAAGAAGAAAGAGATAAGGAAAGGTGGGTGGAAGGGAGAGAAACAGAGAAGGAGAGGAGGGAGGAAGGGAGAAAAAGAGAAGGAGAGAGGGTAGGAAGGGGAAGAGAGAGGGTAAGAGTAGGGGAGAGGTAAGGGAAGAAAGAAGGGGAAGGAGAGGAGGAAGGAAGGAAGTAGAGAAGGAAGGGAGAGAAAAGAAAAGAAAGAGAAAATAAGGTGGTGTCATAACAGGCGCTAGAGATGGTAAACAATCCAATCCAAACTGTACCCTATAATCTCTTAAATGGAATAACAATAGTATAAGATTGGCAAAGAAAAAGAATAACCATGTGAATGTATACCTAGAATTGTATGTAAGAGAATAAATGATAGTAAGAATATATAGCACATTATAGATAAACAATATTTGGTTATAAATAGCTAAGTATAAATAAATATAGAATTGTACATAAAAATGGATAACGAATAAAGACACCATGAATGTAAGATAGAAAGGTATAGAAAGGGAAAATACTAATTGCAAAGAAACCGATACGGAACTGCTGTATGATATATGATTGATGGAACTTCTTGTTCCTATGTTGTCTTAAGTCATGTGTTTGTTTTTGTTGATGTGTTTATGTGTGTAAAATAAAAACTTAAAAAAAAATAGTTTTGTGATGATCTCTAAGTCAGTGAAACAGACAGAATATTTTTGGGGGAGGTGGGTGGGACAGAATTTGAATTCCAGCGATGTTTCAAGACATCATAATTCCCATAAGATTGAGGCACGTTTTAAGCTGATTGCTAAAATCAATAATAGGAACAAAACTTTGTCCAAATCTGGAGAATGGAGAACACGGGGCCTCCAAAAATGTCCATTTTGTTCCCACCCAGGTGGCCAGTACCAAAGGAAAACCTCGTTTTCACCACCAACTTTTTAAATTACAGGCTGAACTCACCAAAATGTGGCTTCCCAACCCTTCTCTGCCAAATAATGATTTATAATCCACAACATATTCCTTGGAGACGGAGAACTGGTTTGTCCACTCCGGAAAGCCTGCAAAATAATCTTTTAACAAATTGGAGAAGGGAAATGTGATCTGTAACGAACACGACTTGCGTGTAAAGAGAAGAAGGGGAACCCGGAGAAAGCGAACAGGGCAGGGAAGAAAATAGACACCCCCCTCCCCAAAAAGGCCGCCTGCCTTATTTTGTTACGTACTAAGAGGCTAGTCCTCATGATTCTGAATTTTAAAAGGCTGGCTCTAATTACCAGGAGGATTCACATGTAGCTTTTGGTAGTGTAGAAAAGTCAGGACCCACCTGCCCTCCTAGAAGAATGAAATGTTTTGAGGAATATATATATGTATGTGTGTGTGTGTGTGTGTGTGTGTGTGCGCGCGCGCGCACGTGTGTGTGTTTTGTATTTGTGCTGATAAATAAAGGGAGACTAGTATAGATCTATTTCAAGCTATATTTGGGCATACCAGGGGTTGTGACACTAAATACATACCTATTTCCCTGGCTCAGCTGATAAAGGCGGAGAACCTTGTGGCTTAGTGGTTAACACATCTGCCTAATATATAATACAGCCGAGGTTCGAATTCCAGTAAGGGTATGGCTAGCTGATGAGAGCTAAATAGCTTGAAATAGATCTATACTAGTCTCCCTTTATTTATTTATCAGCACAAATACAACACAAATGTAACAAAGGCAACAGTAAAAATGTTGGGTTTCTGTCTGGATGGTCTCTTGTGACGAGCTGATAGATAGAGAAAGGAAGCAGTAGACTTCCTCCCATATTTGGGCATACCAGGGGTTGTGACACTAAATACATATAGATATTTTATATCTATATTTTTATATCTCACCGGCTCAGGGTTGACTCAGCCTTCCATCCTTCCGAGGTGGGTAAAATGAGGACCCAGATTGTTGGGGGCAATATGCTGACTCTCTGTAAACCGCTTAGAGAGGCCTGAAAGGCCTATGAAGCGGTATATAAGTCTACTGCTATTGCTATTGCTATTGCTATATTTTAAAAGGCAGAATATTATACATTTCCTTAAAAGAGAAATGGAAGAACCGCAGCCTTAGAAGACAGAAATAGCAGTAGCAGTAGACTTATATACCGCTTCATAGGCCTTTCAGGCCTCTCTAAGCGGTTTACAGAGAGTCAGCATATTGCCCCCAACAATCTGGGTCCTCATTTTACCCACCTCGGAAGGATGGAAGGCTGAGTCAACCCTGAGCCGGTGAGATTTGAACCGCTGACCTGCTGATCTAGCAGTAGCCTGCAGTGCTGCATTTAACCACTGCGCCACCTTGGCTCTTTAAAAGCCAAGCAGCCTCAATCTCCCTAATAGATAGGAGGAGGAGGAGGCAGCTTTCAGAAATGCAGATTTGGTAATCCATTCAAGAGAGGATTAAAAAAAACCCAAGGAAGCTAATATCTTGGATTTAATTACATTTGTTAAACAAGATTCAAAATCCAAGGAAGCCAGTAACCTGTAGAATCATTGCCGGCTTTTGGGAGACCAACAAATTAATATCAAATAACAAAATAGACAAAACAAAGGCCTAAATGATAAGGTGACCAGACGTCCCGCTTTTGGCGGGACACCCCCGCTATTTGATGCATTTTCCCGCGTCCCGCCCGCTTTTTAAAAAGGCACGCTTTTTTTGGCGCTTGCAGCTCCCGCCCATCAGCTGCTGGGCTGGCTCATCGTTCTGTTCTATGCTACCACCTACAAATTTAAGCCAGCCCAGCCTGCCGCTCACTGATTTGATTGGCTGGACTTCAGCCAATCAGTGAGCTGGCCAACCAGCTCACTGATTGGCTGGACTCCTTAGCTGAGGACGCATGCGCGAGTCTCCATTTTATTTCGTCTTTGTTTTGGGCAGCTGCGCTTACTCACTGGTTGTGAGTAAATCATGTTTTGTATTAAATTTGGTACCGTGGGAATCGGGAGGCGCTGGGCTGGGGGAAGGAGACAGCCCCCTTGCGGAGTTCGCAGCCAGCCCCTGTGCTGCGCTGGAACGGGCGGCAAAACCTTTGGAACCACGTGGAAGTTCTCGGGCGGCTGCTCCCAGCTCTCCTGCCCCGGAGGGAGCAGCCGCCGCCAGCGGCGGCGGAGGAAGCAGCCCGGCGTCGCTGCTCGCCACGCGCTCCCTCGCTCGCGGCCAGGCTTTGGTGCTGCCTTTCCCGCTCTGTGCGTGCTGCCCAGACCAGACCTCTCTTCCTTCCGTGGAGTCCGTTCGTGAATCCATGGGATTCGCCGCGGAAGGAAGAGAGGTCGTGGCAGCGGCAGACGCCAGCAGAGAACGTCCCCTCGCTTCTGGGCCTCCCCGCTGCTCTCCCAACCTCTCTTCCTTCCGTGGAGTCCGTTCGTGAATCCATGGGATTCGCCGCGGAAGGAAGAGAGGTCGTGGCAGCGGCAGACGCCAGCAGAGAACATCCCCTCGCTTCTGGGCCTCCCCGCTGCTGTCCCGATGTCTCTTCCTTCCGTGGAGTCCGTTCGTGAATCCATGGGGTTTGCCGCAGAAGGAAGAGATATCAGGGGAGCGGCGCCGCCAGCAGAGAACGTCCCCTCGCTTCTGGGCCTCCCCGCTGCTGTCCCGATGTCTCTTCCTTCCGTGGAGTCCGTTCGTGAATCCATGGGATTCACCGCGGAAGGAAGACATATCGGGGGAGCGGCGGACGCCAGCAGAGAACGTCCTCTGGCTTCTGGGCCTCCCTGCTGCTGTCCCGATGTCTCTTCCTTCCGTGGAGTCCGTTCGTGAATCCATGGGATTCGCCGCGGAAGGAAGAGATATCGGGGGAGCGGCGCCGCCAGCAGAGAATGTCCCCTCGCTTCTGGGCCTCCCCGCTGCTGTCCCGATGTCTCTTCCTTCCGTGGAGTCCGTTCGTGAATCCATCGGATTCGCCGCGGAAGGAAGAGATATCGGGGGAGCGGCGCCGCCAGCAGAGAACGTCCCCTCGCTTCTGGGCCTCCCCGCTGCTGTCCCGATCTCTCTTCCTTCCGTGGAGTCCGTTCGTGAATCCATGGGATTCACCGCGGAAGGAAGAGATATCGGGGGAGCGGCGGACGCCAGCAGAGAACATCCTCTGGCTTCTGGGCCTCCCCGCTGCTGTCCCGATGTCTCTTCCTTCCGTGGAGTCCGTTCGTGAATCCATGGGATTCGCCGCGGAAGGAAGAGATATCGGGGGAGCGGCGCCGCCAGCAGAGAACGTCCCCTCGCTTCTGGGCCTCCCCGCTGCTGTCCCGATCTCTCTTCCTTCCGTGGAGTCCGTTCGTGAATCCATGGGATTCGCCGCGGAAGGAAGAGAGGTCGGGGGAGCGGCGGACGCCAGCAAAGAACGTCCTCTGGCTTCTGGGGCTCCCCGCTGCTGTCTGTGGATCAATGGGATTCTGTTAAGGTTACAATTGGATGTGTTGGACGAATCTTAAAAGATGAAACTTTTATTAAAACGTTTGACTTAACTAATAAACAAACTAATCCAACCTAAATGTAGAGGAGGAGAAGAAGGGGGGGGGTTAAAAAGAGCAGAGGAAAAAGAAAAGAAAGCATGAAGAAAACATAAAGAAAGGGATGGGAGGGAGGGAAGGAAGGAAGGCAGTTTATGTTGAAACAGAAAATATTATATAAGGAAGAAAATGGAAATAACTTAGGAAGGAAGGAAGGAAGGAAGGAAGGAAGGAAGGAAGGAAGGAAGGAATTGCACTTAATATTGAAGGAAAAGAGAATGAAGGAAAAGTATTGGAAGGATTGAAAGAAGGAAGGAGGAACAAAGAATTACACTTAATATTGAAATGGAAAAGAAAATATAATGAATGAAAGAAGAAGTATAGGAAGGAAGGGAAGGAAGGAAGGAAGAAACAAAGACTGTTGAAACAGAAAAGATAATATAAGGAAGAAAATGGAAAGACGTATAGGAAGGAAGGAAGGAAGGAAAAAAGGAAGACAATGTTGAAATGGAAAAGAATATAAGGAAGAAAATGGAAAAAATTATAGGAAGAAAGGAAGAAATGTACTTAATATTGAAACAGACAAGGGAATGAAGGAAAAAAATATTGGAAGGATTGAAAGAACAAGGTTTTCCTTGTATGGGATTGATAGTGTCATTCTTAAATTTATTCCCCAAAATTTTTCCCATTTGTCTAGTTCAATGTTATAGCCAAAGTTCTGTGCCCATTTTATCATTGGTTCTTTTACAGTTTCCAATTTCCTCTTCCATTTGATACTTCAAGAGGAATTTGTATATTTTCCCTATCATCTTTCTGTCCAGACTTTGAATAATTTTATTCAATTTGTGTGGTTCTGTTTCAATACCATATATTTTAGTGTCTTTATTGTATTTAGTTTTAATTTGGAGGTAGGTTAGCCAGTCACCTTTCATATTCTGATCTGCCAATTCTTCAATTGTTTTTAAATTTCCCTGTCTGTCAATTAGATCTCTGTATCTTAGAATTTTGTTCCAATCTGTAAAATTTGGGTGTGTCGTTCTTTCTGTTGGTGATAGCCAATTTGGGGTTTTCACATAGTGGATTTTTTTGATTTTGAGCCATTGTTGCAGTAAAGTTCTAATTAAATGATTTTGAACGTATTTGTGCGTTTTATGTTTGTCATTCATTCCATAAGAAATTATGCCAGCCTGCCTGCAGGTCATGGCCTTCTAAGATCAGAATTTTTTTATTCTTTAACTCAATCCAATCCTTCATCATTGTCATTGTTACTGCAGTTGCGTATATATAGGCTCCCTGTGTGCTTCCATCCATCCCTACGAAGATCTGCTGACTCTGCCTGCCTGCTGGTAAGTGAGCTGGGTTTTTTCTTTTATTTTTTAATGTATTTTAAAATAATATTTTATTTATTGTGCATATGATTTTTAAAAATAGTGTTATTCTGTGTTGATTCTTTTTTTAAATTGTCTTAAACTATTTAAAAAAAGATTCTATCCAAAATAAATTGAAACAAGCCATTTTTAAAATTTCTATGCACAATACTTTGAAATGGACTCAGGAGTCATGATTGACACTGAGTGAATTTGCACTTTTAATAATCAGGAAGATACAATGGCATTGAAAAAAGTGACTGATGACCATTTTTCACACTTAGCGACCGTTGCGACCATTTTTCACACTTAGCGACCGTTGCAGCATCCTCATGGTCACGTGATCAAAATTTTGTTTGGCAACAGATTCGTATTTATGCTGGGGTGACCTTTTGACAAAAAAAAATTTTTTTTAATCAAGCCCCCCCCCCCCCCCCCCCCCCCCCCCCCGGTCAAGGGCGTCCCTCTTTTCCAATCTGAAAATCTGGTCACCTTACTAAATGACAAAATGTTGTATAACAAACCTGTGTCAAAATCCGGGTACAATACTGACAAAACCAGTTGGTCATTTGATCCAGGACTGCTGTAGGCTTCTGCTTCATCATTAAACCATCTTCCCAATAAAGCCTCCATGTTTCTAAGTATCTTTCTCCCAGCTTTGGAACTGAACCAGATGGATATTTCTTTCACTAGGTTGCCACTTAGTGGGTTACACAAATCCATTTTCTGTATTGCACCCGCAAAATGTTGTGCAAATATAATGAAGGGCCAGGGTTCTGACTGCGGGAGGCTTTCGGGATGTCCATTGTCCTGTGGTTGCAGGATTTAGGAAGTAAGAAGGAGAAACGTAACTTTTCCAGCTTCCACAAGCATGCTGAAGAGGGACACAGATTGCCTAATCTGGAATTATTTGTGAAATACACAGGAGACTAGAGTAGAGTAGAGTGGAATTGGAATAGGAATAGGAATAGGATAGAATAAATAGAATAGAGAATAGGAATAGGAATAGAATAGAATAGAGAATAGGAATAGAATAGGAATAGGAATAGGAATAGGAATAGAATAGAGAATAGGAATAGAATAGGAATAGAAATAGGAGTAGAATAGAATAGGAATAGAATTAAATAGGAATAGAATAGAATAAGAATAGAATAGAATAGAATAAATAGAATAGAATAAATAGAATAGAATAAATAGAATAGAGAATAGGAATAGGAATAGAATAGAATAGAGAATAGGAATAGGAATGGAATAGATAGGAATAGAATAGAATAGAATAGGAATAGAAATAGGAATAGAATAGAATAGGAATAGAATTAAATAGGAATAGAATTGAATAAGAATAGAATTGAATAAGAATAGAATAGAATTATTATTATTATTATTATACAATTGTATCACAGCGGCCAGTTGTTTCGCCGGATTATTATTATTGTTGTTGTTGTTGTACAATTGTATCACAGCGGCCAGTTGTTTCGCCGGATTTGGCATTGGTTACTAGTCGGGCCCCACCCAGGGGCCTAGGACGTCGTAACGTATTTTCGTAATATGCGTGCAGATCCAAGCAGTGCGGCTTTTTTGCATTTGACTGATGGTGATTTTGTCAATTTTTAACTGTTTTAAATGTAATTCCAGTGCTTTTGGAATAGCACCCAGTGTGCCAATTACCACTGGAATTACCACTGCTGGTTTGTGCCATAGTCGTTGAATTTCGATTTTTAAGTCCTGGTATCTTGCGATTTTTTCATGTTCCTTCTCGGCGACCCTGCTATCACCTGGTATTGCGATGTCTATGATTGTGACCTTATTTTTCTCAACCAGTGTGATGTCTGGTGTATTATGCGCCAGTATTTTGTCGGTTTGTATACGGAAATCCCACAAGATCTTGACCATCTGATTTTCGGTGACTTTTTCAGGCTGATGTTCCCACCAGTTTGTTGCTGTTTTAATATTATAATTTTTGCACAAATTCCAATGGATCATTTGTGCTACTGAATTGTGCCGCAATTTATAATCAGTCTGCGCGATTTTTTTACAGCAGCTGAGTATGTGATCAACAGTTTCGTCAGCTTCTTTGCAAAGTCTGCATTTGGCATCATCAGAGGATTTTTCGATTTTGGCCTTAATGGCATTTGTGCGGATAGCTTGTTCTTGCGCAGCCAGGATTAGTGACTCTGTTTCTTTCTTTAATGTACCTGTTTTTAACCATAACCAAGTTTGTTCCCTGTCCACTTTATCTTTTATTTTTTCCAGAAATTGACCATGCAGTGCTTTGTTCTGCCAACTCTCCATTCTTGATTTTATCACATCTTTTCTGTATTCTTGTTTTGTCTGTTGGGCCTTCAGTAGATTTTTGTTCTTTACTTCAATTAATAGATGTTCTTGACTTTCTTTTAAATGATCAGCCAGTGCATGTTTTTCTTCTTCAACTGTTTGCTTCACTTGTAATAATCCTCTGCCACCTGATTTTCATGGCAGATATAGTCTATCAATATCACCACGTGGATGTAAACTGTAGTGCATTGTCATTAGTTTCCTGGTTTTTCGGTCCAAAAGGTCCAAATCAGCTTGTGTCCAGTTAACTATGCCAGCTGTGTATCTTATAACTGGTATTGCCCAGGTATTTATGGCCTTGATTGTATTTCCACCATTCAATTTAGATTTCAAAATTTTCCTAACTCTGTTGGTGTACTTTCGTCTGACAATAGTTTTTACTTCTCCATGCTTGATGTTATCCAACTGCAGAATTCCTAAGTATTTGTAGGCTTCATTTTCTTTGCATTTAATTAGTTGGCCATTGGGCATTTCAATTCCCTCAAATGCAGTGATTTTGCCCCTTTTTATGGATACAGTGGCGCATTTTTCCATGCCAAACTGCATTGAAATATCGGTGCTGAATACTCGGACTGTATTTGTCAATGATTGGATTTCTATTTCTGACTTTCCATAGAGTTTCAAATCATCCATATATAGTAAATGCGAAATTTTTTCAGCTTTTTTGGCTGTTTGGTAGCCTAATTTCATTTTTTTTAAGATTACTGATAGTACTAATAATAATAATAATAATAATAATAATTATTATTATTATTATTATTATTATTATTATTATTTATTTGTCTTGTATGCCACCCACTCCCGGAGGACTCCGGGCGGCTCACAAAAGACAAGGGAAAAGGGGGAACAAGACAAAGACAACATATTAAAAACAAAACCAACATTCACAATTTCTATGGAGGTAGATGCTTCTCAGCTCCCGCCAGCCTGCTGGAACAGCCAGGACTTGGTGGCTTTGCGGAAGGCCGGGAAGGTAGTAAGGATCCGGATCTCAACAGGGAGCTCGTTCCAGAGGGCATTTATTCTAGAATAGAATAAATAGAATAGAATAAATAGAATAGAATAAATAGAATAGAGAATAGGAATAGGAATAGAATAGAATAGGAATAGAATTGAATAGGAATAGAAGAGAATAGAATAGAATAGAATTCTTTATTGGCCAAGTGTGATTGGACACACAAGGAATTTGTCTTTGGTGCAGATGTTCTCAGTGTACATAAAAAGACAAGATACATTTATTAAGAATCATAAGGTACAACTCTTAATGATAGTCACAGCATACAAATAAGCAATCAAGAAACAATATCAATATAAATCATAATAATACAAGCAACAAAGTTACAGTCCTGCATTCATAAGTGGGAGGAGATGGCAGATAGGAACAATGAGAAGACTAATAGTAATAGTAATGCAGCCTTAGTGAATAGTTTGACAGTGGTGAGGGAATTAGTTGTTCAGCAGAGTGATGGCATTTGTGGAAAAACCTGTCCTTGTGTCTAGTTGTCTTGGTGTGCAGTGCCCTATAGCATCATTTTGAGGGTAGGAGTAGAAACAATTTATGTCCAGGATGCAAAGGGTCTGTAGATATTTTCATGGCCCTCTTTTTGACTCCTGTACAGGATAAATAAACTAACTAAGCTTGGCCCCTCTTGGCTAAGCTAAGCAGGATGAGACCTCTGGATGTGTTCCATGAAAAAAAAAAACCACCACAAACTCCCAGAGCTGTAAACTAGAGCAGGAAGTTAAAATCTCATCCCAGGATCTTTGAGCCACTCCAGTATATAAACATATTAAAATAAATAACACGAATCAGTAGCTGTAATACCTTAGCCGCCACCAGAGGGCAGATAAAGCTTAAGAGAATAAAAACCTCCATCCCAAAATTCAAAATTTAAGGGAGATTGAATTAGGGTTACACACTTGCTTGCCAACACTCGTGCAGATTTCTCTTTGACAATGCAAAGTCACTACACAGGTTCAGAAACACGCTGGGGAGTTAACTGAAATGCTTCGCCGATGGAAACTTCAGAAAGAGTTCAAAATGAACACCTTCTCTCCTTTTCCTTATCTTTCTTTCTATAGATATAAAAATGACTGTGTGTGTCTCTGTGTGCGTGTTCCAGCATAACTCTGGAACGCCTCGAGCAATTTCAACCAAACTTGGTACACAGACGACTTACTCTCTGGAAACAAATACTGTGGGGGTGGGGGGGTGGGGGGTAAGACACCCAAATAATGTGTTCTGTTAAGATACAGCCTGTTGTGCCTTCAAAGGGCTTCTACTGTACTGCCGTAAAATGGCTTCTACTGTACAGTGCAGTGGAGTTGCCATTGTAGCGGCTTCACAATACTCCACAATGGGCCTCCCTCTGGTAAAGGGGAAAATCCAAAGTTAGAAATTACGTTTGGTCGGGACATTTCCCCTCTATTAATAAATACCCTGCCAATGCTGGCTATATACATATATTTAGAGCAGGAGATGAATCTAAAGCTAATATTTAGTAATATTTTGAACATTGCTTCAGGATTTGAACCCAGCACTTTGGTTCTACAGTCGGCACCATTGCTCCTAGCCACACCTATTGATTTTTCTCTCCGCCTAGCCATCAGCTCTGGATTTCCAACAGATATTCCTCAGCAAAAGGGGAAATATTGACAAGAGGAATTGATTTCTCTCTCATGTGGCGGCTGTTAAGGTGGACAGAATCAATGCAAAAAAACCAACCTCAGCTATTTTGGCACTTGGATCTACTGTATTAATCACCAAGCCCAAATATATATTTTGTATTTCCAAAATGACAGGCTGATTTTGTATAATTTGCCTGCTTGGGGAGGGGGGGGGACCCCTCTGCAGAAGATTTTAATTCGGTTTCTTCGGCTGTTTTTTTTCTTCTTCTTAAAAATATATTTTAAAAGCCTGGGCTGGTTAGTTTTTCCTCTTCCATTAAGATATTCTGCTTTCTATCTGCCAATTCCTTAAAGATGCTCACAAAATAAATAAAGGGACTAATTAAACATATGAATCAAACGAAGCAAAACTGCGGGGAAGTTTGCTCCCCAAGCTGTAATCTATCTTTCTTTCTTTCTTTCTTTCTTTCTTTCTTTCTTTCTTTCTTTCTTTCCTTCCTTCCTTCCTTCCTTCTCTCTCTTTCTTTCTCCAAATTATTTTGTATTTCACACCCACACATGTTCGTGAGCGACTGCATTGATTTTTATCTTTTATTAATAAATCCTGAAATGCTCGGCCATCCTTAAAAAGCAAGGAAACGCCATCTGTTTCAAGGAAACAAGTCAAATTAAAAAAAAAAAAAAAGCAGCAACTTCTAAGTTTTCCAAAGCAAACAGCACCAGGCTAAACAGGGCTTAATATATATTTAATGCAAGGAAAGAGAGAAAACGCACCAGGTATACAATTCACTCAGTGCAATGAAACAGTTGAAGGCTTCGTGCCTCTAAATTTCGGGGGTTTTAAAAAAATTATTTGGGGTGAACATATCCTGCCAACTCTTCCAGTTTAGGATTGAATCTCTCCAGTCAAACACCCTAGAAGAATAGGCTCAAGATCCAAGTGGATCTTGGCAGACTTGAATATTGGGCGCAATCTAATAAACTGAAATTCGATGTAGAGAAAAGTAAAGTCCTTCACTTAGGTAAGGAAAACCAAAAGGACACATATAAACTGGGTGAAACCAGGCTTAATAGCAGTGACTGTGATAGGGATCTTGGAGTCTTAGTGGACAGCCAGCTAAATATGAGCCAGGAGTGTGCAGCGTCAGCCAAAAAAGCCAACGCAATCCCAAGTTGCATTAACAGACGGATACAATCAAGATCAAGGGAGGTACTAATACCACTCTATAAAGCCTTAGTAAGGCCACACCTAGAGTACTTCATCCAGTTTTGGTCACCACACTATTAAAAAGATGTTGAGACTCTAGAAAGAGTGGAGAGATGAGCAACAAAGATGATGAGGGGACTGGAGGCTAAAACATACGATGAACGGTTGCAGGAACTGGGCCTGGCTGGTCTAGTGAAGAGAAGGACCAGGGGAGACAGGATAGCAGTCTTCCAATATTTGAGGGGGTCTCACAGAGAGGAGGGGGTCAAGCTAGTTTCCAAAGCACCCGAAGGCCAGACAAGGAATAATGGATGGAAACTGACCAAGGAGAGATTCAATCTAGAAACAAGGAGGAATTTTTTGACAGTGAGAACCATCAACCCATGGAACAGAAGTTGCCTTCGGACGTTGTGGGAGCTTCATCCCTGGAGGCGTTCAAGAAGAGACTGGACTGCCATCTGTCAGGAATGGTATAGGGTCTTCTGCTTGGACGGGGGGGGGGGGCTGTCAGACTAGATGACCTACAAGGTCCCTTCCAACTCTGTTATTCTGTTATTATGCTGTTATTCAGAAGTTGTGGGAGCTTCATCACTTGAGATTTTCAAGAAGAGACTGGTTTGCCATCTGTCAGAAATGGTGTAGGGTCTCCTGCTTGGGCGGGGGGGGGAGAGGGGCTGGACTAGATGACCTACGAGGTCCCTTCCAACTCTTTTAATCTATTTTTTTTAAAAAACCCTCTGTTTTGTGATGGATAGCTTCACCGTTTAACCTCTCCTCTACTGCTTCCCTAGTTTCCTAGATGAAATCAAATTCTCCCTAAAACTGTGAAAACTCCCTTGCCCAGTGGCTAAACTAGGCTCGGGTTTCTAAAAGCTGCCATTCAAGTCCCACGTGGTACAACATTCACACACACACACACACACACACACACACACACACACACACGGGTTAAAAATACCCCAGTTGCGTCTAGACTGTGTCTCAACGTGGATAAACTGCACCTTTGACACCAGAAAGCTAAAAATAAAAGAATTGTGTTCAGTGTCTGGACGGAAAGTGATTGGGCCGGAATGAGACAGAAAGTCCCTTTTTTCAGACTTCGGGGCCCAAAGAAATCCTTAATGCCTCCCCCCAACTCCTTTTTTTGGGGTGGGGGGTGGGGGTGTTCCTCTTTTCAATGCCCCATTGAGCAAGCTGTCTCGCTGCCCGGCGGCATCAAAGCAACATTTCATTCCATTTTCCCCCCCCCCCATGTCGGGATGACTGTCAATCTTGCCGATGCCCTGGCTTTAACCGAAAGTGCCACGGGTTTCCTTCGGTTGCATCAAACGTTATACGCCCTTTTTAATTAATTCCTTGATTGCACCCAGATCCTCGAACTTGCACAAAGCTGCGCCCAAAGGTGCTTTCTAAAAGAGGCAATCGGGTTTTTCTGGTTTTTCTATGAAGACCTTTCCCTTCTCCGCCGAGAAGCTTCTTCGGCTCTGATCGGGGGTGGGTGGGGAAGAATGGAAGTTTTCATATTTCTTGCAGACAGCTGGTCATTTGCAACCTGTTTAGAGGGCCGTTGAGGCCACTTCAGTGGTGGGATTCAATTTTTTTTTACTACCGGTTCTGTGGCTTGGTGGGCGTGGCAGGGGAAGGATACTGTAAATTCTCCATTTCCTCCCTGCTCCAGGGGAAGGATACTGCAAAATCCCCATTCCCTTCCCACTCCAGGGGAAGGATACTGCAAAATCCCCATTCCCTTCCCACTCCAGGGGAAGGATACTGCAAAATCCCCATTCCCTTCCCACTCCAGGGGAAGGATACTGCAAAATCCCCATTCCCTCCCCACTCCAGGGGAAGGATATGCAAAATCCCCATTCCCTCCCCGCTCCAAGGGAAGGATACTGCAAAATCTCCATTCCCTCCCCACTCCAGGGGAAGGATACTGCACAATCCCCATTTCCTCCTGATCAGCTGGGACTCGGGAGACAGAGAATAGATGTGGGCGAGGCCAGCCAGAGGTGGTATTTACCGGTTCTCCGAACTACTCAAAATTTCTGGTTCTCAACTGGGTGTGGAGCCTTCTTGGAACTGCTGAAAGGACTGTGTTGTAAACTGGAGATAGATGATATCACATCCCTCCCCCTCTGTTGAGGGAGGGCTGTTTGATTTGGACACAGATGTCCTCTTTGATCCCTCGTTCCAAGAAGACTCCACACCCAATTGCACTCGGGTGACCCTGAGGACACAGACAAACCTCCAAGTGGCCTCAAAGACCCTCTAAAAAGGTTGCAAATGACCAGCTGTCTGCAAGGAATATCAATCCCTCCATTATTCCCCACCACCCAATCAGAGCGGAAGAAGCTTCTTGGATGAGAAGCGAAGTGTCTTCAAAACAAAACAACAAGAAGAAAATTCCAATTGCCTGCTGAGAAAGCAGCTTTGGGATAACCATGACCTGGAGAATCTCGAAAGACTTTTAGTTACACAATTTGGGATGAACACCCTTGGAATGGTGTGGGAGTAGGAAGGGATTTCCAGAGGGGGGAAGAAATGGCAGGCTACAGGAACCAAGAAGTTCCATGTATAAATACAGAAGCAGAGTTGGAAGGGACCTTGGAGGTCTTCTAGTCCAACCCCCTGCCTAGGCAGGAAACCCTATACCGTTCCAGACAAATGGCTTTCCAACATCTTCTTAAAGACTTCCAGTGTTGAGGCATTCACAACTTCTGGAGGCAACTTCTGTTCCACTGATTAATTGTTCTCACTGTCAGGAAGTTTCTCCTTAGTTCTAAGTTGCTTCTCTCCTTGATTAGTTTCCACCCATTGCTTTTTGTCCTGGTGCTTTGGACAATAGTTTGACTCCCTCTTCTTTGTGGCAGCCCCTGAGATACTGGAAGACTGCTATCATGTCTCCCTTAGTCCTTCTTTTCATTCAACTAGATCTACCCAGTTCCTGCAACAGTTCTTCGTATATTTTAGTCGCCAGTCCCTTCATCATCTTGGTAGCTCTTCTCTGCACTCTTTCTAGAGTCTCCACATCTTTTCTACATCATGGCGACCAAAACTGGATGCCGTATTCCAAGTGTGGCCTTCCCAAGTCCTTATAAAGTGGTATTAACCCTTCATGTGATCTTGATTCTCTCCCTCTGTTGATGCAGCCTAGAACTGTGTTGGCTTTTTTGGCAGCTGCTGCACACGGCTGGCTCCTATTTAAATGGTTGTCCACTAGGACTCCAAGATCCCTCTCACGGTTACGACTATTGCATCCATCCTTCCCCCACCCCCAATCATCCAGCCAGAGCTGAAGAAGCTTCTTGGATGAGAAGGGAAAAAATCTTCAAAAGCAAAACAAAGGAAGTCCAGTGGCTTCTTGGGGAAAAAAAAAGCACCGTTGGGACAATCTTGACCGGATGACCAAGAATCTCCCTAGACATTTTGCACAGGCTTGTTAGAAAAAAGGCCGGGGGGGGTGGGTGGGCTGGGGGGATGAAATGAATTAAAAAGGAAAAGCCAGATCCAGCTGCAAGATCCCAAAACCAGTGAAGGTTTTCCCCGCAGGTGTGGAATCGCATTGACCCGACCTGAACGTCCGAATCGGGTCTCCGAAACGGATCCGCAATCTATATAAGGGGCCAAAAGGTCTCGGCACAGCTGGAGGGGGTGGGGTGTTCCTTCTTAGGAAGAGAAGCCCCCGACTCCAGACACAAGCAGCTTTATGCGTTATTTAGTCTAGAGATTTTCTCAGGAAGTATCCCTTAGCACGGGAAAAATCTCTGGAATGTCACCCTTTGCGGTGTCTTCGTACCATCCACAGCCCTCCTCTCTCTCTCTCTCTCTCTTTCTCTCCCTTCATCTCTGTCTCTGTATGTCTCTCTCTGTCTCTTTCTCTCTGTCTTTCCCTTTGTATGCGTCTCTGTCTCTGTTTGTCTGTCTGTCCATCTCTCTCTCTGTATGTCTCTTTATGTCTCTCTCTGTCTCTCTCTCTGTGTGTCTCTGTCTCTCGCTATCTGTTTCTGTCTCTGTGTGTGTCTCTTTCTCTCTGTCTCTGTGTGTCTCTCTCTGTCTCTCCCTTTGTGTGTGTCTCTGTCTCTGTTTCTCTCTCTGTCCATCTCTCTCTCTGTATGTCTCTTTATGTCTCTCTCTCTGTGTCTCTGTCTCTCGCTGTCTGTCTCTCTCTCTTTGTGTGTGTCTCTTTCTCTCTGTCTCTGTATGTCTCTCTCTGTCTCTGTCTCTCTTTCTCTCCCTTCATCTCTGTCTCTGTATGTCTCTCTCTGTCTCTTTCTCTCTTTCTCTCTGTCTCTCCCTTTGTGTGTGTCTCTGTCTCTGTTTCTCTCTCTGTCCATCTCTCTCTCTGTGTCTCTGTCTCTCGCTGTCTCTCTGTCTCTCTGTGTGTGTCTCTTTCTCTCTTTCTCTGTATGTTTCTCTCTCTCTCTGTCTCTCTCTGTGTGTGTCTCTGTCTATCTCTGTGTTTCTCTTTCTTTGTCCATCTCTCTCTGTATGTCTTTTTTCTCTGTATCTCTCTCTGTTTCTGTATGTCTTTCTCTCTCTGTCTCTCCGCGTGTCTCTCTCTCTGTCTCTCTGTTTATCTCTCTGTCCATTTCTCTCTGTCTCTCTGTGTATCTTTCTCTCTATGTCCCTGTCTCTGTCCCTCTGTTTCTCTCTCTGTCCATCTCTCTCTCTGTATGTCTTTTTCTTTCTGTGTCTCTCTGTCTCTCTCTCTCTGTATGTCTCTCTGTATGTCTTCACTGTCTCTTTCTCTCTCTGTCTCTCTGTGTTTCTCTCTCTATGTCCATCTCTCTCTGTATGTTTTTTTCTCTGTCTCTGTATGTCTCTTTCTCTCTCTGTCTCTGTATGTGTCTCTCTGTCTCTCTCTCTCTGTCTGTCTCTCTGTCTGTCTCTTTCTCTCTCTGTCTCTCTCTCTCTCATTTGGAGCCGCCTCCTCAGCACAGAGAGCAAGAAGGGAAGGACACACATTATTTTGTTTTAACACAAGCAATAATAGCAATAGCAATAGCAATAACAGTAGACTTATATACCGCTTCATAGGGCTTTCAGCCCTCTCTAAGCGGTTTACAGAGTCAGCATATTGCCCCCAACAACAATCCGGGTCCTCATTTTACCCACCTCGGAAGGATGGAAGGCTGAGTCAACCCTGAGCCGGTGAGATTTGAACCGCTGAACTGCTGATCTAGCAATCAGCCTGCAGTGCTGCATTTAACCACTGCGCCACCTTGGCTCCTGCCAACACCCTGCTTGGCTCATTCTCAAGTGACTACAGCTCCCAGCATCCCCTTCCCAGGGGGTTTTAAGGCTGCTGGACACCACACTCCGTCCGTAGCTCCCCCAGGCTCGATTAGGAGCCAAAAGTGAAAAATGGAGTATTTTAATTTATTTTAAAATTTATCTGTGGCCTCTCTCCAGAAGTTGTGAATGCTCCAACACTGGAAGTTTTTAAGATGATGTTGGATAACCATTTGTCTGAAATGATTTAGGTGGCACGTGGAACCACTTCTAGCCAGCTGATTTTGGGGCAATTTTTTGGCCAACCTAGAAGTTGGAAAACAGGCCATTTTTTGCCTCCCAAGGGCCTCGGGGGGAGGGGGGGCAGAGGGGCATTTTCACCCTCTCCAGGCTCCTAGAAAGCCTCTGGAGCCAGGGGAGGGCAAAACATTGGATGTAAATGGGAGTGTCAGAAGGAGTGGGGTAAATTTGAGACCTGGGTTGGTCTTTGTAGTTGCTGACTAGGAGGTGTAAAAGGAGGATGGGTAGTTGAGAATGGAGGTGTTATTTTTTAGGCATGTTGATGCTGCCGTATTTCAAATGTTCGGAAGCAATCAACAGGGAGGAAGGCCTCGCCCAGACCTGTCCCAGCTTGCCTACCGTTGCTCCATCCTCAAGATACAACTTCAAATCACAACGCAAATGTCGTGCAACGATCAGCATTTGTGGTCAAAGCCCACCGGGCTTGCTTAAAATGTCAGGTGCGGTGGCTCAGGGGCTAAGAGGCTGAGCTTGTAGATCAGAAAGGCCGGTCGTTTGGCAGTTCAAATCCCTAGCGCTGCATAACAGAGGGAGCTCCCGTGACTTGTCCCAGCTTCTGCCAACCTAGCAGTTCGAAAGCAGGTAAAAAAGGCAAGGAGAAAAATAGAGACCACCTTTGGTGGGGAGGGAACAGCATTCCAAGCTCCTTTGGGAGTTGAGTGATGCTGGCCACAGGACCACGGAGACGTCTTCGGACAGCACTGGCTCTTTGGCTTAGAAATGGAGATGAGCACCGCCCCCTAGAGTCGGGAACGACTATCACATATCTGCAAGGGGAACCTTTACCCTCTGAGCCAGAAAAATCAAGATAGAAAACCCCTGAGAATGTGCAGAGTGTATTTTGCCTTTGCCAAGTTTTCGCAACTCACTCGAATCAAGCCCAGTCAGGTTAAATAATAAAATAACATGTATCACGATCTCTGCTTATGAGATTGTTCTCCGCACTGTCTTTGAAATAACCATCCCATTTGAAGCCATGATAGATAAGCCTAAATAAATATTATTTAACATAGAATAGAAAAGAATAGAATAGAATATAGAGAATAAAGTAGAATAGAATAGAGTAGAATATAGAATATAGAGAATAGAATAGAAAAGAATAGAATAGAATATAGAGAATAGAGTAGAATAGAATATAAAATATAGAATAGAGAGAATAGAATAGAATATAGAGAATAGAATATAGAATATAGAATATAGAGAATATAGAAGAATAGAATAGAGTAGAATATAGAATATAGAGAATAGAATAGAATAGAATATAGAGAATAGAGTAGAATAGAATATAGAATATAAAATGTAGAATATAGAGAATAGAATAGAATATAGAGAATAGAGTAGAATAGAATATAGAATACAGAGAATAGAATATAGAATATAGAATACAGAGAATAGAATATAGAATATAGAATATAGAATATAGAATATAGAATATAGAATATAGAATATAGAATATAGAATATAGAATATAGAATATAGAATATAGAATATAGAATATAGAATATAGAATATAGAATATAGAATATAGAATATAGAATATAGAATAGAATAGCAACAGAATTCCTTATTGGCCTTGATTGGACACACAAGGAATTTGTCTTTGGTGCATATACTCTCAGTATACATAAAAGAAAAATTCATCATGAATCATAAGGTACAACACTTAATGATAGTCAGAGGGTACAAATAAGCAATCGGGAAACAATCAATATCAATACAAATCGGAAGGATACAAGCAACACAGTTCCAGTCCTGCAGTCATAAGTGGGAGGAGATGGGGGATAGGAACACCGAGAATAATAGTAATAGCAATGCATCCTTAGTGAATAGTTTGACAGTGGTGAGGGAATTATTTGTTTAGCAGAGTGATGGCATTCAGGGAAAAAACTGTCCTTGTGTCTAGTTGTTCTGGCGTGCAGTGCCTTATAGCGTCGTTTTGAGGGTAGGAGTTGAAACAATTTACGTCCAGGATGTGAGGGGTCTGGAGATATTTTCACAGCCCTCTTCTTGACTCCTGCAGTGTCCAGGTCCTCAATGGAAGGCAGGTTGGCAGCCAATGTTTTCCCTGCAGTTGAACATGGAATGAAAACCCTGCAAAGTTTGCTCCCCACCAGGCAGCTGTGGATGGCACCCAGACTTCCCTGTTTGACAAGCTGGGGGAGCCAACAGCCCAACTCCCAGCGGCTGAGCCCATGAATAGCATGTCCTGCCTTGCCCTGGACAAAATAGTAATAATGATAATAATAATAAATGGATGACATTTTTTCCCCGGTCTGGTTTAGACGATGCCGGTAATGTCACTCTACAATAAAAAAGGAACTATAAATAGGCAGTCTGTGTCACCGAGACCTTTTTCAATTCAATGGGTGGCCTAATGCCAAGGATGTCTCACCAGAAGCCGCGACGGGAAGGACATAGGTCGAGACATGAAAACTATTAACAAAATACTAGCTAAATAGTTAAAAATTAGAGCATCATGTTAAAAATGAAGTGATCATGGAGATAGCTAGATTAGATAATTGATAACGATATAATGTATACATATATATTGGTTCGACAAGAGGAAATTTGGTATAAATTTTTAAATGGGGACCATGAAAGGAAGTTTAGAAATTTTGTTATGTATAAAAGCCTATAATATTGAAATTGGATTGATCATGGATATAGTTAGATAAATAATTGATAACGATATAATGTATACATATATATATTGGTTCGACAAGAGGAAATTTGGTACAAATTTTAAATGGTGACCATGAAAGGAAGTTTAGAAACTTAGTTATGTATGAAAGCCTGTAATATTGAGATTGGATATAAATTGCAAACAGTGATTAAGAAAGGAGGTTTAGAAACTTTGTTATCAAACATAATTAATTTTTATTTAGAACGTTTCACAAAGATAAGAATGTTGTTGGATGATATTGAAAATAGACAATGGAATGCCATTATGTGGTTTTGCTTTGAATTTTGGAGTATTTGTTAAAAAGGGATGTTAAATGGACTATAGTCATATGAAGGATGAGGTATAGCAATAGCAGTTAGACATATGCCACTTCATAGGGCTTTCAGCCCTCTCTAAGTGGTTTACAGAGACAGCATATCGCCCCCAACAACAATCTGGGTCCTCATTTTACCCACCTCGGAAGGATGGAAGGCTGAATCAACCCTGAGCCGGTGAGATTTGAACAGCCGAACTGCAGAACTGTAGTCAGCTGAAGTAGCCTGCAGTGCTGCATTTAACCACTGCGCCACCTCGGCTCATGATGATTTTATTTTTATATATATATATATATATATATATATATATATATATATATATATATATATATATTTTCTGAGGTTTTCGCGGGTGTTAGTATGTAGGTCTCTAGTTGTTCGGGTTTTCTCCCGCGTAGAATTGGAGATGTCTTGGCGACGTTTCGACGAAGTCACATTCGTCATCTTCAGGCTGCTGCTGACTACTTCAGGTTTGGTGTTTACTCCTGGAAACACCAAACCTGAAGTAGTCAGCAGCAGCCTGAAGATGACGAATGTGACTTCGTCGAAACGTCGCCAAGACATCTCCAATTCTACGTGGGAGAAAACCCGAACAACTAGATATATATATATATATATATATATATATATATATATATATATATATATATATATATATATATACTTAAAGTCACAACCCCTGGTATGCCCAAGTATGGGAGGAAGGTCACACTTCCACTCTCTGTCATTAGGCTCGTCACAAGAGACCATCCAGACAGAAACCCAATATTGGTTTCCCAATATCGATTCCCAAACTTGGGTATGGCTAGCTGATGAGAGCTAAATAGCTTGAAATAGATCTATACTAGTCTCCCTTTATTTATTTATCAGCATAAATATAACATATATATATATAAATATATATATAAAAATATATAATATATATATAAATATATAAAAAAAAATATTGGGTTTCTGTCTGGATGGTCTCTTGTGACGAGCCTAATGACAGAGAGTGGAAGTGTGACCTTCCTCCCATACTTGGGCATACCAGGGGTTGTGACTTTAAGTATGTATATATATATATATATATATATATATATATATATATATATATATATATATATATATACACACACACACACACACACACATATACATACATACATACATACATACATACATACATACACATTTGATGTAAATATATAATTTGATATAGATTATAGGTGATGACCGTGGAAGAGATGCACGAAAGTTCTTTGTAACCAATTGACACACTTTTTATAATTTGTAATGGAATATGTTTTTATGGTGTTTCTTGTGTCTTGTTTGTGTCTATTCAAAAAATAAAAAAAAATAATAAAAAAAAGAAGCCGAGGCGGGGGTCTCTCGTGCAGGCATCCCCGCCCTGCCACCCCCCCTTCTGAAAAATGCTGCTAATAGGAAATCTGTTGTCCTTTCAACTCAAGAAACGGATCTGATTTAAATCCAGGAACTGAGTATGTCTAATTTAATGAAAAGGAGGACATGATAGCAGTCTTCCAATATCTCAGGGGCTGCCCCAAAGAAGAGGGAGTCAAGCTTATTCTCCACAGCACTTGAAGGCAGGACAAGAAGCAATGGGTGGAAACTAATCAAGGAGAGAACCAACCTGGAACGAAGGAGAAAATTCCTAACTATAAGATCAATTAACCAGTGGAACAACCTGCCACCAGAAGTTGTGGGTGCTCCATCACTGGAGGTGTTAAGAAAAGACCAGATAACCTTTTGTCTGAAATGGGATCTCTGTGGGCATGAATGCTGTCGCTAGCTGCTTTTTGTGGGAGCCGGAGGGCCAGAAAATGGCCTGAAAAACAGCCGAAACCCAAGTCTTTTCCGGACCACTTTTCCTGGCCATTTTCAGGCCAAAAACGGCTTCTGAACGGCCCGAAAACCAGCCTGAAAATGGTCCAAAAACAGCCCAAAAAGTTGCATTATCTGATGGAGCATAACTCCGCAACCCATCAGCCGACCTTGGTGGCCTTTTGTGGCTTCCTTGATTTCAAACCTCACCGCCTGGTTCCTTCCTGTGCATGATCCACCTCTGTGTACCAGCAAGAAGCTCAGTTTCACCATCCACCACCAAGGAAATCAAAAGCTGGCACCGAGACTCAGCCGTGAAGCTTGCGGTGAGTTAGTCACTCCGTCTCTTTGTCTTTCTGTCTGGGATGGGATTGTACGAGAAGGAAGCAGCAGCTGGAAACAGTTCTTGGAAACCGTCTCTAGCCCTGCGGCGTCTGGGCCGAACAGCTGTTGGAAGATGCAGCTTTCAGAGCAGGCAGCCTGCAGAGAGAAAGCCAACGATTCAATTTTGGGCTTTTCCGTGTTAATGGGAGGCAAATGTTCCTTAGCCCCTCGCCAAACTTTGTCAAAACAAGCTAACGATGATGATGATTCTATTTTTTTGCATGCGGAATTCAGGAAGAGAACGCCCCATGAATACAAGGCTTCCAGATTTCCAGACCAGATTTCTCATTCCAGCAGGAAAGTTAGCACGCCAAGGAAAAACACACGGGAGAAATATCCCTCCCCCTTCTCCGAAAACATGGGAAGGAGAACATACCTGCACTGCCTCTCCCATCTTGTAATGTAGAAGGACTGGCAGAGCCAGAGGGAGGCGTCAAACAGGGGACGAGCCTAGAATTCTTACATAGACACAATCAAAATAAATTCAACTTAGAGGCTGCCTTTGACCCTTATCTAACACTGACCCAGTGCTGACATTTAGTTAGCAATAGCAGTTAGCAATAGCAGTTAGACTTATGTACCGCTTCATAGGGCTTTCAGCCCTCTCTAAGCGGTTTACAGAGTCAGCATATCGCCCCCACAGTCTGGGTCCTCATTTCACCCACCTCGGAAGGATGGAAGGCTGAGTCAACCTTGAGCTGGTGAGATTTGAACCACTGAACTGCAGATAACAGTCAGCTGAAGTGGCCTGCAGTACTGCACCCTAACCACTGTACCACCTCGGCTCTTAGTTGAGAAGGTTCTTTTGCAAAAGCTTTTAGCAATGACTCTGTTAAATGGAAACCTACCTGGTCTTTCGCACCCAACCCCTCTTCTCCAATTGGTCGAAATCTGTTGGTTAAACCACCATCCTCCCCTAAGAAAAGTTATCTTAACCCGCCTCCTTGATTTCAATTAGGAGACTCTCGTTCCAACGTGACTTATTTCCCCCCCCAGTTTATTTTTTTTTATAAATATATCATATCAAGGTGTGAACAGTGTGACATCTAGGTTTCATGCATTCTAATTGTCAACTCCCGGCATTGTCATAGTGAGAGAAGGAGGGGGGAGTGCATTCCACGCATACTTTCAGTTAGAGTCGGATCTCAGATTACTGCAGCAGGCTTGGGAGGGGTGCACCTCATAGGGAAATGTGATTTATGACACAGACTGAAGGGAGGGAAGGAACAGGGGTAAAGTTCAGTTAGAACTCAAACAAAGCTTACACCTGACTGTGAAAAGATCTTGCCTATGATGCTCCTAATAAATGGCTAGTTTTGTATTGAGCCGAGGTGGCGCAGTGGTTAGGGTGCAGCACTGCAGACTACTTCAGCCGACTGCTATCTGCAGTTCGGCGGTTCAAATCTCACCGGCTCAAGGTTGACTCAGCCTTCCATCCTTCCGAGGTGGGTGAAATGAGGACCCGGACTGTGGATATGCTGACTCTGTAAACCGCTTAGAGAGGGCTGAAAGCCCTATGAAGCGGTATATAAGTCTAACTGCTATTGCTATTGCTAATATTCATGAATCAATTAGGGCATTTTTAGGAAACCTGACACTAATACTAAACTAACAAAGTTAGTCGTAATTGTTACATTCAATCAACTTATATATTTCTAGTAAATAATACGCATTTGTCTTAGATTGCAATCTATCATTGTTCAGTTGTTCCACATTTTCTCGTTATTGCTTTCATTTTATTATGTAATAGCAATAGCAATAGCAGTTAGACTTATATACCGCTTCATAGGGCTTTCAGCCCTCTCTAAGCGGTTTACAGAGTCAGCATATCGCCCCCAACAATCCAGGTCCTCATTTCACCCACCTCGGAAGGATGGAAGGCTGAGTTAACCTTGAGCCGGTGAGATTAGAACCGCTGAACTGCAGATAACAGTCAGCTGAAGTGGCCTGCAGTACTGCACCCTAACCACTGCGCCACCTCGGCTCTCTCAAACATGTAGGCAACATGTAAACATGTAGGCATTGATATTCCCCCTTCTCTTATTTCTATCACCTATTCCAGCTTTTAAACCCTATCTCCCTTTATTAAAAGACTTTTCCTTTCTTTCCTTTCTAACTTCTAATCATGTCACCTACCTAAAAAAAAAGATAAATGAATAGAGAGAGAGAGAGAGAGAGAGAGAGAGAGAGAGAGAGAGAGAGAGAGAGAGAGAGAGAGAAGGAGAAGCAAATCAGAACAGCAGCAACATAAAAGAAATGAGGCATCCATCATCTCACACCCGCTTCAATACTTTTAATTGCTATGCTTTAAGAAAAAGAGAGGGAGAAGGAAAGGCAAATCAAAACAATGATTAAAAATCATCATCATCATCATCATCATCATCATCATCATCATCATCATCATCATCTATGGCTTCCGTAACACTTCCCAACTGCCTTGAGCCCAATTGGTGCATCAGGAACCCAGAAGAACCTTGGAGAAAGCAGGGCCTTCTCTGTAGCTGCCCCGGCCCTGTGGAACGATCTACCCCCAGAGATCCGGACCCTTCCCACTCTCTCGGACTTCCGAAAGGCCACAAAAACCTGGCTATTCCGGCAGGCCTGGGGCTGTTGACCTCACGAATGAGGTCCAGCCCCACCTAGGCTGAGTGTATGATGTGTCGCTTTTTAATCTGTTTTCCCTCTTTCCTCATTTTAACTTTTTATCTTTTAAGCCTTGTATTTTGTAAGCCGCCCGGAGTCCTTCGGGATTGGGCGGCATATAAATTCATTAAATTTACCATTTTTAATTTACAATTTAATGGCCATTATAAGAGGATCCAGGCTAATTTTGCTGACAGCAAGCTCAGCTCTTCCAGGATCTTTCCGTAGCAGGAGAACTATGTAAGAAGTAGCATTTATCGGCCAGCCAGAGGCTGTCCCTTCAAGCCCAGATATCTCCACCAGCTTCCAACATCAGAAGGGTGGAGCACCTACTAAGCCAGGAAGCTGAGCACACAGAGTTGGCGGAGGTTATTTTGGACGGTGGAGAAGATGGGCTGGGAGCAGGTAGACATTGGAGCTGGGCTTGTTAGCGATAGCTAACTAATACCTAAGAAAGGAGAGTAAGTGTAACTCCGGGTCGACATGGTGCCCTCAGAACTCCCTTGTTCTCTTGCAGACGTTTCAATACCCAACTAGGCAACATCATCAGTGCCTGTAAGTTTACTGAAAGCAAACTGCACTCCTGACTGCCCTGTTTTCCGGAAAATAAGACCTCCCCAGATAATAAGCCCAATCAGGCTTCTGATTGCATGCAGTAAAATAAGCCCTCCCCCCAAAATAAGACCTCCCCTAAAATATTTAAATGCATGTTCAGCCAGACCCCACCATTTCCTGGGGGTGGGAGAATAGCAATAGCAATAGCAGTTAGACTTATATACTGCTTCATAGGGCTTTCAGCCTTCTCTAAGCGGTTTACAGAGTCAGCATATTGCCCCCAACAACAATCCGGGTCCTCATTTTACCCACCTCGGAAGGATGGAAGGCTGAGTCAACCTTGAGCCGGTGAGATTTGAACAGCTGAACTGCAGAACTGCAGTCAGCTGAAGTAGCCTGCAGTGCTGCATTTAACCACTGCGCCACCTCGGGGAATATACCCCTTGCACCTAGGGGTGAAATCTAGCAGGTTCTGACAGGTTTTGGAGAACTAGTAGCGGAAATTTTTGAAGTTGAGGGGCCTCCTGCACCTCAAAAATAGTAAGACCTCCCCGAAAATAAAGCCAAGTGCTTATTACGGTCAAAAGAAAATAAGACCATGCCTTATTTTCGAGGAAACGTGGTAGCACTTATGATGTTACCTAATTTGGTTAAAGAAATGCCTGCAAGGAAACAGGCAAGGTCAGAGGGCACCGGGGACCCCCTAATAGCTAACTGGGTTCAGAGCAAAGACAACTTAACACCTGACACCCTACATTTTGTCACACAAAAGGGGTTGGACTTGAGGATCTTCAACACTGGCTCCTTCTCTGTTTCTGAAGGACCAGCCTTTCAAACATTGTCCACCACTCCTCATAGTGATGGGAAGAGTTCTGTTGTGGCCCGCCAGGGGCCAGCAAAGCTGGCCGCAGATTCGTACAGTGAGGGGGTTGGGGAGGACCCTGGCCCAGTCCTGGAGTCTGGGGAAGGCTCGGATGAGGGCTCTGTGTCGGAGGCAGAGAGGGGGCCAGGGCCGTCTGGCAGTTCTCAGCTGCTTTTGGAATTGGAGATCAGTGGGGCAGAAGAACAGCTGGAGCCTGTTCACGGGGTGTGCATGCACAGAGCTGCCAGAAGACAAGAACGACAAAGAAATCAGGGTCGACTTGGGAGGAAGGCCACAGGTGGGCGGTGAATGGCCCCTCCCAGAGGAGATAAAAGAGGAGCGAAAGGGGAGTGGAGTTTGCAGGAGACCATTAGTTCGCTTAATTGGTTCCTGACTCTTCGAGACTCCTTGCTAAGTTCTGCAGCTATTGGCCTGGCAGCTCTCCAAGCCAGATAAGGTCTGTGACCGTAAATCCTCCCTCGAAAGACTACGCTGGATGTGAAGGAGCAGAATTCACAGTCAATTAATAAAAGGGGTTTTTGTCGGGACCAGGAGTTTGCTTCATGCTCTCGAGAAGCCTCGGTCAGAACAATATTCTTAAAAGCGTAGCGAAGTGTCCTGAAGTAGGACAAGCCCATCCCTCTGCCTTGGGAGGACAAATATAATTACTTTCACACTTGTGTGATGGTGTTCATATTTCCAACCGCCTGCCCCCCCAGGCTAAAAGAGAGAGAGAGAGAGAGAGAGAGAGAGAGAGAGAGAGGGAGGGAGGGAGGGAGGGAGGGAGGGAGGGAGGGAGGGAGAGAGAGAGAGAGAGAGAGAGAGAGAGAGAGAGAGAGAGAGAGAGAGAAAGAGAACGAATTGCAGCCAAACATTTCCAGCGAGGTTGAAATAGCTTTAACACAATTCCCATCCAAGGACACTTGGCCCGATAGTAACAACTCCAGCTTTCCCGTAGATGCAGTTTTTCGGTTGCTAAGCGAGAAGAAAACACAAACACACAAGCTCATACAGGGCATGGTCAAAATCTGAACGTTTCTCCCTTTTCTTTCCTCCCAAGAAACCGAATTGACTCTCAACAGAACAGCTCAATTTTGGACGTTGTCATCAGCCAGGGTTTTTTAAAAGCCCTCTCTCTCTTTTATTCATTTCCCAGTTTTGCATTTGCTTTTTAATCTCTTGCTCTTTCTTCTTTTCTTCAGTGCTTTCCTCCTCTTTTTGTGTTGTTTTTTTGAATAAAAGGTAGAAATATAAAATAGACTGCAGACAAAAATAGTAGAAAACTAAAATGATCTATAAGATGATATGGAACTGATGGAAAAGATACATGAAAAAAAATGTATATACTGTAGATATATAGTTATATAAGATTTATATGTACAGATAAAGGAAACACAATAGATATGTAAAAGAAGTATAAACGTGTTGCAAAGATGTTATGTTTGTATAAACAAAATTTAAAAAAATAAATAAGAGTCCCTCTCTCTGCGTCCAAGCGTCAATTTAAACACCCGTGAAGTTGGGTGGGTGGGTGGAAGAGATTTTGCGATATTTATTTCCTTCCTGGGGGTCATTCTTAGCGAAACAGATTAACAGCGTTGGAAGGGACCTTGTAGGTCATCTAAACCAACCCTCCGCCTCTTGGTTGCGTTCCGGAGTCCTGGGTGATCCTCTTTTACTACCTTCGGACAAGCAAAATCAACGGGGAAGCTCGGTTCCCTAATTTAGCCCGGCAAGGAAAGTCGTAAAAACGGGGACCAAAACTCACTTCACCCACGTCTCGCTTAGCAGCAGCAATTCTGGGCTCCACTGCAGGTGTAAGTCAAGGACCAGCTGTTAAAAAGAAAAAAAAATCGAACGCAGAGGGCTATCAGCTCACGCGAGCCCTTTTTTGGGGTGGGGGGCGGGGGGGCTCAGATCAAGGACAACCAGAAGCAAAACATAAGAAACATTAAAAAAAATAAAATCTGACTCGCAGACAAAAGAGAATTTTGCTCGCTTCCACGAAGCCACTGTGGAAAAGGGTTTTTTTTTTTTTTTTTTTACATTTTGTCTCCGAGAGGCAGGAAAATATCCACGTTTGTTGGACAAAGGAGGTTAAAGATCAGACAGACAGGAAAAAAAATAATTCCCAGACTATTGTTCTAAGTGAGATCGGAGCGGTTCTCAAGCCCCAGGTGTGACAGCTTCCTGCCTAACCAAACCTCATCCTGTAATTTGGACAAATCCAGACAAGGAGAGCGTCAGAAAAATTCCCAGCAATCCTTTTCCGTATTCGTCTGTGTGTGTGTGTGTGTGTGTGTGTGTGTGTGTGTGTGTCTTTCTCATGCTGTGGATACAAAACGAGGAGAAATCTTGGAGACAGGAGAACAGCCTTCCAATATTTGAGGGGTTGCCACAGAGAGGAGAGAAGGGGGTGGGTGGGTCAAGCTATTCTCCAAGGCACCTGAGTGTAGGACAAGAAGCGATGGGTGGAAACTAATCAAGGAGAGAAGCAACCTAGAACTAAGGAGAAATTTCCTGACAGTGAGGACCAGAGGTGGGTTCCTACCAGTTCGCACCTATTCGGTAGAACCGGTTCGTCAAATCTACTGAACCGGTTAGAAGAGGTTCCACCAGTAGATCCGGAAAGCAGGCCACACCTACAGAAGAGGTTCCAAAAATGTTTGAAACTCATCACTGTCACACACACACACACACACACACACACACACACACACACACACACACAGACAGACAGACTGACAAAGACAGAGAGAGAAAGAGAAAGGAAGGAAGGAAGGAAGAAAGAAAGAAGAAAGAAAAAGAGTGAGAGATGAAAGAAAAAAGGGAGAAAGAAAACACATGGCCGGCAAGCCACTCCCACCAGATCACATGGCCGGCAAGCCACTCCCACAAAGGCGGCCACGCCCACAGAGTGGGTTCCAAAAATTTTTGAAACCCACCACTGGTGAGGACAATTAACCAGTGAAACAGCTTGCCTTCAGAAGTTGTAGGTGATCCATCTCTGGAGGTTTTTAAGAATACTGCATCCAGTTTTGGTCACCACACTATAAAAAAGACGTTGAGACTCTAGAAAGAGTGCAGAGAAGAGCAACCAGGATGATGAGGGGACTGGAGACTAAAACATATGAAGAACAGTTGCAGGAACTGGGCATGGCTGGTCTTGTGAAGAGAAGGACCAGGGGAGACAGGAGAGCAGCCTTCCAATATTTGTGGGGCTGCCACAGAGAGGAGGGGGGTCAAGCTATTTTCCAAAGCTCCCGAAGGCCAGAGAAGGAACAATGGATGGAAACTGAACCAGGAGAGATTCAACCTAGAAACAAGGAGGAACTTTCCCAACACGGAGAGCAATCAAACCCATGGAACAGACGTTGCCTTCAGAAGTTGTGGGAACTTCATCCTTGGAGGCTTTCAAGAAGAGACCGGACTGCCCTCTGTCGGAAATGGTGTAGGGTCTCCTGCTTGGGTGGAGGGGTTGGACTAGATGACCTCCAAGCTCCCTTCTTCCAACCCTGTCCATCCCCAATCTTGTCTGATAAACATTAGGAGATGCCAGTCCCAAACCTTATTTCCCCCTCAGGTGGCTACGTACAGGTAGTCCTCAGCTTACAACGGTTCATTTAGTGACCAAAGTTACAACAGGACTGAAAAAAAAAGTCACAGGAGCATTTTTCACACTGATGACCTTTGCAGCGTTCCCATGGTCACGTGATTTACATTTGGGAGCTTGGCCACTTACTCATGTATATGACGGTTGCAGTGTCCCGTGTGTGTGTGTGTGTGTGTGTGTGTGTGTGTGTGTGTGTGTTTGTGCGTGTGTGTGTGAGACATGATCACTTTTTGTGACCAGAAGAATATAATACAGTAGAATGCAGAATACAGTAGAGTAGTATAGAAAAGTATGCAGAATAGAGTTGAGTAGAGTAGAACAGAATGCAGAATAGAATAGAATAGAATAGAGTAGAATGGAATAAAATAGAATGCAGAATAGAATAGTGTGATGTAGAGTCGAGTAGAATGCAGAATAAAGTTGAGTAGAGTAGAGTAGAACAGAATGAAGAATAGAATAGAATGCAGAATAGAGTAGAGTAGAATGGAATGGAATGCAGAATAGAATAGAATGCAAAATAGAATAGAATGCAGAACAGAATAGAGTACAATAGAATAGAATAGAATGGAAAAGAATGCAGAATAGAGTTAGTTGAGTAGAGTAGAATGCAGAATAGACTAGAATAGAATGAAGAATAGACTAGAATAGAATGAAGAATAGACTAGAATAGAATGCAGAATAGACTAGAATAGAATGAAGAATAGACTAGAATAGAATGCAGAATAGAATAGACTACACTAGACTAGAGTAGAATAGAAAAGAAAAGAATGCAGAATAGAGTTAGTAGAGTAGAACGGAGTGCAGAATAGATTAGACTAGAATGCAGAATAGAATAGAGTGGAATAGAATGCAGAATAGACTAGAAGGGTAGAATAGAATAGAAAAGAATGCAGAATAGAGTTAGTAGAGTAGAATTGAATGCAGAATAGACTAGGCTAGGCTAAAGTAGAATAGAATGCAGAATAGAATAGAGTAGAGTAGAGTAGAATAAAATAGAAAAGAATGCAGAATAGAGTTAATAGAGTACAGCAGAACAGAATGCAGAATAGACTAGAGTAGAATAGAATAGGATAAAATAGAATAGAATGCAGAACAGAATAGAATATAAAATAGGATAGACAGAATAAAATAGAATAGAATAACAAAACAATACAATACAAAACAAATCAAAACAGAACAAAAAGTTTATTTTCTCTCCCCCCCCCCCAACCTCGAATGCAGCCAATCGCTCTTTGCAAATTCCATGCCTGCCTCGGAGACTCAGCCAGTTGTCTGATGACGGGATCATCCCTAAAAATACTCCTCTGCATCTTTATTTTTTTCACTCCGCTCTTTGCTTTTAAATGCTTATGTTTTTGGCTGAGCGCCAGATGAAAACCAAGCCTGTTGCGCACGTAATCCGGGAACCCACAAAAAAGGAGAGAAACAACAACAACAACAACAACCACCACCCCCTGATGTTTGATTAATGCCGAATCTCCCAATCCCTTTTTAATCATGACGGGGGAACATTTTATAACTTTATTTTTGGCGTGCATTCCTGAGCAATTAAACAAAGAATGGGAAGTAACCCTTGGGCCTTCTCAGAGGCCGGGCTTTCCGCCTTGCTTAATCCAAAAGTTTTTCCCAGATGGGCTGCCCGTTTTCCCATAATTCCCCATCCAACAAATTCTGGGAGTTCCAAGCCGTCCTATTGAGATGAGCTCCTGTTTGGGAAAAGCAGAAAAGCCGAAACCCATAGTCAATATTTAATATTCATTAGTCCTCGACTTACAACTCGGCTGTTCCAAGTTACAGCAGCACTGAAAAAAGTGACTTACAACCATCACTTGCCCTTATGACCGTCACTTCATCCTCACTGCTCATGTGATCAAAATTGGGGCATTGGGCAACTGATTGTTGGTGCACGATCACCTGATTCTCATTTGCGACTTTTCCAGCCCTCCAAAATCAGTGGGGAAAATCCAGATTCGCTTAACGACTGCAGTGATTCACTTAACAACCATGCCCCCCCCAAAAGCTCACAAAAATCAGGCACAACTCTTTTAAGAATCATTTAGCTTAGCAATGGACATTTAACCATGGCAGTGATTTGCTTAAGAGCTGTAGCAAGGAAGGTTGTAAGATGGGGCAAAACTCACTTAACAACCGTTTCATTTTACCACAGAAATTTTGGGCTCGCTTGTAGATTCTATATTTAGGCAAGAAAAACGAAATGCACAGTGACAGTATAGGTGGTACCATCCTCAATAGTAGTAACTGTGAGAAGGGATCTTGGAGTCCTGGTGGACAATCATTTAAATAGGAGCCAGCTGTGTGCAGCAGCTGCCAAAAAAGCCAACACAGTTCTAGGCTGCATCAACAGAGGGATGGAATCAAGATCACGTGAAGTGTTGATACCACTTTATCATTTTACATTGCGATGTAGAAAAGATGTGGAGATTCTGGAAAGAGTGCAGAGAAGAGCAACAAAGAGAATTAGGGGACTGGAGGCTAAAACATACGAAGAACGGTTGCAGGAACTGGGGATGTCTAGTTTGATTAAAAGAAGGACTAGGGGAGACAAGATAGCAGTCTTCCAATATCTCAGGGGTTGCCGCAAAGAAGAAGGACTCTAGCTATTCTCCAAAGCACCTGAAGGCAGGGCAAGAAGCAATGGGTGGAAACTAATCAAAAAGAGAAGCAACTTAGAATTAAGGAGAAATTTACTGACAGTTAGAACTATTAGTGGAACAACTTGCCTCCAGAAGTTGTGAACGCTCCAACACTGGACGTTTCCATTTGTCTGAAGTGGTGTAGGGTTTCCTGCCTAAGCAGGGGGTTGGACTAGAAGACCTCCAAGATCCCCTCCAACTCTGTCTATTCTATTCTATTCTATTCTATTCTGTTCTGTTCTGTTCTATCCTGTTCTATTCATGATCTATTCCTGTTCTATTCTATTCTAATTCTATTCTAATTCTATTCTATTGTATTCTCTGTCTATCCTACATTCTATTCTATTATAATTCTATTCTATTCTATACTCTGTCTATCCTATATTCTAATTCTATTCTAATTCTATTCTAATTCTATTCTAATTCTATTCTAATTCTATTCTAATTCTATTCTGATTCTATTCTAATTCTATTCTATTCTATTGACTCCCAGTAGCTGTTTTTCCTTCTCCAAACACACTGAAAACCAAGACACCGTAGGATGCAATTGTGTGAATACGATCTCCAAAAGAGCTTTCTTGGGAATGAACAGCGCTAAAAATAAAATCAGCCATGGATTCCTCTTGGATCAGCAGCCTACAACTTTCCTAGCGAGTGGGGTTATCTCACATGTCTTCGGAAGCACTGTCCTTTTGCTATTTTTAAAAGCAAACTTGCTGGAATCTCTTTTCGAAAACAAATGCATCATGATTAAAAGGGACTGAGGGATTCGGCATGCATTCGCTGGAATTGTCTCTGCGGGAAAATCTCTCCGGCTCGGTTGAGATGCTCGTCGGCACGTCTCAACTCTACGCCGGCCGCAATCCATAATAAAATAATAATAATTTTAAAAAGGGTGGGAAAAGCATCGCACGCTGTTCTCCGGGATTTCTGATGTTAAGAATTCGCTTGCAGTCAACCAGTGGCTTGGAGCTACTGAGAACATTAAACCCAGGGGAAAAAAGCGTGTGACACAAACACCGCTTTTCCCCGAAAGCTGGATTTTTTTTCCTCCGGAACATTGTGTCCCTCTGGGATGGGAAAAGTGACTTACGACCATCACTCGCTCAAATTTTGATCACATGAGTAATGAGAATGCAGCAATGATCGTGAAGTCACTTTTCCCATCCCAGGAGGGAAATACCAGTCCATGCCGGACTTGGGATTTGCACCTGGCACATTGCAGTAACCCTATATTTGCTCTGAACAGGAAGTCAAGGATTTTGCACTCCTACAATACAGGTAGTCCTCCACTTATCACCACGAGTGAGCCCCAAATTTAGACGGTTAAGGGAAACATCTGTCAAGTGAATTTTAGCCCGTTTTATGAACTTTCTCGCCATATTCGACACATCTGCATACAGATGGGAGGTTGAACAACCAGTCTTCTGGTGCAGCCAGAACAATCTTGAACTAAATACACTCAAAACCATAGAAATGAGGGTGGATTTTAGAAGAAACCCTCCCATACTACCACCTCTTACAATACTAGACAACGCAGTTTCAACAGTAGAGACCTTCAGGTTTCTAGGTTCTATCATATCTCCAGACTTCAAATGGACCCCTAACATCCAAAACGGCATAAAAAAAGCACAAGAAATAATGTTCTTTCTGTGCCAACTCGGGAAGCTCAAATTGCCCAAAGAGCTGCTGATTCTGTTCTACAGAGGAATGATGGAGTCTTGTCCTCTCCACCTCCGTAACTGCCTGGCTTGGCTCTGCAACCCAACAAGACAGACACGGACTTCAACGGATAATTAGAACTGCAGAAGAACTGCAGAAGGCTACCAACCTGCCTTCCATTGAGGACCTGAACACTGCAGGAGTAAAAAAGTGGGCTGTGTAAATATCTTCAGACCCCTCGCATCCTGGACGTAAATTGTTTCAACTCCTACCCTCAAAATGATTCTATAGGGCACGGCACACCAAGACAATTAGACACAAGGACAGTCCCCCCCCCCAAATGCCATCACTCTGCTAAACAAATAATTCCCACAACACTGTCAAATAATTTACAAAGACTGTATTACTATTACTCTTCTCTTCCTTCCTACTATCTATCTTCCCCCCACTTATAACCATGTTGCTTGTATCTTTCAATGTATTTTGTTTTTATTGTTTCCTAGTACAATTTGATAGCCCTGAGTCCCCCCAGGGAAAAGGGCGGCATACAAATAAAGTATCTTATCTTATTTATCTTATCTTATTAATCACTAAGTGTTATCTTCTTATTCTTGAATGTATTTTTATTCTCCTTATGTATATGGAGAGCTTATGCACCAAAGACAAATTCCTTGTGTGTCCAATCACACTTGGCCAATAAAGAAATCTATTCTATTCTATTCTATTCTACTTTCTCTTCTCATATTCCATTCCATTCCTATTCCTATTCTATATACACTAAGAACCTATGCACCAAAGACAAATTCCTTGTGTGTCCAATCACACTTGGCCAATAAAGAATTCTATTCCATTCTATTCTGTTCTATTCTATTCTACTTTCTCTTCTCATATTCCATTCCATTCCTATTCCTATTCTATATACACTAAGAACCTATGCACCAAAGACAAATTCCTTGTGTGTCCAATCACACTTGGCCAATAAAGAATTCTATTCCATTCTATTCTATTCTATTCTATTCTACTTTCTCTTCTCATATTCCATTCCATTCCTATTCCTATTCTATATACACTAAGAACCTATGCACCAAAGACAAATTCCTTGTGTGTCCAATCACACTTGGCCAATAATAAAGAATTCTATTCTATTCTATTCTGTTCTATCCTATTCTATTTCTATTCTACTTTCTCTTCTCTTCTCACATTCCATTCCTATTCCTATTCTATATACATTAACCTATGCACCAAAGACAAATTCCTTGTGTGTCCAATCACACTTGGCCAATAAAGAATTCTATTCTATTCTATTCTACTCTATCCTATTCTATTCGCTAAGTGAATCACCGCAGCGGCTAAGTTACGCCAACACAGTCAAGTGAATCTGGTTTCCCCCGTAGATTTTGCTTGTCGCTAAAGGGGATCACATGACACACCTCTCACAAGCCCCCGCTGGGGACGCGGCGACCCCTGTCTGAATTCGGTCCTTGCAGGAGGACGTGTCAAACGGCGAGCGTGCTGGTAAGAAGGGTACAAAAGCTGCCCTTATTTAATCTCAGCCTTGTCTCCGAGCTCTGGATTGTTTGCCCTGGATAAATATTGAATGTGCTTTCCGGGCCAAAGCAAACAAACCTTATCAGAATTGAAAGATCAGCTCACGTGTGAGCCAATATTGGCTTTTGGGAGCTGGCAAGGTGGCGAAATCTAATCAAGCCAGACTAATCCCACACCACAACTCCCAGTTTGATCACTGAAAGATGCTTTAACAGCCCGACCTATTCGTGATTGGGAAGAGTGCAGACCACACCTGGAACGCTGCATCCGGTTTTGGTCGCCATATTATAAAAAAGATGTGGAGACTCTGGAAAAAGTGCAGAGAAGAGCAACCAAGATGATTAGGGGACTGGAGACTAAAACATATGAAGAACGGTTGCAGGAACTGGGTGTGTCTAGTTTAGTGAAAAAGAAGGACTAGGGGAGACATGATAGCAGCCTTCCAGTATCTCAGGGGCTGCCCCAAAGACGAGGGGGGTCAACTTATTTTCCAAAGCACCAGAAGGCAGAAGAGAGAATGGATGGAAACTAACCAAGGAGAGAAGCAACCTAGAAATAAGGGAAAAATTCCTGACAATGAGAATTTAAGATTTTTGCAACTGCAAAAATCTCTGAATTATTTCTCCAGGAAATAATGTCCCTTTGCAGAAATGTCATAGGTAAAGACAAAGGTTCCCCTCGAACATATGTGCTAGTCGTTCCTGACTCTAGGGGGCGGTGCTCATCTCCGTTTCAAAGCCGAAGAGCCAGCGCTGTCCGAAGACGTCTCCGTGGTCCTGTGGCCGGCATGACTCAACTCCCGAAGGCGCACGGAACGCTGTTCCTTTCCCATCGAAGGTGGTGCCTATTTTTCTACTTGCGTTTTTTAACGTGGTTTTGAACTGCTAGGTTGGCAGAAGCTGGGGCAAGTCACGGGAGCTCACTCCGTTACGCGGCGCTGGGGATTCGAACCGCCAAACTGCCGACCTCTCTGATCGACCAGCTCAGCGTCTTAGCCGTCTTAGCCCCTGAGAAATGTCAAAAGCAGCAGATAAATAAAAAGGGGGGAAAATATTGTGGGTCTTTAGAGCAGACGTTGCAAGCTTGCATAAAAGCATCACACACTTCCCTATACCCAGGCCAGTTAACACACAACAGTTGTTGGCAAGCTTAACACCTCCCCACATCCCCAGTCCGGTGTGTGTGTGTGTTGCCATGGTTTTGTACATAAACAGCCCACACGGCAAGGCTGAATTCTTCATTTTTGCTGGCTGTCCCGCATGTTTGGGTGTCTGGAAGGGAAGACCGATAAAACATTCGCTCTTCTCCACACACACACACACACACACACACACACACACACACACCCGAAATGATTTTTCTCGGAGCTTTCGACTTTGCCCCGAACGCAAAGCACATTCCACCGCTGTTGGGGACGAAAAGGACTATTATGGACTGCCAGGCGGCTGCTTCGTGAGCCCCCTGCCCTACAAGTTCGCCAAGAATCCCCCTCCCCCTTCCGAAGGATACCAACTCTTGCAAATATCGAAGGAGGGGAAGGGGGAGGGGTGGGGGGGGGAGAAAAAAGACCCTTCAGGAATTTATTTTATTTTTTTTAAAAAAATAGCGGTTGCATAGAAACCGAGCAAAATATTTCTCCGCAACCTGGAAGGGAGAGTTTGGAAGGAGAGAACCGGGCGCCTCTCGTTTTTCTTGCAAAAAAATATAATTCTATTTTTTTAAAAAAAAAAATCGTTTCTAATCCAGCTCACCCACTTCCTCATTTGGGGGAGCCGAAAACTGGGTTTGCTTGTTGCTTAATACGGATTGCAGAAGAAGCCGAGGTGAACAAGTTCGCTTGGCCACCAACGGTTTCCGTTTCGCAAGCCGCGATGAACAAGCCTTCTTTTGCCTGGAATCAGGCAAACCAGGTTAGCGCTTGGCCAGGTGAAACCCTAGATTCCTTCGCTGGTTGGTCTGAACATCCTGACTTTGCCCCGTGAAGTACAGGCAATCCTCGACTTTACGACTGCACCCAAAATTTCTGCTGTTAAGAGAGACCTTTGGTTCAGTGAGTTTTGCCCCATTCTGCAACTTCCCCCCCCTTTTTTTTGGCCAGTTGTAAAGTGAATCACGGCAGGCGTTAAGTTACTGACACAGTTGTTAAGTGAATCAGGCTTCCCAGTTGACTTTGCTGGTCAGGAGGTCGCAAAAGAGGATCCCAGGGACGTGGCAACTGCCATAACTATGAATCACGTGCCAAGAATTTTGATCACCTGAACACTGGGATACTGCAAAGGTCGTTAAGTGTGAAAAACGGTAGTAGGTCGTAACTCTGAATGGTCGCTAAATGAACTGTGGTAAGTCGAGGACCACCCGCAGAAACAATCCAATCTCAGCGATGAAACTGTCATCTTTAAACAAACTTCCATCCTTTCTTTCTTTCTTTTTCTTTCTTTCTTCTTTCTTTCTTTCCTTCCTTCCTTCTCGCTCTCTCTTTCCTTCCTTCGTCCTTCTTTCTTTCTTTCTCTCTCCCTCCCTCCCACCCTCCTTCCTTCCTTCCTTCTTTCTTTCCTTTCTCTCTCTCTTTTTTTCTCCGAATGCGCAAATCATATTTTCATCATTTAGTCATTGGAAACAGCCTCGTCCCTCCCTGTCTTCCAGCAAAATCCAGCTCGAGAGATTTTATTTTGAATGGAAAATGTGTCACTTCAAGATTTGCAAACCGTTTGGCGAGATTGACAGCCACAGACTTGTACTATTAATAAATTTTTATTTTCGTTCTTTTGCTTTCATCGGGGACCTAATCATCTACAATCCACCAAAGGGAGGGGAGGGGGGGATAAACCAGTGAGAGGGTTTTTTTTTAATTAAAAAAAAAAAAACAATTGTACAAGCCAGATACACTGACGTGCACCAAATAAAGGAAGGAAGGGGAAATGAAATACTGAAGATAATAAAAGAAAACAAGAAAGATAGAAAGAAATCACCTACGTGCCTGAATTCTTGGTGTGAGTGGGGAAAACGGGGACGAAGGACAATTAAAAATGCTTGGCCTTGCACACATTAAAATCCCTTGATGTGCAATTATTTTTAAAGTGTTCCGCTTGAAAACAGTTTTTGGTTTTATTCTTCGCTTTTTAAAAAATAATAATAACAACAACAATAATAATAATAATGAGAGACAAGCACAAAGTTTGCCTCCCAAAACTAACTAACTTTGGCACCAAGTTGTGTGCTTAAAAAAACAAAAAAAAACAAACAACCAACACAAAAATAATCACCTAGTCTATTTGTCTCTTGTTTAAAACAAACTAACTACAACTTCTCTACAGCAGCATGACTTAAAAACATCAACAACGAAAAAACAATCCAGCGTTTTTAACATTCAAAACAATGCAAAATGTATATACATATACACACACACACGCACGCACACTGTATCTATATATTAACATTTCCCCCTCCAAATAAGAGACGCTCCCTGTACCAAACACACATCAAACAAAAAGAACACACCTGTAGACCAAATTGGGTGGGTGGGACATAAGAAACAACACACAAATGTTTTCCCCACCTCCATTTAAGGTTAATAAAATATGTGCAAATCAAATCCCTTGGAAGGCAGTATCGAAAATAAATGCTTTTTCTCCCCTGCTGGTTGGATCAAGGATATTTGCTAGTCTAGAGTATCACACCGGGTGGGTGGGTGGGTGCTATCCTGCGATGCCCAACCAGCCCAGGAAATGTAGGAGGGGGGTTTACGATTGAGCTCACACTCCAAAACTATATTCTGGGTCAGCCACTGAATTTGAGCCCGACTATAAATGGCATTTTAGTCCATTCGCGAACAAGGAATCCACGATGGGACTTGGCTAGCGGGCTTAACCACCTTCCCCCACAATTGAAAGACCCTCCCCCATTGGAGTCTGAGGTTTCTGGCACCCCAAATTCCCAGCCAGCTATGTGGGTGGAATCCCCACGTACCCATTCCTCCATCCCTGGCAAGGACGAATGAAGTAAAATGGTTTTTAGCCGGTGGGGGGGGAAGGGGGATGCTTAGGGCATCCCTCCCTCCCAGCCCTCCACCCTCCAAATGATCTTTATATCCCCCGCCCCACCAATTTTCATTTCAAGTATTTTCTCCAGCAAGAGACGGGAGGGTGAGCCATGCAGCAGTGAGGCCGGGCGATTTGATGGGGGCCAAGGCACGGTGGTGAAGGCAGGGAAAAATACGGCCGAGGGCCTGATGTGGAAGGAGAGCTCCAACAGTGGCTCGTGTCCCCCTCAGGCCACCAGTCTGATTCTGTGTGCGGGCCTCATCCCTTTCCCCGCATCCAAAAGTTGGGCCCGTTGTCCGATGCTTGCACCTGCGCCATCTCCAAGATGGGCGAGCCATCCCCGGCTCCACAAAAATCCACAGGACCGCCCCCCTTTCGTGGTTGACGGACGAGCGGGAAATTCAAACGAGAATGCAGAAACGTTTGGCTGGAATCTTTTCTGGAAACAAATCCTGGTAGGATGTGATCTTGGAAAAGGAGATTTTCTGCTCACGATGTGGCCCAGGGATGGGGCGTTGGAGCAGATGACGAGGCCCCCATGATTTTGACTCAATGAATCCAACAGAAATTCGCTCCTGCAAGAGGTCTGTCCTTCCGATGTTCAAGAGGTGTCATTGGTAAAGAAGGTAATTTTTGAGAGATTTGGGCAAAGGCAGTGTCGAGATCTCACCCAGCCGGTTCTTGCCCAAAGCGAGGCGCACCGAACGTCGGCACAGGTCCATCAGTGGTAAAGGTTCAGCTAAAAGGGAAACAGATCCAAAATTAGCACCGTTTACAGACCTGGAACTAAGAACAGTTCAAATTCAACCAGCCGTTTGACTGCACAGACACGTTGAGCTCTTTCAGCGAGCCCAGCTGTATCCCAGATGTCATTGAAAACAGACAACGTTGGCGCAAAATGGCTGTGCTTGTTTAAGATTACGATTGATCGCAGAAGCAAAATTCTTCATTTAATTTGCTGGAATGGGATTGGCTTCAATCTAGGCTCGTGTTTCTCAATCTTTAAGATGTCTGGACTTCAACTCCCAGAATTCCCCAGCCAGCATGCGGAATTTTGGGAGTTGAAGACCTCACCTCTTGGAAAGGGAATTCTGGGAATTGAAGTCCACACATTTTTAAAAGTGCTGCGATTGAGAAATGCTGACATTCATTAGCACAACATCAAATTGCCAATTGAGTAAAGTTCCTGTTGAGAAATGCATTTTTCCTCTTAAATTACCCCAAATCCCTCCTCTGCTAGACCCAGAAAACCTCTAGGTTGCCACAGGAGGAATCTGTCACCTCCCCTCCTCTTTGGGCATCTCCTCACAAATCTCTACCTTTCAAAGCGACAGGTGGATTTGATTTAAATCAAGTCCAAATCAAAATCTCCTGCTTTTCTTCTATTCAGGGGCTGTCCCAACCTTCTGCAGCTTAATGGTTGCTTCTCCTGTTGCCGGAAAAAAGAGCTTCTCCTGGATCAATCAGGGACTTTGCGATGTCCCTGAGATAAGCAGGACGTCCCCCTTCTCTATCACCATCTCTACGCGATGGTTTAGGTTCAAAAGGACCGTCCAGCAGCAATCTTGGAGCTCTAAGACATCAGCCCCTCCCTCCACCAGTCCCAATATTGCAAAATATACAGATTAAACAGATTAATAGAGTTGGAAGGGACCTCATAGGTCATCCAGTCCAACCCCCCGCTCAAGCAGGAGACCCTACACCATTTCTGACAAATGGCAGTCCAGTCTCTTCTTGAAAGTCTCAAGTGATGAAGCTCCCACAACTTCCGAAGGCAACTTCTGTTCCATGGGTTGATTGTAAGAGCCGAGGTGGTGCAATGGTTAGGGTGCAGTACTGCAGGCCGCTTCAGCTGACTGTTATCTGCAGTTCAGCGGTTCTAATCTCACCGGCTCAAAGGTTGACTCAGCCTTCCTTCCTTCCGAGGTGGGTGAAATGAGGACCCAGACTGTGGGGCGATATGCTGACTCTGTAAACCGCTTAGAGAGGGCTGAAAGCCCTATGAAGCGGTATATAAGTCTAACTGCTATTGCTATTGCTATTGTTCTCCCTGTCAGAAAGTTCCTCCTTATTTCCAGGTTGAATCTCTCCTTGGTCAGTTTCCATCCATTATTCCTTGTATGGCCTTCAGGTGCTTTGGAAAATAGCTTGACCCCCCTCCTCCTCTCTCTGGCAGCCCCTCAAATATTGGACACCTGCTCTCCTGTCTCCCCTGGTCCTTCTCTTCACTAGACCAGCCAGGCCCAGTTCCTGCAACCGTTCTTCCTATGTTTTAACCTCCAGTCCCCTAATCATCCTGGTTGCTCTTCTCTGCACTCTTTCTAGAGTCTCAACTTCTTTTTTATAGCGTGGTGACCAAAACTGGATGCAGTACTCTAGGTGTAGCCTTACTAAGGCTTTATAGAGTGGTATTAGTACCTCCCTTGATCTTGATTGTATCCGTCTGTTAATGCAACTTGGGGTTGCGTTGGCTTTTTTGGATGCACTCCTAGCTCCTATTTAGCTGGCTGTCCACTAAGACTCCAAGATCCCTCTCACAGTCACTGCTAGTAAGCCTGGTTTCACCCAGTTTATATGTGTCCTTTTGGTTTTCCTTACCTAAGTGTAGGACTTGACTTTTCTCTACATTGAATTTCAGTTTGTTAGATAGCGCCAGAGGTGGGTTCCTACCAGTTCGCACCAGTTCGGTAGAACCGGTCCGTCAAATCTACCGAACCGGTTAGAAGAGGTTCCACCAGTAGACCCGGAAAGCAGGCCACACCTACAGAAGAGGTTCCAAATTTTTTTGAAAACCACTACTGACACACATACACACACACACACACAGACAGACTCACAGAGAGAGAAAGAGAAAGAAAGGAAGAAAGGAAAAAAGAAAAAAGAAAGAAAAAGTGAGAGAGATGAAAGAAAAAAAGGAAAAAGGGACAGAGAGACAAAAAGAAGGAAAGAGAGAGAGAGAGAGAGAGAGAGAGAGAGAGAGAGAGAGAGAGAGAGAGAGAACACATGGCCGGCAAGCCACTCCCACCAGGTCACATGGCCGGCAAGCCACTCCCACAAAGGAGGCCACACCCACAGAGTAGGTTCGAAATTTTTTTGAAACCCACCACTGGATAGCGCCCAATGTTCAAGTCTGTCAAGATCCTTCGAGAACTTGAGCCTATCTTCTAGCTTAGTATCTTCTGCAAATTTGGTAAGTTTCTCTTCTATTCCCTCATCTTATGAAGACATACCATCTCGGGCTACACAACTAAGCTCCATTTCATGCTGAATAAACAAAATTATGAATGTATCTTAAACAGGAAACGATCTTTAGATAGATTTTTTTTTTACTCCAAAAGGCATTGTGTTAAAATAATTTTGATTTTTTTTTAAAAAAAATCCAATTTAAATTTAAAAGCAAAAATCAGATTTAAATTTTAAAAAAATATATCTGATTTTTCAATTTAAAAATCATCAATTTTTATCCACCCTGCAAAGTGAGCTAAGATGATAGAGATGGAAGGAATCTCTATCTGGTAAGTAAAGTTTTGTCTACCACACCGAGTTGGAAATTTAGCGACGTCTGGAGGGAAAATTAGCAGAGGCCAATTTTGGACCTTCTCCTGCCTGAGAAAAGTCTCATCCTGTTGATTAAAGTTTGCCTTACTCATCCCACTTAAAAGCAGCACCTGCAAGAAAACGTCACAAATATTGGCAATTAAGCCTTTTTTATTTCTGCAGTGACTTATTTCTCCCAGCTGCCTGTTTCCGCCGCAGGCAGATTTTTTTCCAAAGTTGGCTGCCAATGCCAAAAATCCTCAATCATGTGCCACCGCTAAGCGGCACGGGAAAACACTGGGTAAGCATTTTCCTGTATGTCAGAATCGGGCACTCACAATGGCCTCCCCCCCCCCCGGCCCCCAGTGGACAGCAAGCAGGGCTGAAAAAGTACCGCCAAATCTCTCCGATTCAGAAGTTCTGAATGAAGGACTTGGAAAACCCCATGGGAGAATATTTCCCTAACTTTTCTGCCTGAAATTCCGTCGTCGTTTAGAAATCATCTCTTACGATCACACTGTAGAGAGTATTTTAACTTCCTGCACCTGTGCCAATTGCACAGTGGCAGGTAGGGCAGCGCTCCAGAGGGTCAACATCATTGCCCAGAGGATCCTGGGTTGCCCCTCTCCCCTCTTTGCAAGAGTTTTATACCTCCCGCTGCCTTAAGAAAGTTCAAAACATCCTTAAAGACCCATCTCATCCTGGGCACTCCTTTTTTTTTTTGAACTATTACCATTTGGCAGCCGGTACAGGGCGTTAAAAACAAGGACGAATAGGCTGAAAAACAAGCTTTTACCCCTGGGCGGTAACTATGCTGAATTCTACTGTTTAATGCAATATTAATGCAATGCTTCAATTCAATTGTATAGAATGTGAAGGAGTTGTGTTTTTGTTTTATGTATAATGCACACTGAAGATGGGATTTAATTTCGTTGTGTGAGGTGCAATGACAATAAACGATTTTATAAAACCTGTTTTTGTCTCGCTTAAGGGAATCCCTACAGTTGTTAAGCCAATCGTGCAGCCATTAAGCGAATCTGGCCACCTCCACAGACTTTGCTTGGGGATGCAAATCTCAAGCTACAACACCCCCCTCCCACACACACCCCAATTTCTCCCCGTGCGCCCTTTTCTCTTCCTGGGAAGAGAGGAAATCTTTTTCCTACTATCCAGGATTTGGAGGAAACCCAGGCTGTTCCATTGCCAAAAAATATCCCCATTTGCAAAGGATAATAAAACCCACTTGGGGGTTGGCTAGGCCAGCTAATCAAAATTGTGCCACCCACTAGGAATTAAGAGGAGAGACAGACAAATGCAAAAAAAACTCCAAAACACCCACCCAGGCAGATTCTGGAGAATTATGATTCAGCAACTGGGGTCTTAAAACCCTTTGTCATTAACGGGAATTTGTCTGCATCCAGATAAGCCAACACCAGCTGCCGTGTCTTCATTAAAACAACAATAACAAAAAAACGCCAAGGTGGCGCAGTGGTTAGAGTGCTGTACTGCAGGCCACTTCAGCTGACTGTTATCTGCAGTTCGGTGGTTCTAATCTCACCGGCTCAAGGTTGACTCAGCCTTCCAAGGTGGGTGAAATGAGGACCCAGACTGTGGGGGCGATATATGCTGACTCTGTAAACCGCTTAGAGAGGGCTGAAAGCCCTACGAAGCGGTATATAAGTCTAACTGCTATTGCTATTGCTATTGCTAAAAACAGAGATGGCAGGATTTTTTAAAAAGCCCATTTCTTCGTGTCCCCTCTTCTCGGCAAAACTGGCTTCAATTCTCCTGCGAAAATGGGGAGCCCCGGTTTGCAAAGAACCCCCCCCCCCCAATAGCATCAAGAAGCAAGAAAATGAAGCCAGGATCGAATTCCCACATAATCAGTGCCTTTCATCGGGTAGAGATGAGCTTCAAAGAGCAGATTGTGTAGAAATCAGCACTGACGGTTCGTTGGGGTGTCCCCAGAAGTTGCACAAGAAGCCCATCGCAAGCAATGTGTGAAAGGATGAGAGATGGGCGGAGAACCATTCAGATAAATAAATAAAAGATGGTTGAAAGGGGAGTACAGAAAGTGTGGTGGCCAGCCATCAAAGCTGGCAACAGATTTGGACGGTGAGGAGGTTGGGGAGGAAGATGGGCCAGTCCTGAAGTCTGGGGAAGGCTCTGTGTCGGAGGCAGGGAGGGTGCCAGAGCCGTCTGACAGTTATCAGCTGCTTTCAGAGTCAGACATCAGTGAGGCAGAAGAACAGCTGGAGCCTGTTCCCAGGGTGCGTATACGCAGTTGCCAGACGAAGGGAACAGCTAAAGAACAAGGGTCGACTTGGGAGTAAGGCCACAGGTGGACGATGAATGGCCCCTCCCAGAGGAAATAAAAGAGGAGCAAAAGGGAGTTTGCAGGAGTTCGCTTAATTGGTTGGTGACTCTCTGAGACTCCTTGCCAAGTTTTGCAGAGATCAGCCTGGCAGCTCTCCAAGCCAGATAAGGTCTGTGACCGTAAATCCTCCCTTGAAAGACTTTGCTGGATGCGAATGGGCAGAATTCACAGTCAATTAATAAAAGGGGAGGTTGTTGGGACCAGGAGTTTGCTTCCTGCTCTTGGGAAGCCTAGGTCAGAAAAGAAATTCCTCAACTTACAACAGTTCATTTAGAAACTGTTCGAAGTTGAAGTGACTTAGGACCGTTTCCCCACTTAACACCGATGCAGCACTCCCACAGTCATGTGATCAAAATTCAGAGGCGTGGCAACTGGCATTTACTTATGACGGGTGCATGACGCGCTCCCCTTCTGACTAGCCAAGGCAAGGAGGAAGCTTAGATTCCCCTTAACAACCACGTTCCTCACTTAACCACCAGGATGAGAATGGGCACTGAAAGGGAGCCAAGCTCACTTAACCATGGCCTCGCACAGCAACTGAAATTTACCTGTAGCAGGGGACAAGAACTCACGCAGAGAAGCAACAGGCAGCCTCCTTTGGGGTGGGAGAAGAGGTTAAAAGGGGTGTGGGTGAGAAATAACGGATTTAATTATCCTCAACGACAGAGGCCGAACTTTGAAGGACATTCCTAAGGAGGTTGACCACCAAAGGCCACGAAAAATAAAGACACTTACGATCGAGGCCGTTCAAGTATCGCATCTGGATTTCGCAGTGGCCCCACACGGCGCTCACCACGGGGTAGAGCTTTTTCCCTTTCAGCCCCCGGAAGGCCACTCCCATGTACTGTCCGTCCACGATGAAGCTGAGAGTACCGTCGTCCATGTCCAGCACCACCAAGAACGAATCCGGCACGATGAAGGTCTCGTCCGTCTCCAGGAACGCTGGATAAGTCTTGCTGGCTTGGTTTTTCCCGTCGTGGTAGAGCCGGTTGCGCCCCAGGTCCCAGCCCCAGGACTCGAGGTTGTTCCCGATGAGGGTGGTGTAGCCCACCGAGTGCAAGGGGGCCTCGGCCGTGGCCACGCCCACCACGGCGTGGGTCCCCCGCTGCCTCATGGCCCAGGTGATCTGCCAGATGTGTAGCCCACGAGTGTAGCCCACTTTGCCCCGGATGGCGTCGGTACTCTGGGCCACCGGATGCCGGTGAAAAGTCAACTTGTTGTCCTCCTTCACGAAGACGTTGAGCGAGCGGTCGTCGTTGTTCCACGAATGGAGCAGCTGGACGTCATAGGAGACAGCCGGCATGTCCAGCAGGAGGTCCAGCCGAGCCGGCTTGTTGTAATCCAGCCCTTGGAGTTCCTGCTTCAACGGCCGGCACACCGCATCCTGCATGTCCATCGTTTTGAACCCCCCTGTCACTTTTTGCCCCATGGTTCAAGGCCCGCCGCTCGGCGATGGGCATCCGGGGGGTCAGCCCGCTGCTCCGAGACCTCGCGCAGATGTCACTGTGGACGGCGGCGGTCAACAGCACCTAATTGGGTGGAAAGAAAAACAAGGGGCAAACATGAAAATTGGTGGCTTTGCGAGGAGAGTGGTTCGGGGTATGGCGGTACCTCTGGGGAGAGACGAGAAAGACCGACGTTTCCCCCACTACCACCAGCAGCAGCAATCCCGGGATGAAAAGCAGAAGACAACAGGCCTTAACAGTATGGAACATCTGGCCCTGACATCCATCGGAAGCCTCCAGGTGTTCCGAGGTGAATGCCTTTCAGGCCAGGTTCCAAAGTTCCATGCGCTGAACTAAGAGGCCCATCATCCCCTTCTTCCAGGAGGATGGAGAAGTATGGCTTTCAACTGGGGGGGGGGAGGATCTACCCTCACATGATTCCCACTTCCGCCCGGAGAGGATGGTTCGATCCAGTAGGGGGAAATCCTTTAGGTTCTGACAGGTTCTGGAGAACCGGTAGCAGAAACTTTGAGTAGTTCGGAGAACCAGCAAATACCATCTCTGGCTGGCCCCGCCCCCATCTATTCTCTGCCTCCCGAGTCCCAGCTGATCGGGAGAGAATGGGGATTTTGCAGTATCCTTCCCCTGCCATGCCCACCCAGCCACGCCCACCAAGCCACCCCAAGCTCACCAAACCAGTAGTAAAAAAAAATTTGAATTTCACCACTGGTTCGATCTCCATGCCACATTCTTCCACCGTGAGACGTTTCGGTTTCCTTGGTGTAGACCACTCCCGCCCCGGCTCTAACCAAGATGCACTCTGCACATGCTACAAGTACCTCCCACTGGGAAGCAAAGATATTTTTGGAGCTTCTTCCTGATGAGAAGCAAGCGTTCATTCGTACCGTTTTATTGGTAAGGCCACACTTGGAATACGGCATCCAGTTTTGGTCACCACATCATAAAAAAGATGCGGAGACTCTAGAAAGAGTGCAGAGAAGAGCAACCAAGATGATTAGGGGACTGGAGGCTGAAATATATGAGGAATGGTTGCAGGAACTGGGTATGTCTAGTTAAATGAAAAGAAGGACTAGGGGAGAAATGATAGCAGCGTTCCAATATCTCAGGGGTTGCCACAAAGAAGAGGGAGTCAAACTATTCTCCAAAGCACCTGAGGGCAGAACAAGAAGCAATGGATGGAAACTAATCAAGGAGAGAAGCAACCTAGAACTAAGGAGAAATTTCCTGACAGTGAGAACTATAAGCCAGTGGAACAATTTGACTCCAGAAGTTGTGAATGCTCCAACATTGGAAGTTTTTAAGAAGAGACTGAACAACCATTTGTGTGAAATTCAATGGAGTTTCCTACTTGAGCAGGGGGTTGGACTAGAAGACCTCCAAGGTCCCTTCCCAACTCTTGTTATTCTCTTATTTCAACTCAATCCCTCGCTTGCTTCCCGAATTGTGGTCAACTCACATTCTCTGGATTCAAACACGGGATCGGACAAGCAGCAGGGAAAAAAAAACACCCCATAATCTTCCAGCCCCCCTTTCCCCCCCTCCCCAAAACGGAAAGAATGCACATTCGTTTTCTAAGAAACATGTTTGAAAGACGAACTGCCCCACTGAAGTACTGCCAGCTGCAGACTGGTTAGTCATGGAAAGAAAAGGGGGGAAAAAAGAAGAAGAGGAGGAGAAAAAAAAATGAGGGTGTGAATCAGGTTCTGTGTTAAGGCTTTTTTACACAACACACACCGATGTGTGTATCTAAAAAAAAACTAACACTGGAAAAAGCGTGCGGCGGGAGCAAATGGACAATGTTAGAACAATTAACCAGGGGAAGAACTGGCCTCCAGAAGTTGTGGGTGCTCCATCATAGGAGGCTTTTAAGAAGATGTTGGATAACCATTTGTCTGAAGTGGTGTAGGGTTTCCTGCCTAAGCAAGGATTGGACTAGAAGACCTCCAAGGTTCCTTCCAACTCTATTCTATTTCTATTCTATTCTATATTCTATTCTATTTCTATTCTCTATTTTAGTCTGTCTATCCTACATTCTATTCTATTTCTATTCTATTCTATATTCTATTCTATTTCTATTCTATTCTCTATTTTAGTGTATCCTACATTCTATTCTATTTCTATTCTATTTTATATTCTATTTCATTTCATTCTCTATTCTGTCTATCCTACATTCTATTCAATTTCTATTCTATATTCTATTCTATTTCTATTCTATTCTCTATTCTAGTCTGTCTATCCTACATTCTATTCTATTTCTATTCTATTCTATATTCTATTCTATTTCTATTCTATTCTCTATTTTAGTCTGTCTATCCTACATTCTATTCTATTTCTATTCTATATTCTATTTCATTTCATTCTCTATTCTAGTCTGTCTATCCTACATTCTATTCTATTTCTATTCTATTCTATATTCTATTCTTTCTATTCTATTCTCTATTTTAGTCTGTCTATCCTACATTCTATTCTATTCTTATTCCTATTATTTCTATTTCTATTCTATCCTATTCTAACCTAACCTAACCTAACCGTATGGAGTGAAAACGCATGAGCACCCTGATGTCAAAAACCCGAAAACTAAGTTACACAGAAGTTTTCAAAGTCCCAAGAAAGAGGCAAAATCTTTTCTCCTCTAGCCATAGAAAGACAAAATTTGGGGGCGGCCCGATTCAGATTTCGAGGCTCTCCTTCCCTGCAGCCAAAACGATTACGCCAAGGTTTTTTTCTGTCTTTTTTTTTAGAGAGAGGGAGAGAGACTCTTTCTACATACAGGGAAGGCGGGCTGATGACACGCGAGAATCGCTGCGGGAGGACAGAAAATCTGCCAGAGGAAGCGAAAACGCCACTGAGTCTTCCTCTATTTCGAACAGGCTGTTCTTTGGAAAAATAGAGGGGTGGGGGGAGAGAGAGACAAAAACGGCTCAGGAAAAACTGCCCTGGATTTATTACATAACTGGCCGTTTGCAAGCTGGCTTTCCGCTAACAGGGATGCTGAGTTGTTGATTCGGAGGGAAAAGATATGCGATTGCCCCTTGATCCTGGCTTGTGCCCAAAAACCTGGTTTCCTCGTAGCTGGCTCGAACGAAGGAAGGAAGCGGGGACTGGTTTTCGGCTCCCGCTGAGATGATATAATAACAGAGTTGGAAGGGACCTTGGAGGTCTTCTAGTCCAACCCCCTGCCTAGGCAGGAGACCCTATACCATTTCAGACCAATGGCTATCCAACATCTTCTTAAAGATTTCCAGTGTTGGGGCATTCACAACTTCTGGAGGCAACTTCTGTTCCACTGATTAATTGTTCTCACTGTCAGGAAATTTCTCCTCAGTTCTAAGCTGCTTCTCTCCTTGATTAGTTTCCACCCATTGTTTTTTATTCTACCCTCAGGTGCGTTGGAGAATAGCTTGACTCCCTCTTCTTTAGCAGTTAGACTTATATACCGCTTCATAGGGCTTTCAACCCTCTCTAAGCGGTTTACAGAGTCAGCATATTGCCCCCAACAACAATCCGGGTCCTCATTTTACCCACCTCGGAAGGATGGAAGGCTGAGTCAACCCTGAGCCGGTGAGATTTGAACAGCCGAACTGCAGAACTGCAGTCAGCTGAAGTAGCCTGCAGTGCTGCATTTAACCACTGCGCCACCTCGGCTCTTCTTTGGGGCAACCCCTGAGATACTGGAAGACTGCTATCATGTCTCCCCTAGTCCTTCTTTTCATACCCAGTTCCTGCAACCGTTCTTCGTATGTTTTAGCCTCCAGTCTCCTAATCCTCTTCGTTGCTCTTCTCTGCACTTTTTCCAGAGTCTCCATATCTTTTTTACATCGTGGCGACCAAAACTGAATGCCATATTCCAAGTGTGGCCTTACCAAGGCATTATAAAGAGGTATCAACACATATTAATAACCAAGCCTTGCACTTAACGTTCTTGGCAAACCAAGAGGCTTTTTAAAACTTCAGTTACTACAAACCCCATCACCAGCATTCGCCGACAGCTGTGGCTCAGTGAGTCCAGTGCTGGATTCTCATTCTTGTGGCAGGGAGTTCCACAAGCCCCAACCAGGCAGGATGGTTTTCCGTGGCTGGGAAAAGCCAAGCAAGAGAGGGTTAATAGCTGTTGAATCAGGGTGACTCACGGGCCGGCTATTTAATACCCCGTGCAAAGCTTTGGGAAGAGAATTCAGGTCTGGTTCTCACGATGTGCCCAAAGTTGCTTCCTTCCCAGCCATAAAAACAGATCCAAATAATTATAACAGGCCGGCAAAACAAACCCCAATTATCAATGTTTTTAGGATGAACTGGCAATCCTTTCCTTGAAAGAGCGGGGGTCTTGGGAGGCAGCCCAAAAAACGGGGGGGGGGGAGGGGGGGCATGCCCAACAGGTGAGCGCGCCAAACCCACCGGGATGCACTTTGAAAGAGGTACTCCTCGACTTACGACCGCGACGGAGGCCACGATCTGTGTTGCTAAGCGGGACCGTTGTCAAGCGAACATGGAAAGGTTTTTTTTTAAACTGTTTTACGAACTTCAGCGATTCGCTTAGCGAACACGGCAGGAGAAGTCGTAAGACGGAGCGAAACTCACTTAGCCAATTTCTCACTACATGTTGGCCTCAAGTGTGTCGTAAGTCGAGAACTGCCTGCATTTTTAATTGTAAGTTCAAAAGAGATGTACGTCAGGTGGATGGGCTGCTGCCCACCCTTTTGCTAATTTGGAAATAAAATATTGTCATTTCTTATACGTTGCATCCACGATCTCCCTTCCCTTGCCTGATCTCCAGGCACATCAGCTTCCCGACTGCACACCCAGGACATCATCACTGGCCAGGTGTTGTACTATAACTCCCAAGGGCCCTACCAGCAGTAAAGAATGCTGAGAAACGTAGGTTAGTCTCTTCTAAAGTCACCAAGCCCTTCCCTTCTTTTCCAGATTTCAAATAAATCTGTGCTAATTTTAACCTTCCCCAAATGGATCCATTTGCAAAGGAAAAGAAATGCACCCCACCCCCACCCCGCTTTTAATCCCAGGGTAACCAGAACCCCAAAACCAACTTTTAAACATCGGGGGGGGGGGGGGGGGGGGAATAATTGACTAAGAAATAGGCCAAGAAGATCCCCAGTTCCAAAAAGCAAAGAATAATTCTCGGCTAGCTAGGGAATCCTGGGAGTTGAAGTCCAGGCCTCTTCAAGTTGCAAAATGGAGAAGCATGGCCCTTTTATGACTTGTGGACTTCAACTCGCAGAATTCCTGCTGGCTCAGGAATTCTGGGAGTTGAAGTCCGCAAGTTCTAAAAGGGCCAGTGGTCTCCATCACCTCTGGCTTCAATCGGATGGCTAGAGAATTCTGGGAGTTGAAGTCCAGGCCTCTTCAAGTTGCAAAATGGAGAAGCATGGCTTAAATCGGCTGGCTAGGGAATTCTGGGAGTTGAAGTCCAGGCCTCTTCAAGCTGCAGAATGGGGAAGCATGGTGCTTTCATGATTTGTGGACTTCAACTCCCAGAATTCCTGCTGTCTCAGGAATTCTGGGAGTTGAAGTCCGCAAGTTCTAAAAGGGCCAGTGTTCTGCATCACCTCTGGCTTCAATCGGCTGGCTAGGGAATTCTGGGAGTTGAAGTCCAGGCCTCTTCAAGTTGCAAAATGGAGACGCATGGCTTCAATCGGCTGGCTAGGGAATTCTGGGAGTTGAGGTCCGCATGTTCTAAAAGGGCCAGTGTTCTCCATCACCTCTGGCTTAAAGTCTAAAGTCCCCCCCCCCTTTTAAAACTAGAAACATCGGCGGTTGAGCAGGATAATGCCCTAATATTACCTCTCATTCCCTATTTTTTCATTATGCAACAATGCAGTTGGCCTCCTTTGATAATTAATGGGATGTTGTCCCGTATTAAGGCGTATTGACACATGGAGAGGATTGCCATCAATAATTATTATTTCTAATATCGGCTTCTCGTTTCTCAGCCTGACCACGGCGTTTCCCGGCCCACTCCCACACGCGGAGGCGTGCGCCTTCTCGTGGCTGGGCTCGCTCACCGACATCCTGGGAGCCGTGGGAAGCTATGGTGTGCTACCCGTTTGCCAAGCCACACAAATAAGTGTTGCGAAGGCCACAATAACACCCAGCCATTTGCCTATCGACGTTCTGCAGCCTGCTGCATCAGTCCCTTAAACCATATTCCAAGGATAGGTGTGGGTGCGTGGGCAAACCTGATTTGGCAGGGGATGATGGGCCATGTGTTGCTTGCTTGTCTGGGCCCCAGGCTGATGGTTTTTGCTGAATAAGGTTGTAAAAATGCTATGCCTGTAGCCAGTCCTGGTTTGCCTTGTTTAGTCCGTGTCTGAACAACACACAAACACATATGGTTTTTCTGAAAATAAGATCCAGTCTTATAATTTTTGGGCGACAAAATAAGCATTAGGGCTTAATTTTGGGGTAGGACTTATATTGGGAGAAATGTGGTAGGTAGGTAGGATGGAAGCAAGAGAGAGAGAGCGAGAGAGAGAGAGAGGGGGGGAGAGAGAGAATGAGAGACAATAGATGATAGGAAGACAGTGAGAGGGGGAAGGAAGATAATTATAGACAGACAGTAGATGATGGAAGATGATGGATGGAGAGACAGAGAGAGAGAGAGGGAAAGAATGAGAGACAATAGATGATAGGAAGACAGTGAGAGGGGGGAAGGAAGATAATTATAGATAGAACGGAAGGAAGGAAGGAAGAGAGAGAAGACAGACAGGGTGAGGGGGGGGAAGGAAAATAATTATACACAGACGGTACATGATGATGATAGATAGATAGATAGATAGATAGATAGATAGATAGATAGATAGATAGATAGATAGATAGGATGGAGGGAAGAGGGAGAGAATGATAGACAGACAGACAGTGAGAGGGGGAAAGGAAGATAATTATAGATAGACAGTAGATGATGGATGATAATGGATGAATGGATGGATATATAGATAGAGATAGAGAGAGAGGGAGGGAGATTGAGATTCTTTCAAAACAGTAAAATATATATATAAGAGAAAAAGATGGTATGAAAAAATAAACATACATTTATGTATTCTGCCCCCTTTCTGGAAAATAATTATTCCCCCTCCCCCATCTTCTTTGGTCTTTTTTAATCTCCAAATCATCATTTCAATCTATTCCCTTCCTTCAACATAAACAATTCCCCCCCCCTTAAAACTCAAAGCTGAACCTTGTGACACCTTAACCACAAGAGTTCAGTTACCTAATTAAAAAAAAAAAAGGTGTTTGCACATCAAAAGCAGTCCTTAACCAGTATAGTAGCATTTTAAAAAAAGGCACAAGTTACTTCACCCCCGCCAACAAGAGTTGGCAAAAAAAAAATAATAAAAAAAAAATACAACTTTCTAGATTTGAGCTTTCCTACATATCAAGTATGTAGGGCTTGATATGTGGCTCAGTGGCTAAGATGCTGAGCTTATCGATCAGATAGGTTGGCAGTTTGGCGGTTCGAATCCCTAGCGCCGCATAACGGAGGGAGCTCCCATGACTTGTCCCAGCTTCTGCCAACCTAGCAGTTCGAAAGCACGTAAAAAACGCAAGTAGAAAAATAGGAACCACCTTTGGTGGGAAAGGAACAGTGTTCTGTGCACCTTCGGCGTTAAGTCACGCTGGCCACATGACCATGGAGACGTCTTCGGACAGCGCTGGCTCTTCGGCTTAGAAACAGAGATGAGCACCGCCCCCTAGAGTCGGGAACCTACATATGCATGAGGGGACCCTTTACCTTACATATCAAATTAAGAAGAAAAAAAAAAGGATGCAGGAGAAAATTTGGACTTAAATCGAATGCATCTCAGTCTTCCAACACTCCAAGCAATGATTTGGGGATGAAACGGAATAGAAGCATCATGGTTTAATTTCCACCTGCATCAAACAAGAGTTTGGGCTCTTGATCTGAGCAAGCCTACTCCCTGTCATAGTTGCATACTCCTAAGTGTTCAAATGTTAACTACCCAAAGCAAAAGCCTACCTGGTCTGGCTACGTAGGTCAAAATGAAGTTTCTAGTCCTCAGTATGTCTCTTATGGAATTCCCTCCTCCAAAATAAAAAATAAGTGTTTCAGTTAAAACTGCCTCTTAACTGTCAGAACACTTGGAGGTTGTGTGGATGACATCAAGTGACTAATAAATTATTGTATGCTTTCTGAAGCATTTCAAAAACAAATGGATGCAAATTCTTAAGTGCGAGCAATTCAAAATTCTCATTTTTTATTTTATTTTCTTTGCTCCTTTCTGGAAACAACCAATACCAATACTTGGCTCCATTCGTCTCATTTGTCCAGCACCTGAAAGCAGGACAAGAAGCAATGGATGGAAACTAAGCAAGGAGAGAAACCAACCTAGAAATAAGGAGACATTTCCTTGCAGGGGAAGAACAATTAACCAGTGGAATTATTTGCCTCCAGAAATTGTGGATGCTCCATTACCGGAAGCTTTTTAAGAAGAGATCAGACAACCATTTATCCAGAATGGTACATGGTTTTTCCTGCTTGAACAGGGGGGGCTGGACTAGAGGACCTCCAAGGTGCCTTTAGATTCTATTATTCTGTAAACATTTCTATAATTTATTCCCCCGGCCCTGTGGAATGATCTTCCCGCAGATATCCGGACCCTTCCCACTCTCTTGGCCTTCCGTAAAGCCATTAAAACCTGGCTGTTCCGGCAGGCCTGGGGCTGTTGACCCCAAAATATGGTCCAGCCCCACTCAGAAATGGAGTGCATGGTGTGTTTTTTAAATCTTTTCTTTTCTTCTTTTCTTTTTGATTGTATTGTCAGCCGCTCGGAGTCCTACGGGATTGGGCGACATATAAATGTTAATAAACTTCAAACTTCCCTGCTTCTTACTGTCAAGGTGGGTACGGACACCATCCCCAGGCAGGCTGGATTTTGCTTGCAAAATGCAGGAAGATCACCCTCTCCACTGTTTATTTTGTTTTTTGCAATCAAGAAGCTAGTCCTTAGTGACTGCAAAAGGAAGAGTTTTTGCAAACAAACAAACAGGGAACAGATTAGGGTGGAGCGCAATTTCTCTGCCTCATTCACAAAAAAAGAGGAAGCGGAAAACTTAAGGAAAAAAGCACCCTCCAGATTCTTACCCAGGGTTGTTTATTTTTTTTGAAAAAAATCACAGCTCAAGTTCATCTTTTAAACATTGCCAAAGATTACACCCTGCCAACGCACCTAGGAAATTTCTGCCTCCCATTAGATAACAACCTTATGTTAATCAAGTCTTTCCCAACCCAGTTAATTTCCAAAGGCCGCCTTCCTACATTCCTGCTTATATTCCTGGCTTATTCATCATCTAAAGAAGTGGAATCCCGATTGATTTTTAAGGGACGAATCAGCCTGCTTTGCATGCAAAATTAATTCAGAGGCTGACCATAAATTCAACGACTGTTGGAAAATACACAGCGTTGTCTTCAACAGTGTGGCTAAAAAAAGCTTTTTCACAAACCTAGGTTTTATCCTGGTTTAATGGTTATCCTCTCCCATCCCACCTAGATTCACAATTTTACCCTAAAGCACGGTGACTATATCAACTATAGGATTGCCGCAACCCAGCTCCATTGCGTTTCTCCCATACGGGAGAGAGAGAGGGAAGGAGGGAGGGAAAGAGAGAGAGAAAGAAGGAGGGAGGGAGAAAGAGAGGGAGGGAAAGAGAGAGAAAAAAAGGGGGGAAGAGAGAAATGATAGTATAAAAGTTTTTCTTTTTTATTGTTGCTAAACGTAATATTTCAAAATCAGAAAAAAAATGAAGGGGCATAAAAGTACATTTCTCACAGGTTTCTTAGAACAATTAGCTGAACTCTGCCTTGTTTATCATTACTTTATGATCATTAATCATATTAAATCATAGTAAAACCTCATTATTCAGGTTAAATTTGTCGTGTCACTTATTTGTGATAAATAAGTGGGTTTTGGGTTGCAGTTTCGGGCACTCTAAAAATTTCACCATCACTAATCTAGGATCACCCCAGGAATATCTCTGCAAGGTTAACCTAACAAAAACTCCCAGCATCCTTTCTATGCTTTCTAGGCCTGCTGGGAAATGTAGTCCAGCAACATCTGGCTTAATGCTGGATTCATACTTTTTGGAGCTTGCTTCTAATTCCCCTACTCTGGCTGCAAAACCACCATTCCTAGGTTAGTTCCTTACTTGGTTACCGAGTTCATATGTTCCCATTTAAATCAGGTTGGTTAGGAAAAGGGTTTGGCCTTCCCAGACAAATGGAAACATTGGATTTTTCAGCTTCCTTTGGGGCAGGTGACCAACAGCTGTTTGGGGAAACGGGCAGGGTGGCAAATTATTCAGCAAAACTTCCGGCTGCCAAGCAGACCTTGAAACCCCAAACCGACTCCGCCAAGCAATGCCACGCCCCAAAGGATAAAAAAAAAAAGGAAAGGAAAACACCAAGCGCTCACGTGCTATCCAAAAAAATAATAATAATTGCATAACTATGTTTTGATGTTATACAACAACAGCAAACAGTTGAGAAACTAAAGACGACAATAGAATTGGGAAAGGAGGGAACGACGATCTCTGAAATAGCCACGTTAAATCAAGATTAATATTGGGATTTAGTGAATTGGCTTGGGAAAGGGGGGAAGAATCTTTCTCACACACACCCCCCACATCCTTTCCCTGCCTCCCAAAATTTCAATTTTTAAAACGATTTCCTGCTGAAATTCCGCCGGGTTGAAACCTCAAGGAGCCTGCGTGATTAGTCCTCCAAAAATTAAAATATCCAATTCTTCCAAGGAAAGCTGCAAACATGGTAAGAAAACATTATGTCGGTTGCCCGATGGCAGAGATGTCACTTTAAAAAAAAAAGACAGTTGACTAACTTAAATAAATCAGGATGCCTGACTTAAAAGTTGCACCCACTGGCGGGTTATTACAGCCAGGTTTCCTAACCTTGGCAACTCGAAGGTGTGTGGGCTACAACTCCCAGAATTCCCCCCCCCCGGGAATCCCTGAATCCCACTGGGGAATTCTGGGAGTTGTAGTTCACTTCCAGCAGCCAAGATTCCGAAACTTACTGAGTCCACTCAATGCAATTTAGGCCAAAAACATGTATTTTTCTGCTTTACTTTGCAAACTGTTTAATTACACCAATATTATTTGCAATTTTCTAGACCTGTTCCTTGCAAAAACAACATCCATTGCATTTATGCCTTTCGGTTGGTCAAAATGCAGGCCCTTAGCCTAGAAGACAGCCTAGGAAATCCACACCACCCCTAAACTAGAGTTTTGTCGAACCAGCATGCGTCCACACACAATTTGCCAATCTGGATTTGCAGGATATTTTCTCAGCCCATCCTCTGGCAACAAACTTCGCATTTTAGTCCACGTTTCGTTTCTAAAAGGAGAACATCCAAAACCTGAGTAGCCGCATTCCAGCTGCCCCGGTGCTCCAGGACTCCAACCCCCATCATTCCCTGGCATCAATTATCCCCATTATTCCCTACCACTTAGTTCTGCAGGACAAGGATCAAAACCCAGCTTTCCTTTCCCCACTTCCAAAACAGGACGGAGCAGGGACTCCTAACAAAGGGGCGACTGGGGAACCTCTCCCCACCACATTGCCTTGTTTGGCCCTCAAGAGGATGTGACCGCAGCCAATCATGGCTTGTTTAGCTGCCTTTGTAAACCATGGCTTAGCACGCAGCAGGAACTAACTTAATTCAGAGTTTCTTGCACTTGTGGTTCCTGCCTTATTAAAAAAAAATGCCTTTGCTGTGTGCTACGAAGAGGGCAGTTTTTCCACCTGTAGGAACTTGTAGTAGAGGAGGGTCCCACTGGCTGGGAATGATGGAAATTGTAGTACACAAGGGGATCCAGCCAAAAGACAAGACAGGTAAGTTTAACAACTCAAAGGAAAAAAAAACACTTGTGTCCATCCCACCCATCCTAAAATATATATAAGAAATTAGAAACATTAGGAAATAAATCAAATGCAAGCTTTAAAAAGAGAAGTCAGGTTCAAGTCATCACAGCAAACCATTGTTTATTCTGAACATAGCTTATCAGAGAAGCAGACCTGGCTAGATTTTTTTAAAAACACATGCACACACAAAGGTTTCTGAATAAACCACAATCAGTGGGGCCCACCCATCACACCAAGCCACAGCTACTTTTCAACCATCATTTGACCAAGAAGCCAAGACACATCCACCCAGCTTTCAATCATGGTTTGCTGAATAAACCATCATGAGCAGGCTCCCAAATTAGCAAGCAGCTCCCCATTTCTGATAGTTGTTTGTAACTTTGCATTATTAAGACAAAACACCCCCCCCCCAGTAGCGGCCTACCTTGCAGGGTTATTGCACTGGCCACAGCAAGTTGCTATATAAACCAAGTGGTCACACCATGACAAATATGGGTGAGGCCGATTTAAACTGCCGGGCTGCTACTTCCTATCTTAGTCACCGATATACTATGCAGCTCTGGAAAAGCTAATTATTAGCAGTCGTATCTTTAAAGGGGTATCACCTCTGTTGCAAATATTCTAGCCCTTAGGCCTTTCAAGGTTTTTTTTTAAGGTTTTAATGGCTTCGGAAAAGGCAGCAGATCAGAAATTGCAGATTTTAGGGGGGGGGAATATCCCCCTTTTTTTCTTTTATTCGCAAGGGCTGCTGAACCTAAAGTCCAGGGGGAGGGGAACCCCCCAAATAGCGTCCCAAAGAGAAGTATGATGGAAATAAAAAGACAAGGTTATGCAAACAAGGAACATTGCTCTCTTAGACCGGGAACTCACTCAAAGATGCAACAGGCAGGTTTTCACCTCCCTCCTCCCCCTAATATTGCAAATAAGCTTTTCGCTCAATGAATATATCAAGGACTTTGCTTTGTTTTTTTAAAGCCCCTAAAAAAACGCTCCAAGCTCAAAAGAAAGGGGGAGTTTAGCTCTTTATCTCCCCCCCTTTAAAAAGCTTCCAAGGCCCAAGTGCAGAAGTTTATTTTATTTTTTGCAGGATTTTCAAACTGTTGCATCTCCCTACCAAACCCTCCAGTGTGGATTCGCACAACCCCAAGTCAGAAGACCAATGATGGCCCAAACTTGGCTTGCTTTTTTTTTTTTAGCCCTCCCCCCAAGTTTGTTCCTCCTCCGGCTTGTGTGTGTGTGTGTGTGTGTCTCAACGCAAGGGTTGTGTGAACCCTGGGTGGGGGTTAATTTTGTAAGCCCATCTCTCACACACACATACCACCCCGAGTTTGCAACTCGGGGCTTGATTCAAACCGGCTTCCGCAGGTGAAAGATGCGCGATCAAAGCTGGGAAGGGAAAAAAATGAAGGCTTGGGGGGGGGGGAACCGGGCAGAAGCCCCCTCCCCATAGGCCTACCTTGCAGGGCTGGCCAAAGAGGCATCGAGTCTTTCATCTAGCCCTCTCCCCCCAAATTGGGGGTGGGGGGTGTCCTTCGCTTTCAAACCCCAAGCCCAGCAGAAGCAAGCGCGCAAACTTAGTCGCGATCCAAGGCTCCAATTGCCCTCCCCACCTGCAAAAGGAAGCGAAGTTCCCCCACTCCCTTCATCCGAATCAGAGGTGGCAAAGCGCAGCCACCTATCAGAAATGAGACAGGGTCTCCTGCTTGAGCAGCGGGTTGGACTAGATGACCTCCATGGTCCCTTCCAACTCTATATACGCTTTGATGGACCCTCCCCACCCCGGGGAGTTGTTTTTTTTTTGCGCACCTTCGCCGGGCTGTGACGCCGAGCATACCCCTCCTTTCTCTCCGGCCGGCCGGCTTGCAGACGGAACCCGCTTTTTTTTGTCTTTTAACGTGCGTCTGGCGTTCGGGTGGACCCGGGTCGTGAGAATCGCGCAGCAGATTCGACCCCGCGGCTCGCCCGCAGGCCGGAGTCCGCCGCGGGGGCGCCGAGCGCTCTAATAGCAGCGCGTTGCATCACATGAGCCGCGAAGCCGCCCAGCTCTGGCTCTGCTCCTCCTTCTTAAGGGCGACCGGCAGAATAGGATCGCTAGGAGAAGGATGACGAAGAGTTGGGAGAGCGAGCCTTGGAGGTCATCCAAACCGACCCCCGCTGCTCAAGCAGGAGACCCTGCACCGTTTCGCTGTCCAGGCTCTTCTTGAAAGCCTCCAGTGATGGAGCACTTGCACCTTCTGGAGGCCAGCTGCTCAATCAAACCATCAGAAAATAAGAGTTGGAAGGGACCTTGGAGATCATCTAGTCCAACCCCTTACGCAAGCAGGAGACCCTATACCATTTCTGACAGATGGCAGTCCATTTTCTTCTTTAAAGCCTCCACCCACGATTTCTGGTAGCAAGCTGTTCCACTGGTTAACTGTCCCCAATATTAGGCAATTCCTCCTTAATTCTAAGTTGCTTCTCTCCTCGATTAGTTTCCACCCATTGCTTCTTGCCCTGCCTTCAGGGGCTTCGGAGAATAGCTTGACCCCTTCCCTCTCTGCGACACCCCATTAAATATTGGAACCCGGCTATCATATCACCCCAGTCCTTCTTTTCATTAAAATCCAATTCCTTTGAAATAATATTTGTAGCTCTAGTTTTTAGATTTTGGCAACAGTTTGCTCTACAAGCTGGTTTCAAAGTAGTTTCCCAACGTTTCATTACCAGAGTAGGTAATATCATCAGTAGAATTGACTTGTCCTATGGAGTGGTGTGGTGAGGCTGTGAGTTCAATCCTAGGTAGAGGCAGATATTTCTCTCTCTGGCCAGCTTTCATTTTATCTTCCTCGAAGGAAAAATTAAATTTAGACCAGTGTTCCTTTTCATTTAAATTGGGAAGTTTTGATAGTTCCCCCCCCCCAAGATAGCGGATTCCTTTTATAAAGAACTGTAGCTGTTTAACACTCTCAAAAGCAGTTTTAAATGTTGACCCCTGAAACAAAAACAAAACTTTTTCTCCCCCCCCCCCCCCCCCTTGGCTGTGTTGGAAACATTAAAGGCAGTCGTGAACTGGCCTGGCTGCACCTTCCCAAGAAGTTAAATTTAAATGGGAAGCTTTAAGTTTCTAGTCCTGAGTGAACTGATTGAGGAAGGAAACACGGCATTTTTTAAAAATAGCACGATATAGGTAAAGGTAAAAATTCCCCTCGCACATAGGTGCTAGTCGTTCCCGGCTCTAGGGGGTGGTGTTCATCTCCGTTTCGAAGCCGAAGAGCCAGCACTGTCCAAAGATGTCTCCATGGTCATGTGGCCGGCATGATTCGACTCCCGAAGGCGCATCAAATGCTGTTCCCTTCCCAACAATGGTGCCTCCTATTTTTCTACTTGCATTTTTGACGTGCTTTCGAACTGCTAGGTTGGCGGAAGCTGGGACAAGTCATGGGAGCTCCCTCCATTACGCGGCGCTGGGGATTCGAACCGCCAACCTTTCTGATCAACCAGCTCAGCGTCTTAGCCACTGAGCCATCCTGCAGCACTCGATATCAATGCTATCAAACTCGTGGATCGTTTCCCCGTGGCCTTAATAGCCTTTTCCTCGAAAAATAAAATATACTTGCCTTTCCGCGGTTATCTGCGAGGTGGACCTCGTGGCATTTAGCAAAACTTCTGGGCTGCTCTCTTTAGCAAAACCTCCGTGGTCCGAGGCAGTCTATCTGTCCATATGAAAGCAACTAGCATCCAGGACAACAAGGATGGGCATCAGCGTGGGGGAAGCGATGGCACGGAAGTGGGAGATACATTATGCCCATTTTATGGACAGGGTATTAATACGTGGAGGCTATCGTCACCGTAGCTGTGTGCACCACTGATGGGCCAACTTTTTCCCCGCGTCATAAATTGTCTCTTGCCTTCCCTTTGGCGCAAATGTGTGTGTTCTTATCTCCCAGCAGCTGTTTTCAGGACCCTTGTGTATCACTAAAGCTTGATGTTTTCTTGCGTGGTCTGCCGGCTGACATCAAGTACACTACGCATCGGACAAAAAGATCTCTGTAACGGATGCCACCGACGACAGCTGCCAATCTGACTCAAGGAAACAGCGTTTTGGTGACCTTCTTAAGTCATTTTTTTGGAAAGCAAGACTTCACATCTTCAACCCCGTTGCACAAGCCAAAGGCAGTGTGTTTGTGTCTGTGTGTGTGTGTTTCAAAACTAGGCAACCGTCCACACAATGCTTACAACTGGAGACACAACAGCTGGCCCGCTCAACAGTGAAACACAATTCACACGCCGAGCTTAGCTGTGGAACGGAAGCAACCCAGGACCCCAACTGAACCTCCTTGGCTGCAGCCAGTCTATCCCGAACCCAGAGCAAAGTCAGCGAATGCAACAGAGCAAACAATTTATTACTATTTTCTTTTTACAAATTTTTTTTAAAAAAGAAATGATTTCGGGCGTATAAAATACTGAACATTGATCCTTTTAGGACAGAAGAAAACGATTTCGTTTAAAAATATCAGTAGTATTAAAAAATCGCAAGTGGAAAACATCGGTTTAAATCACGAGTTTTAAACAAGGCCGCTTTAAGGGGGTGTGGTGGACCTCAACTCCCAGAATTCCCCACAGGCTGGCTTGGGAATCCTGGGAGTTGAAGTCCACACCCCTTAAAGTGACCAAGCCTGAAAACACATCTAACAGGAAAATAGCTCTTTAAGGCACTTTCATATTATTGCAATAATTCCAGCAAATATCAGTCATCTCTAGTTTAAATTCAGAAAAAGCAAGTGGTTTGTCCCATTTTTTTAATGCTAGTGTAGCCTTCTGTAAATTGCTATCCTCAGGGCTTGAAAGACGATAGTCCCTATCACCCCCACTGTCCATTGTGTGCAGCTTCTGTTTTATTACAAAGCATTCTATCCTGAAAATTAAAAATTCTGAGAATTAGGAAAGGGCACCACCTGGTGGTAAAGTTACATTTCTCTTATATTTTTGTTCCTACTCACTTGCCCCAAGTCAGTTTTAGCAACTGTTCTGACACCGAATCAAAACCAGATTGCAAAATAAATCTCTGATCTGGAGGAGAATTATGCTGGTTTGAATTGGAGGGGCACCAGGAAAGTTACCAACACTTAGTTTGCTTAAAGATAAAGGCTCCCCTCGCACACATGTGCTAGTCGTTCCCGACTCTAGGGGGTGATGCTCATCTCCGTTTCAAAGCTAAAGAGCCAGCGCTGTCCGAAGACGTCTCTGTGGTCATGTGGCCAGCATGACTCAACGCCCGAAGGTGCACGGAACGCTATTACATTCCCACCAAAAGTGGTTCCTATTTTTCTACTTGCATTTTTTACTTGCTTTCGAACTGCTAGGTTGGCAGAAGCTGGGACAAGTTAACGGGAGCTCACCCCGTTACGTGGTGCTGGGATTCGAACTGAATTTCTGGAAGTAGCTGTCTTGCAGGCTGTATATATATTTTTTTACCTGGGGTTGAACGGCAGGGAACTCTGCAAGGTAGGTTGTTTAAACAATTCCCGAAAGGGGAAACTGAGGCACACAGCAAATTTGTTCCTTGAACAGTAAGGTAGAAAAAGAACTGAGAAATATTTCCCTCTACCTGATTGAAACGTTCCAGAGGCCAATCTTAGCTGTTGGAACTCCACGCCACGAGGCGCGGTGAATGAATGCCATCTCCGACGGCTCAATTAAGAAGAATTAAATTAAATTAGTAAAGGAGAAGGAAGCGGCCCTCAAGCACTCCACGTTTTGTTTCAATGAAGCTTATATTAGGCTCCCCACACCATTAGGCTCCTGACAAACAGAGAATGAGGCCACTTCCTGGGTGGGGTGTAAACGTGGCTGGCTGTAATTAAGGCAATTTAACGAGAAGATAAACAGCCTAGCCTGCAGTGGTCCATTAAGTACCTTATTTTTCGAACTATAAGACACCTCGGAGTATAAGACACACCAAGGTTTTGAAGAGGCAAATTTTTTTAAAAAAGTTTTTGCATTCTGCAAACCTTCCAATAACGGGCCATTTTTCATGAAAACGGGCCCGTTTTTTGTTTTCAAAAAATGGCATGAATAGCCCTTAGGAGGCTTGTAGAATGATGGGGGGGGGGGGGAAATGAGCAATAAAAGCCTGTTTTTTTGCAAAAACGGGCCCGTTTTTTGCCAAAAAAAGAGGGCATGGATACCTTTAGGAAGTTTATAGAGTGCTCCTGGTGGTTTGGGGGGCAAAACTGAGCAAAAAACGGTCCGTTGTTTGCTCATTTCTGCCCTCCCCAGCCCCCAGGAGCTCCCTGGAAGTCTCCTAAAGGCTGTGCATGGCCATTTTGGTAAAGGGGCAGGTTTCTGGAGGCAAAAAATGCTGTATTCAGTGTATAAGACGCACCCAGATTTTCAGCCTCTTTTTTGAGCTGTCTGGTTTCTGGAGGCAAAAAATGTTGTATTCAGTGTATAAGACGCACCCAAATTTTCAGTCTCTTTTTTGAGAGACTGAAAATTTGTCTCATATGCTGAAAAATACAGTAATTTTTAAAAAATGGCATTTTCCCCCCTCGATTCATCCCCCAGATAATTTTCACGCCACACACTGATTTGTGCTGAGAAATGCCAGATTAACAGGAAGGAGGGGGGGGCGACCTGAAGTGTCAGAAAGCTCACCCCATTAAAGATTCATAGTCGATGTACCAGGAAACCTGGCCTTTTTTGGGCTTCACGCCGGATATCGGCCACTTCTGCGGCTCGTTCCCTGCCCGGCTGACAATAGACACAGTCTCGTGTTTGCTTTTCCCCATCACTAAGACGGACACCTGTCTGGCTTTATTGATAAGCGGCAGAGTGACAGTCATGCGCTGGTGAGGTTTTGTGGGGCTCTCGGCGAAGATGACGTCCTTGTCCCCCTCCAAGCCGGCCGAGTGGGGGAAGAGAGAGGCCGTATGCCCGTCGGTGCCCATGCCCAGGATGATGAGATCGAAGCTGGAGTTGGCCACCAAGGCGGCGATTTCATTGGCGTACAGCTGCGGCCCTCCGTCCTCTTCCACGCACAGCCTCCGGTTGAGGTGCACCGGCATCGGGTGGATGTTGAAATAAGGAATGCGGATATGTTGGAGTAAGTGCTGGTGCAGGTGGCCAAAATTCGATTCCAGATCGGCCAGCGGGACGCAGCGCTCGTCCACCATCCATACGTGAGTCTGCTTCCATGGGAAGCCGTAGCAATGTCTGCTGAGTTGCCGGAACAAGGCCAAGGGGCTCGATCCGCCGGAAAGCGCCAAGTGGAATTCGCCGCGCCTCCGGATGGCGTCGAGCGCTGCAGTTTCCACGTCGGACGCCAGGCGGCCAATGAGGTCGTCTGCCCAGGCGGTAACCAACCGGCTCTCTCGAAAGGTGGAAAGCAGCGTCTGGAATCTGTCGGCGGTGTGTTTGTCCTTGGCGTCGATCACCTCAAGGGGGTCTCTCGCTATGAAAGCCACTTCTTTGCCCACCATCTTGAAATCCAAAAGGTGCCCGTTTTCTTGGCCTCCAGGATACAGGCGGGGCGATTCGCGGTTCAGCTGATCCAGCAACGGGGACCAAAACGCCCACGAAGCCAGCAGATTCTCCGTGGTGATGAAGGATGCCTTTTTTCCATGGTAGATCGCTGAGAGAAGGAAGGAATAAGCCTCCCGCTGGGCTGCGGGGACGTAGACGTAATAATCGGAGAGACTTTGTCCCCAAAGGCGCAGCTGCGGCTGTTCCTGGAATTCTTTCCAGTCGGCGCGGGGCATGGATGGCTTAAAGAGGTTGCGGCTGACTAGGATCGCGGGTGAATTCAGCTCTCCGGGCCCAATGGAGAAGATGATCTGTTTCGGCTTGCAATGGCTATGTTTGGCCTCCCGGGCACTCTCGGTCTGGACGCAGTGCACCTGGTTTTTGAAGAGGACGCGGACATAGCTGGCCCGCTCGTCGAGGAGTTTGCCGGACGTCAGGACAAACGGGACCCCTTCCCAGCGTAGATTGTCCAAGTGAACCAGTACCCCTAAAATCATAGAGAATGGGTCGCTACTGATCCATAGATGCACATCTACACCACAGATGTGGGATTCAGCAGGTTCTGACCAGTTCTGGAGAACTGGCAGTGGAAATTTCAGCAGGTTCTGACCAGTTCTGGAGAACTGGCAGTGGAAATTTTTGGTAGTTTGGAGAACCGGTAAATACCACCTCTGGCTGGCCCCACCCCCATCTATTCTCTGCCTCCCGAGTCCCAGTTGAACAGGAGGAAATGGGGATTTTGCAGTATCCTTCCCCTGGAGTGGGGAGGGAATGGGGATTTTACAGTATCCTTCCCCTGGAGTGGGGAAGGAATGGATATTTTGCAGTATCCTTCCCCTGGAGTGTGTGTGTGGGGGGATGGGGATTGCAGTATCCTTCCCCTGGAGTGGGGAGGGAATGGGGATTTTGCAGTATCCTTTCCCTGGAGTGGGGAGGGAATGGTAATTTTGCAGTATCCTTCCCCTGGAGTGGGGAGGGAATGGGGATTTTGCGGTATCCTTCCCCTGGTGTGGGGAGGGAATGGGAATTTTGCAGTATCCTTCCACTAGAGTGAAGAGGAATGGGGATTTTACAGTATCCTTCCCCTGGAGTGGGGTGGGGGTGGAGATTTTGCAGTATCCTTTCCCTGGAATGGGGAGGGAATGAAGGATTTGCAGTATCCTTGCCCTGCCACGCCCACCAAGCCACACCATGCCCACTAAGCCACGCCCACAGAACCAGTAGTAATCTTTTTTGAATCCCACCACTGCTACACCGCCAAGGCAAGGAAGACCAGGTGGATGGGAGTTATAGATTAGCCTCCAAGATTAAAAGCGCAGCTGATGAATCGTACCATAATTTTTCCAGGCAGGAAAAAAAACCCTTCTTCTCAACTGACCCCAAGCTCTCCAAACGGGTGCTAACTACAAGCCCCATCATCCCCACGCAGAAAATCCATTCGCTGCCTATCAAGGACTGTACTTTGGTCTCAATAGGGCCTGTCTGAATAGGGGAAATCTGGGTCCCACCCCTATATTGTAGTTTCTTCTAACTTTTATCTTTTTTGCCCAGATTCCCAAATCATACCGTTGCACCTGGATTTCCCCCCTAGCAAATGAATAACCATTTAACTGTTCTAAAGATTGCCTTTCCGTTTATTTTTTCCTCCTCTTCCTTCGGCAATCTGAAATCCTTCAAAAAAGTGGGTTTGGTTGTTTTTTTTGGTAACAATAGAACCTTGGAAAGGAGTCAAAATGTGTTGTTTCCGAGGTTGAGTTTATGAAAACTCAAAAGATGTTGCCATAAGACTGGGATGGTGAACTATAACATGCCTGCTGGAAGTGGCGCGCAGAGCCATCTCGGGCACGCCAGCCGTTGCCTATTGCTCTTCCGGGTTCCGGCACAAAGATGCGCGGCAGCCAGCTGGTCTTCGGGCGTGCCGGAAACGGGAACAGCAGCTCCTGGGTGCGCATGTGTGTACCAGGAAGCTGAGCTTCTGGTTTCTGGCACATGGATGCAAACCAGACAGCTGGTCTTTGCGCACACATTTGCGCCAGAAACCGTAAGACCAGGTGAATGGCGTATATGTGTGTACGCCAAAAACTGGAAGCTCAGCTTCCCAGTGCGTGCATGCGTGAAATGCTCTTCCGGTTTCCGGCGTTCTCCCATGCATGCTCCCCCATTTCGGCACTTGGTGCTGAAAAGGTTCTCTAACACTTCCATAAGGTAAGGCCTGGAGGGAGAGCCCAGTTTCAAATTCCGACTTGTCTCCATCCGTCCTGCAGCCAGGATGCTCCGTGGGCAACTGGCGAACTCATCAGGAACTTCACACCTACCTTATAAAGTTGTAGTGATGCTTGAGGAAATTCTGGCCCTTGCTAATTTCTGCATAATACATAAACTTGTTTTTCCACCCCCTGTTGGCATTCTAAAAATAAGAGGAAGGACGGACAGACGGACACACCCCCCTTCGTTGTCAAGATTTACCTGCAAATGTTGGCGTCTTGGTGAAATAGTCCTGCCCCTTTTGAAGCTCCTCCCTCACATGGGCGCCGTACGCCTCGTACTGGCCAATCACGGCGCTGGTTTTTTCCAAGCTTTGCAAGCAGGAGAAAGCCTCGAGCTTCCTCCGGAGGACTTCTTCCGAGTTGGTGAGGTTAGCCGGCAGCTCCATGGCGAGCGACATCAGGATTTCGGTCAGATGGTTCTGGTGGATGTCGCGAAGGACGCCGTACTGCTCGTAAAACTCAGTGCGATCTGGGACGAAGAAGGAACCGTGGCAGCCATGAGACCAAATTATGCCGCGATGAATCAATGAATCTATCGATTAATCTGCGGAATTAAAAGCTTCCTGTGCTTCGGCGACCGTTGGCAAAATTATTCAACCTGCACAGCAGGCACACAGCCCCTCCCCAGCTGTCTTCCCGGATGGTTTTTGGGGGGGGGGCTCTGCACCAGGGGTGGGATTCAGTCGGTTTGTACCAGCTTGGGTGAACCGGTAGTTATGGCTCCGCCCACCCTCCCCTGCTCTATATTTCCTCTGTTTGAAGCCAAGCTGATCGGATTGGCGCATCTCAGCTGTTTTACTCACCGGGCCTGTAGGAAAAGGGATGATTTAGCATCGATTTCAAATGCAATGTTTGCCTGTGCGCCCAGGGAACCGGTTGTTAACACCGGTTGAATCCAGGGGTGGGTTCCGGCTGCCGCTACTGCCGGTTTGCCCAGGGCCGTGCTGAGCGTGCATATTTTTCGCACAGGCGCAGTGCAACAAAAATTGCTCTGCGCATATGCAGAAGGCAAAAACAAGATGGCACCGCAGAGAGAACTATGGCGCCGCCTATGGAGCCAAGAGAACCGGAACTGGGGGCATGGCAGGCCTGGGTCACTGCCAGTTCCAGCGACCCAGGCCTCCAAGATACTACCGGTTCAGCCACACCGGTAGGAGGCCGCCTCTGGTTGAATCCTACCATTGCTCTCCACCCTAGTGTGGGATCACATTATAGAGCCGAGGTGGCGCAGTGGTTAAATGCAGCACTGCAGGCTACTTCAGCTGACTGCAGTTCTGCAGTTCGGCTGTTCAAATCTCACCGGCTCAGGGTTGACTCAGCCTTCCATCCTTCCGAGGTGGGTAAAATGAGGACCCGGATTGTTGGGGGCAATATGCTGACTCTGTAAACCGCTTAGAGAGGGCTGAAAGCCCTATGAAGCGGCATATAAGTCTATCTGCTATTGCTATTGCTACATTGTGGCCGCCCGTTCAAAGGACTACAGTACCTGGGCCTATCCCTGCTTAGCCTTTGGGTACCCCAAAGGTCATCTAGCTCAAGAAAGACCGAGAAACGAGCCAGGGGACTTCGAGTCAACTGGTGCTGCAGTGACCTTCAGAAAAGGAACAAAAAAAAATCACTTTTGCTTCGACTGCTTCGTGCTGCACCAGGAGGAGAAAAAGGTGCTTTTTGCTCAACCAGTTTTTCCAACTCAAAGAAAAAGGGAAAAAAAAAACGTTTAAGGGCCGTACCGCAAGCAAGCGCACAGCCCCTTTTCCCATCCTTCAACAAACGAGGCCTTGCACGAGCAAAACCAGTGTGCAACACACCAAGAATTTCCTCCTCCTCGTTCCTCAGCCAGGAAAAAAAAAAATCCACCCTGAAATTTGCCAAGCTTAAAATGATTATTTTAGGAAACGGACGGTGGTTGCTTTTAATAACATAACGCACCGCTGGCAGCATGCGCAGCCCAGACGCATTTCTGAGGCTGCAGAAAAAAAGGAAGCTAGCACCAGGTGAGTGATGAGTGTGGGAAGACATCAGCGTTGTGCGTTTTACCCACAACAGTGACTTTACGAGGTTTCCCAAGCTATCTCTCTGTGGACAACTTTCCGTGTGCACAACGAAGGCGCTTGATCATTCAGTCGCGGCTCTTCCTGTGCAATTAAGGCGAAGTCACCATTCCTCATGGTTTTTAATAAAGGGATGATTTCCACAATCACACAGGAAATCCTCTCACGCGACTCAGGCCACTGGAATTCCAGTCGATCGTGGAAAGCAACCGGCATGCATAAAATCAAAAGGCAATCAAATAAAACCCGGGATTTGTTTTCACAGTTCTGTCGTCGGGGAGTTTTTGGCTGCTAAGAAAGCAGCCCTGGATTGAATTTTTTATTTTTTAAAAAAAGGGTTTAATGAATTGCTAAAGGCAGGCAGCCCAAATGGAGGTGGCCACTGTATTTTTCGGAGTATAAGAGGCAATTCCCCCACCCCCCCCCAAAGAAGGTGCGTCTTATATACACTTAATGTCGCTCCACCCACCCTTTGGCCTCTGCCTCCCAGCAATTTGCCTCCTTGCAAGCAAACAGCAAACAGCCTGTTTCTGTTTCGGCTTCAGCACAACCTTGATTAACACAAGCAGCTGATTTGTCGGTTGGATCGGCCTCCTGACCACCAGCTGTTTAGGCTGTAGGGATTGCCATTGCCTATTGCTGCTTCTGCACACCCTGTTTTCGGCCCATTCCGATCCCCGCTGCCCAAAACGGCCGGAAAATGGGGAGCACGAAGGCTGAAAACGGGACGGGTGGAGGATGAAAACAGGATGCGGAGGCCAAAAATGGCCCGCGGGGGTAGAAATAGGCTATGGCTGGGATGGTGAACTTATGGCACACGTGCCACAGGTGGCACGCGGAGCCATTTGTCAGGGCACGCGAGGTGTTGCCCTGTCAGCTGGCCAGCGCGCATGTCTGCGCTGGCCAGCTTAGTTCCCTGAAGCCTCCGGAACGCAAAAAAACAGCCCTATAAGCAAACCGGAAATTCAGGAACGGACTTTTGGTTTGCTTGTAGGGTCGGTTTAAGCACTCCGGAGACGACCCAACGAGCAAATCAGAAATCACTTCCGGTTTGCTCGTAGGGTTGTTTTTTTGCCCTCCGGAGGCTTCAGGGAAGCCTCCTGAAGGTCTCTGAAGCCTCCAGAGGGCCTCCAGGAGGGCAGGAGAAGCTGTTTTCGCCCTCCTCAGGCTCCTATAAAGCCTCTGGAGCCTGGGGAGGGCAAAAAAAGCATGCAAAAAATAGGGGGGTGTCGTGCCTCTCACGCGTGCATGTGCACTGGGGGTGGTGGTTGCGCGTTGCATTATGGGCGTGGCACGCCCGCGCATGACCCGCCCCCCCTGCGCTGCAACCCCTTATGGCACGTGAGTCAAAAAAGGTTCGCCATCGCTGGGCTATGGCAATCCCTGCAGCCTGAAACAGCTGATGGTTGGGAGGACTGATCCAACCGACAATCAGCTGCTTGTGCTAATCAGGCTGGGCTGAAATTGAAACCGAAACAGACTGTTTGCTGCAAGGAGGCAAATTGCTGGGTGGTAGAAGCAGATTTCTTTTTCTTGTGCTAATCTGGCTAAACGGAAACTGAAACAGGCTGTTTACTGTTCGCTGCAAGGAGGCAAATTGCTGAGAGGCAGATTTCTTTTTCTTGTGCTAATCTGGCTAAACGGAAACTGAAACAGGCTGTTTACTGTTTGCTGCAAGGAGGCAAATTGCTGGGAGGCAGAGGCAGATTCCTTTTTCTTGTTTTCCTCCCCAAAAGGTAGGTGCATCGTATACTTCGGCGCGTCTTATACTCCAAAAAGAACACGGTAACTTAAATGGAAAAAAAGGAATTAAATTGAAAACGTAAAGGAACTTTGGTGTGGAAAGGGCCAAAGCGTCTGGGAAAAGAAAATGGAAATCAGGATTGCTTGTGGAGAATTCACTGACATTAATAATAAAATCATAAGTCTCCCTCCCACTGATTCTTCCTCTTAACCCAAATTGACACTGACGTACTTTTGGCATCCACAGTCTCTTTCAGAACAATTTCCACGCGTTCCACGTGATGTCGGTTCCAGAGTGGGTCCAATTTTTCTCGGTTTTGCTTCCGGAAGGGTAAAATGTGAGCCACCGCCTTCAAGAGGGGGAGAAGAAGGGGAAAATTTGCAGGAACCCCCATATTTTTTGGGGGAAATAACAGACCAGAGTCCCCTCTCTCGTCTAGGGGGTCTTGCCAACAAATTGCACCAACGTTCAGAAAGACCCAGAGGCGATCAATTTCGCAATTCAATTAAACCGAAGATCTAATCCAATCCTCAGTTAAATCGAAGATCTAATCCAATCCTCAGTTAAATCAAAGCTCTAATCCAATCCTCAATCAAATCAAAGATTTAATCAAACCAGAGCCCCAATTGGTAGATTATAATAATAATAATAATTGTGGCCTTGATAATAAAAGTTCCATTTGGTTCAATCCAGGCTGTTGCGCATGAAATTTGGGAAGCAAAGTTAGCAGAGGGGTTTCATAATTCCCCCATTGGAGCCTGATTCCCCGAAAATAAGACCTCCCCAGATAATAAGACCAATCAGGCTTTTGAGTGCATGCACTAAAATAAGCCCACCCTGAAAATATTGCAACACAGCAGCCGCCACGAAGTGACCATGTTCGCTGCCTCCAGCACCTCAAAAATAATAAGAACACCCCCCCTCCCCCCAAAAATAAAGCCAAGCGCTTATTTCGGTGGTCAAAAGAAAATAAGACCCTGTCTTATTTTCGGGAAAACACTGTATCTAATTGGATCCTGATTAGTTAGGACAGTGTTGTTGAACCTTTTCGACACCGAGTGCAGAAACCGGAGCCTGCGGGGTGGGGGTGGGGGGGAGAAGGCGGGGGAGGACCGGAAATCAGAAGAGCATTTCCCCAGTGCGCATGTGCACACTGGGAAGCTGAGCTTCCGGTTTCCGGAGTGCGCATGTGCGCAGGTTTCTTCCAGTTTCTGGCATGCATGTGTGAATGAAGACCAAACTGTCTGGTGCGCATGTGTGTGCCGGAAACCCGGAAGCTCAGCTTCCCAGCGTGCACATGCTCTTCCTGTTTCCCACACTCCTGCATACGCTGAAACCAGCTGGCTGTGTGCATGTTTGTGCCAGAACCTGGAAGAGCAGCAGGCGACGGCTGATGTGCCCAGAGAGATGGTTCTGCATGCCACTTCCGGTGCATGTGCCATCGGTTGGGAGTTAGGATCTCTATTCAAACATTTGGGAAGCTAAGTTTCTCCATCAGAGGTGGTCCTCGGCTTACGAGCCCAACGTTTCTGGGGTTAAGTGAGACGTTCGTTAAATGAGTTTTGTCTCATTTTCCGACGTTTCTTGCCACGGTGGTTAAGCGAACCCCTTGCAAGAGAGTCAGGCCGTTGTTAAGTGAATTTGGCTTCCCCACTGACTCTGCTTGTCGGAAGGTCGCAAAAGGGGAATCGCGTGAACCCGGGAGACTGCGACCGTCGTAACTACGAGTCAGTTGCCAAGTGTCCGAATCTTGATCGCGTGACCACAGTGGTCGTCAGTGTGAAAAATGGTCATAGATATGAATTAGTTGGCGAGCATCTGAATTTGGATCGCACGATCCTGGGGATGCTACAACCGTAACTGAAAAGTGGTCATAAGTCACTTTTCTCAGGGATGTTGTAATTTCGAATGGTCACTAAGCGAACTGTTGTTAAGTCGAGGACTGCCTTTGTTAACAAAAGGAAAGCATGTGTTTGGAGAAAAGAGAAAACTCTTTGAATTATTCAGAAAATGTCAGGCCTTTGTGACGTTTTTTCCATATCTATAACTCAATAAACCTCTCCTTTTCATCCTAAATGCACTCTGCACGTACTCAGAGGCCCAGTTTTCTTCAGCAGTGGAAATCTCAATTTTTGGTCCCCCCCCTGAAAGCCAAATTATCCAATTTCCAGGCAAGATCTTTGTCTCTAACACCCTACAGCAGGGGGCTCCAACCTTGGCAACTCTAAGCCTGGGGGACTTCAACTCCCAGAATTCCCCTCCCAGCAAACCTGAAGTTGAGTCCTCTAGGCCAGTGTTTCTCAACCTTGGCAACTTGAAGATGTCTGGACTTCAACTCCCAGAATTCCCCAGCCAGCATTTGCTGGCTGGGGAATTCTGGGAGTTGAAGTCCAGACATCTTCAAGTTGCCAAGGTTGAGAAACACTGCTCTAGGCTTAAAGTTGCCAAGGTTGGAAACCCTCCCAGCAAAGCTGGCTGGGGAATTCTGGGAGTTGAAGTCCTCTAGGCTTAAGATTGCCAAGGTTGGAGAATCCCTGCCCTAAAGGAACATCCTTTCATCCCCGCCTGCTGAGATTCCCGGCCTTGCAGAACAATGGACCCTCCTCAAGTCAGAGCGGGGGAAGGGGGAACATTGGAGGAAGAGAGGAGTGAAAATTGCACGCTTCGCTGCCAACTTATCAAATTAAAAGCCTCGTGCGGGGGGGGGGAAATTTGGGAATTTGGCAGCCAAGCAGAGATGGGAGGCCGAGACGAGGGGAAAAAAAGAAACACGCTTACTCAACGAAACAGTAGTGACAACCTTGGGATTCCTGGCAGGGTGGTTTGGTTTCCCAATCTGTCTTTTTGCACAATCACTCTCCCGCACAACAACTGCAGTGGGTTAGCTCGCGAGCGTGGGGAGATAACCCCAAATGAAATGAAACCACCCTCATTTTTCTACTTTAAAGGTAAAGGTTGCCCTTGGACATATGTGCTAGTCGTTCCCGACTCTAGGGGGCGGTGCTCATCTCCGTGTCAAAGCGAAGAGCCAGCGCTATCCGAAGACGTCTTCGTGGTCATGTGGCCGGCATGACTCAACTCCCGAAGGTGCACAGAACGCTGTTTCCCTTCCCACCAAAGGTGGTTCCTATTTTTCTACTTGCATTTTTTAACGTGCTTTCGAACTGCTAGGGTTGGCAGAAGCTGGGACAAGTTAACGGGAACTCACTCCATTACGTGGCACTAGGGATTCGAACTGCCGACCTTTCTGATTGACAAGCTCAGCAGGGGTGGGTTGCTAATCCCGTTCCAACCGGTTCGGCTGGAACGGGACCAGCAGCGTCCTCGTGCACGCGCGCAGTTCACGCATGCGTCTTAGCGCCTGCGCGATGCTCCAGCTGCTCGCGGAGACTCGCGCAGGCGCTGTATGTGCCATCCAGCTGCTCGCGGAGACTCGCGCAGGCGCTGTATGTGCCATGCGCCTGCGTGAAAGCGCAGAAGCCTTCATAGGCCGGTAAGGAGCGCGGGCAGGCGGGTGGGCCCTTCGCCGTTCCCGGAAGTTACTTACTTCCGGGTTCGCCGACCAACCGGTTCGCGGGGACTGCCGCGAACCGGTTGAAACCCACCCCTGAAGCTCAGCGTCTAAGCCACTGAGCTGATGGGCGCTGAACTCCAACGCCTCTAGTGATCTCGGACAGTCGCTCCTCTTAAAAAGTGACAACCCAGCTGTTGTCTGTGTTCCCTGCCAATCAAACCAGGTTCTTTCCTCTCTTCCACCCAGATGTTGGGGTGGATCCTCCAAACCCCGTTTAGATTCTCCTCACCTGCTTCCCCAGGTAATGATCCACCCGGTAAATCTCCTCTTCGCGGAAGACCTTGGTGAGCTCCTCCGCCAGCTGTTGCGCAGACAACAAATCGCGGCCAAAAGGTTTCTCCAGCACCACGCGCAACCACGCACCAGTGGGCGGCCTGCAGCTGCTGTTAATGTGCCGGGCAATTTCGGCGTAGGCGAACGGCGGCACGGACATATAAAAGATACGGCCGGTTTCCACCAGCTCCTCCTGAGCAAGGCTGGTTTGAATGCCCTGGTTGAGCCTGGCGTAGTCTTCCTCGCCTTTGAGTTGGTGGTACTCCGTTAATTTCAAGAACTGGTCCTTTAGCACCGCACATCGGTTGGGGGGCACCTCCGGCGAGCAGGCCAGGTTTTTCAAGGGATCATACATCAGCTTCCGCCCCGTGTCGGGATCCTTCAGACCGGCCCCATGGAAAGTGAACGTGTGGCCGTTCGTCACTTCATCCACGTAAAGCTGGAACAAGCTTTGCCACAGGTATTTTTTGGCCAAATCTCCAGTGGCGCCTAGCAGGACGACAGAAATGTGGCCCCGAGATTCCCTGGTTTCGGTGGGGAAAATGCCCCACAGCAAAAGTACGACGACGGTCTCTTTAAAAAGCATCTTCAATGCAGGCTGGAAAGAAAGAGAGGAATGGAACATGAGGTCTTTTTCAAAAGTCAGGGGGAAAAAAAACATAGAATTTGCGTCTTTGGCCCGTAAGGCTTCGGCCTGTTTCAATATTAACTTTGTACCCCGTGAGGCAACTCTACGATTTCACATCGCTGGCTCGGAGTGAAGATATGTTTGAGCAAAAAGCATTTGTAATACGCGTGTTTTACAGCCGAACAGTTTTCTTGGTGCAAAAAAGAATCCTCATCGCACTCGCAAACTCTTTTAGGAAGGCACAAAGCAGGATTATCACTGCTTCGCTGCTTATACTCCCTTTTTAAAAAAAATAAAAAATAAAATTTGCATACAGGTAATCCTCAACTTACGACCACAATGGAGCCCAAGATTTCTGTCGCTAAACAGGGCAGTTCAGTGAGTTTTGCCCCATTTTAAAGCCTTGCCCCAATCATTAAGTAAATCATTGCCATTGTTAACAGAGTAACTTGGTTGTTAAGTGAGTCTGGCTTGCCCATCGACTTGGTTGGTCAGAAGGTCGCAAAAGGGGAGCACGTAACCCCGGGACACTGCCACCGTCATAAATACGAGTTGGTTGCTAAACATCTGAATTTTTAACATGTGACCTTGGGGATGCTGCAACAGTTGTAAGTATAAGTATAATCTTTATTGTCATTGTACTTATATACAACGGAATTGGTTAGCAGGGCTAGTATTCACTTACTAGCTACCCCTACTGGTTCACAAAGGTGAGCGCACCCTGTCCACACATGGGCTCGGCCTACTGCGCATGCGCTTTGGCTTGAAAACATGCCTAAAATAGAGCTGGGACGGGTGGGCGATCCTATCTGCTATTTCTGTTAGTGGTTCGGATGAACCGGCTCGAATGAACCGGTTCGAACCGGCTGAATCCTACCTCTGGTTGTCAGTGTAAAGGTGTCCTAAGTCACTTTTTTTCAGTGCCATTGTAACTTCGGTCACTAAATGACCTGCTGTAAGTCGAGGATCACCTCTACAGTACAGGTAGACAATGGCACGGATGCGATGTAGGGAATAAAAGGCAGGATCATATCTTACTAGTTGTTCTAACTGAGGCTTCCCGAGAGCATGAAGCAGACTCCTGGTCCCGAGAAAAAACCCTTTTATTAACTGACTGTGAATTCTGCTCCTTCACATCCATCAAAGTCTTTCGAGGGAGGATTTACAGTCACAGACTGAGCCAAGGTGGCGCAGTGGTTAAATGCAGCACTGCAGGCTACTGCTAGATCAGCAGTTCAGCGGTTCAAATCTCACCGGCTCAGGGTTGACTCAGCCTTCCATCCTTCCGAGGTGGGTAAAATGAGGACCCAGATTGTTGGGGGCAATATGCTGACTCTCTGTAAACCGCTTAGAGAGGGCTGAAAGGCCTATGAAGCGGTATATAAGTCTACTGCTATTGCTATTGCTATCTGGCTTGCAGGGATGCCAGCCGATAGCTGCAGAACTTGGCAAGGAGTCTCAGAGAGTCACCAACCAATGAAGCGAGCTAATTGTCTCCTGCAAACTCCACTCCCCTTTCGCTCCTCTTTTATTTCCTCTGGGAGGGGCCACTTGTGGCCTTACTCCCAAGTTGACCTCTGTTCTTTAGCTGTTCCATTATCCTGGCAGCTCTGCGCATGCACTCTGGGAACAGGCTCCAGCTGTTCTTCTGCCTCACTGATGTCTGACTCTGAAGGCAGCTGATAACTGTCAGATGGCCCTGGCCCCCTCTCTGCCTCTGACACTGAACCCTCATCCAAGCCTTTCCCTGACTCCAGGACTGGCCCATGTTCCTCCCCAACCTCCTCACTGTCTGAATCTGCTGCCAACTCTGCTGGCGGGCCACAACACTAGCTAAGGTGCAAACTTAATTTGTTGCATACCCGGGAGCTTGCCAACACCTCTACGGAGGCTCAATCAAAACCTCTCCTTCCTGTAGCTGTATATTATATATATTTTGAATTGGCGTAAAGGGCAGGTTTATCAGCCTTACAGAGAAACTGGCAATTAATACTTCCCTATTTGACAACTTGGTTTCCCAGTGAAGATAAAATACTTTCAACACTCCAACGGTTAGTCAAACAAAAAACCCATAGATTAAAACAATAAATCAGTATTTCCTGGTGCAGAAGCCACTGTCCCGGAAGGCCAAGAAAAGAAATAGATTAAATAGCAGTTAGAGAGTCCAGTCACACCCTCACTGGTCAAGGCTGGATTCACACAACACGTTTAACTCAGTTAAAAATCTCACTGGCAACCTGTGGAAAAGAGGCTAACTCTCTTTCCCCCAAAATAAGCCCTCCCCAGATAATAAGCCCAATCGGGCTTTTCAGCGCATACACTAAAATAAGCCCTCCCTGAAAATATTCTAACACAGCAGCAGCCATGAGGGGACCATGCTCGCCACCTCTTTATTGGCCAAGTGTGATTGGACACACAAGGAATTTGGCTTTGGTGCATAGGTCCTTAGTGTATATAGAGTAGGAATAGGAATGGAATAGGAGAAGAGAAAGTAGAAGAGAAATAGGATAGAATAGAATAGAACAGAACAGAATAGAATGGAATAGAATTCTTTATTGACCAAGTGTGATTGGACACACAAGGAATTTGTCTTTGGTGCATATGCTCTCAGTGTACATAAGGGGAATAAAATGCATTCATCAAGAATAAAAAGATACAACACTTAGTGATAATCATAGGGTACAAATAAGCAATCAGGAAACAAACGTTCCATATCAATATAAATCGTAAGGATATAAACAACAAAGTCCTGCAGTCATAAGTGGGAGGAAATGGCGGATAGGAACGATGAGAAGACTAATAGTAATTAGTAATGCAGATTTAGTAAATATTTTGACAAGTGTTGTGGGAATCAGTTGTTACGTAGAGTGATGGCATTTGGGAAAAAACTCTCCTTGTGTCTAGTTGTTCTGGTGTGCAGTGCCTTATAGTGTTGCTTTGAGGGTAGGAGTTATATTCATAATATAATATAATGTAATGTAATGTAATGTAATGTAATATGTAATATTATATTATATTATATTACCGTGACCTGACAAAAGCGCGAACGTCATAAGCGCGCCAACAACACCGCGGCGCTAAAACCGCAATGTCAAAAGCATGCCGACAACAGCGCGCCGACAGAAGCGCGATTTAATTTAAGGTAAGATTTACGGTTAGGTTTAGGGTTAGGTTTAGGGTTAGGTTTAGGGTTACGTTACAGCGCACTTCTGTCGGCGCGCTTTTGTCGGTGCGGTTTAGGGCTAATTCGTCGCTCATTCATCGCGCGCTTTTGTCACCGCGCTTTAGACACTGCGGTTTAGTCAGGCGCGCTTTTGTTGTGCGCGCATTTGTGGTGGAACGTTATATTACTATACTATACTATACTATACTGTACTGTACTGTAATGTTATATTATATTATAATATTATATATTATATATTATATTACCATACTATACTGTAATGTAATGTTATATTATATTATATATTATATATTACTATACTATACTATACTATACTATACTATACTATACTATACTATACTATACTATACTATACTATACTATACTACATTACATTATATATTATATTATTCCGTGAAACAACTTGCCTGCAGAGGTTGTAAATGTTCCAACACTGAAAGTTTTTAAGAAGAGATTGGATATCCATTTGTCTGAAGCGGTGTAGGGTTTAATGCCTCAGCAGGGGGTTGGACTAGAAGACCTCCAAGGTCTCTTTCAGCTCTGCTATTCTGATGATATGAGATGTATGTACTGGTATTTATGTACTCACACATACATAATGGAATAAAAAATTATATTACAAGATCCCTTCCAACTCTATTCTGATGGTTTGAAATATACAGTATATGTAATTTTAGACTGAGCCAGCAAAAAGGGTTGGGCACCAACGTTGCCATTAAGACACGGCATTTAAAAACTGCCTTTTTGCTTGCTGAAGGTTGGGAGCGACAGTTGCCAAACGGTTGCCACAAAATAAATAAATAAAACACAGCTTGTTTTGGCACGAGACCGAGCTTCGCCACATTTCATAACCCCACAATATTGGAGAAGGGGGGGTTTGCTCTGCAGCATCTTCGCCTGGGGCCTGGCTGGCGATTTTGGAAGTCTGGGGAAAAAGTGGCATTTTTATTTTTTTGCTGAAACTGGGAACTTGGGCATCCTCCCCGTTTCCAGCTGAGCAGAACAACCAGTTTATTCGGTCTTGCTCAAGGCCCCCAAACCCTCATCGTGGCAAACGCCACTTTTCTGCTGATGTTCAAATAAACCCAACAGGATGCGCCAGAGGACGTCTGGGTTAATTGCTGACATATTAAATGGAATACACAAGGTGTGTTTTACGCATCAAGGTTTCTGAAAGAAACCGGAATGCACACAAAAATGCCACTTATTATTATTATTTTATTATTATTATTATTGTTAATCATCGCACAGTCAGCCAGATGTTCAGTCTGGGTTTGCTATTGTTGTCTACCTATCGAGTCCTTACCAAGGACCTGGGATAGGCAAATCTGCAGGTTTGACGGTGTTACAGGTATTGTCGCAGGATGGAAGCAATCCCAATTAAAGCAGCCTTCTTCTGCAACTGACATCCAATTTATCAATGCCTATGGCCGCGAGGGCAAGCCTATGGCATGTGTGCCACAGGTGGCACACGGAGCCACATCTGCCGGCATGCGAGCCATCAGCTGCAGCGCGCATGTGCATGCCGGCCAGCTGATATTCGGCCTTCCGGAGGGCCCCCGGAAGAAATACCAGGCTCAGCTTGGAGGCGAACAGTGCGGCGTATGTGTGTGGGGAGAGTTGTGCACACATGCGCATTATGGGTGCTGGCGCATGCATGCACAAAATGGTTAATCATCACTGTCCTACAATGTTCAAATGGTGCACCCAAGGCACCTATTACTATTGGCACTACCCTTGCTTGCCTTTGCCACTCTCGTTCTATTTCTATGTGAAGGTCTTTATATTTTGTTATCTCTCCAATTCTTTCTCTTCTATTCTGCTGTGTTATTATTATTTCTTTTATTCATTGAACACGAAACTGTCAACTGAACATTCAAAAATGCATCACAAATACCATTGACTGGTACTGACGGTTGGTACAGGTTGCTGGCAGCATCCTAGGTATCAACCAAGTTCTTCTTCTTCTTCCTCCTCTTCCTCCCCCCCCTCCCCTTTCTCCTCCATTGGAAACTCAGTCAACTGATCATTTAAAGAAATACCACTGACTGGTGCTAATGGTTGATGGGGGTTGCTGCCAGCGTCCTAGGTATCAACCAAGGACCTTCTTCAAATATAAGATGTTCCAAGTAGCACAGGTTTTTGCAGTTCCACTGGTGTTATGGCAGGAAGCTGCAGTTTCTTGATGTGTTTCATCCTTAATCCTTAATGGCCAGGTTGTGATATTTCTTCTTCTATTTCTTCTTCTTCTTCTTCTTCTTCTTCTTCTTCTTCTTCTATTTCTTCTTCTTCTTCTTCTTCTTCTTCTTCTTATTATTATTATTATTATTATTATTATTATTATTATTATTATTATACAATTGTATCACAGCGGCCAGTTGTTTCACCGGATTTGGCATTGGTTACTAGTCGGGCCCCACCCAGGGGCCTAGGACGTCGTAACGTATTTTCGTAATATGCGTGCAGATCCAAGCAGTGCGGCTTTTTGCATTTGACATTATTATTATTATTATTATTATTATTATTATTACTACTACTACTACTACTACTACTACTACTACTACTACTACTACTCCTTTTATTCATTAAGCATGAAACTCAGTCAAGTGAACATTTAAAGATGTGTCACAAATTTCATTGGTGCTATCATCATCATCATTATCATTATCATTATCATTATCATTATTATTATTATTATTGATTGGAGAGGGTGGAATTCCTAGATTTGGGGAAGAAATTCAAATATTTCAAAAGACAAATTTAGTGTCGAGGTGGGGGTGGGTGGGTTGCATCTACAAAGCCAGGAAAAAAGGGGGGGCAGATGTGGATTGTCCAGACTCCCCCCCCCAGTCCAGGGGAGAGGGGGAAATCATGGGTGCAAATCCAGAAGAAAAGGGGGTCACCCAACCACAGAGACCCCCCCCCCTAAAATCCATACCACCAACCCATCCAACTGCCCTACCCCCCTTCTTCTCCTTGGCAGAGGCGCCTACAAGCTGATCTGCTGGCTGGCAAGGCGGAAGCGGGCTTGCCACTGGCTTTTTGGACCGGATCCCGACCAAGCTCAGCCGTGCAAGGTGGTTGCGTCCTTCCCCCCCGCCTCCCCAGGCTCCAGCAGGCGTCCTTTTTTATTTTTGCAAAAGCGCGCAAGGGAAATAAATGCACGCTCAGGTTTTATTTTTGCAACAGGAAAACGTGAACAATGCCCCCCTCCCCTCTTGGGGAGCTCACCCCTCCTTCTCCCCCCGCCCCTGTCGGCCCACGCAGGAAAAGACCCACTCACCTCCCTCCCACGGGCGGCGTTGGAGAAGCCCAAAGCGGATCCGGGAAACGGGGAGACGGCGCCAACGCGGAGATTTCTTCCTCGCCCCGTCTCGGCCGGGCAGCTCCGCCTCTTCTTCCCAATGGCAAGTCGGAGGGAGGGGGGAAAAAAAGCTTATGGTTCGTGTCGAGCCGGAGCGGCCGAATGTGAAGCGGGCGGGGGCAGCGAATCTTCCTTGTTGCTATTTTATTCTTATTTTACTCCGTTGTTTTTTTTCAGTTTTTTCAACAAAGTATAAACTTGGGCCCAACATGAGAGCATCCTCGTAACGAGCGCGTTTAGGTAGCGTTTATGATACCCGCTTCCCAATCAGACACAGGTATGGAGTTCCAAGTCCCATCATCCACCAGCACAGGGGGTAAGGGGTTATGGGAATTCAATCCCGGGAGATCTGAAGGGATTATGGGACTTGGGGGAGCGCCTTCCAAATTTGTGGGAGCACCTTCCAGTGGGTGGGAGAAAGGCCCTTAACTAAGTTTCCATAAACTAAATTTTATTTATTAAATCCCAATATTATACATGTCCTTTATACTTGCCTCCTGACACTATTTCTCCAAGAAGCATTTAACAGCTCTGAGGAACTGGCATAACTAGCTGCGTTCACATTTGCTACTTATGCAACTCTTCCTCATTGTGGTCTAGTGCATTGTTAAGTATAGCCCTGTGGGGGGTCAAACCATCATTTGGGTCCAGACTCATGCTACAAACCAAAGCTAGCCCCCGCAGCTTAACCCTACAGGGAATAAGTGGGCCATGCTAAAGGTAGGATTTCCAGGCTTACCTTTAAGGAACGTTGTGTGACAAATGGAGCATTCAGATTAAGTCCTCCTTTATTTAGGGGGAAAAATGGTTTCCTTGCAGGACAAGCTGGGCTTCAGTGCAAACCGGGATTGATTTAACCACCTTTAACTAGACAAGCCACAATGGATTGGCTTCCCTAGAAAGTTATGCCTTAATCTTCAATGGATACCGTAATCAGAACTGCAGAAAAAACATTGGCTGCCAACCTGCCTTTCATTGAGGGCCTGTATACTGCACAAGTCAAAAAGTGGGTTGTGTAAATATCTACAGACCCCTCACATCCTGGACGTAAATTGTTTTAACTTCTACCCTCAAAACGACGCTATAGGGCACTGCACACCAGAACACATGGAAAGTTTTTCCCCGAATGCCGTCACTCTGCTTAACAACTAATCCCACTGTCAGCACTGTCAAATTATTTACTAAATTATTTACTAAATCTGCATTACCGTTATTCTTCTCTTCCTTCCTAGTATCCATCTCTCCCCACTTACGACTGTAACCATGTTGCTTGTATCTTTACAATTTATATTGTTTTTGTTTGTTTCCTAGTACAATTTGATAGATTATTAGTAACCTTGACTATCACTAAGTATTGTATATTTTTACTCTTGATGAATGTATTTTATTCCCCTTATGTACACTGAGAGCCTATGCACCAAAGACAAATTCCTTGTGTGTCCAATCACACTTGGCCAGCAAGGAATTCTATTCTATTCTATTCTATTCCTATTCCATGTACACTGAGAGCATCTGCACCAGACAAATTCCTTGTGTGTCCAGTCACACTTGGCTAGTAAAGAATTCTATTCTATTGCTATTGCTATTGCTATTCATATTCATATTCATATTCATATTCATATTCATATTCATATTCATATTCATATTCTATTCCTATTCCATTCCATTCCATTCCATTCCATTCTCTATTCTATTCTATTCTATTCTATTCTATAAACCACAACAGCCAGCTTTGTGCAGGGCATTAAACCCACAATCCATCATGGTTTGTGGCCAGAAGACAACCTTCTATTCCTATTCCTATTCCTATTCCTGTTCTATGTACACTGAGAGCATCTGCACCAAAGACAAATTCCTTGTGTGTCCAGTCACACTTGGCTAGTAAAGAATTCTATTCTATTGCTATTGCTATTGCTATTCATATTTATCTTCATATTCTATTCCTATTCCATTCCATTCTCTATTCTATTCTATTCTATTCTATAAACCACAACAGCCAGCTTTGTGCAGGGCATTAAACCCACAATCCATCATGGTTTGTGGCCAGAAGACAACCTTGCATCGCTAGCACTGCATTTCTCTATCTAGCCGTTTGACCTCCAAAGCCTCTTCAGCAAGGAGCCGGTGGGTCTGCATGCGTTTCTCCCCCCCTCCACAACCCAGCCTGCAGGAGACTGCAGTGAACTGCGCAGCCAACTAACATGCCCAGAACTGCATTCTCTGCAGCTCAGAAATGCTGCAGTTCTAGCAGGACGGTTTAAAAGAAAAAAAGAAAAAGAAAAAGCAATAGTAACAATGAATTAAATATGGCAAGTCTGCCTGTCCTTTCCGCCTCCTTCAACTTCTAGATGGAGGGTTCAGGCACCACAAACACACTTTGGTTGTGCGGGAGCTGGAAATCACAACCGCAGAGCTTTCGCACCATCGGAGAAGAACAGCTGCCTATCCCAGGGTCCATGGATAGGTGGGTAACAATGCTGGCTCCAGTCTGAAGATTTGGTTGATTGCTGATTAACCATCTAATCTAGTGAAAAGAAGAACGGTTTCAGGAACCGGGTATGTCTAGTTTAATGAAAAGAAGGACTAGGGAAGACATGATAGCAGTCTTCCAATATCTCAGGGGTTGCCCCCAAAGAAGAGGGAGTCAAGGTTATTCTCCAAAGCACCCGAAGGCAGGACAAGAAGCAATGGGTGGAAACTAATCAAGGAGAGAAGCAACATAGAACTAAGGAGAAATTTGCTGACAGTGAGAACAATTAACCAGTGGAACAACTTCCCTTCAGAGGTTGTGAATGGTCCAACTTTGGAAGTTTTGAAGAAGATGTTGGATAACCATATGTCTGAAGTGGTGTAGGGTTTCCTGCTTGAGCTGGGGGTTGGACTAGAAGACCTCCAAAGTCCCTTCCAGCTCTGTTATTCTGTTATTGTTACCCATCCTTTGCTTGAAGTGGTGTAGGGTCTCCTGCTCGAGCAAGGGTTGGACTAGAAGACCTCCAAGGTCCCTTCCAACTCTTGCTCTTCTGCTATTTCTGTCCTTCTCTCTCATCTTATTGTCTGCGCTGGCCATCCTAGCAAGAATCGATGTCGCCAGTTAATTGGGAGGTGGATTATTTGGGCTTTCTAGGTTTCCTATGGAGTCGTGGTTGGACACCTTATGCATTAAATTGTTTGATCGTGAGAGGTTTTTAAAAACCCTTTTCATAAAGATTTCCAGGGGAACCTTCTCTCATTCTTCATCCGATTCCGCCTTTAGAACTTTTAATTCCGCGAGGCCTTCGGGGACAACCCCTGCGTAGTTTGTACAGGGAGGCATCACAATACTTTGTGATGTGTGTGTGTGTGCTTTGCAGCCTCGGTTTGCCCCCAGCCCCAAAGCTGCAACACAACAGCACCGTTCCACCAGCTTGAATTTCAGCACGCCCGTCTTCAGGGCCCAGTTAACAACAACATACATTTTTAAGGATTGGCCCTTCGGTGCTTCACAGTTGCCTACAAGAGAATAACAGAGTTAGAAGGGACCTCCGAGGTCTTCTAGTCCAGCTCGATGTGTGTGTGTGTGTGTGTGCGTGCGCACGCAGCGTACCCCCTTGGGCTCCATTTTTGGTCCCAGGAGGCTTCAGGGAGGCCTGCTAGGCCAGAAATGGGACCCAAAGGTGTGTGTGTGCAGTGTATCCCTTTGGGTTCCATTTTTAGCAATAGCAATAGCAGTTAGACTTATATACCGCTTCATAGGGCTTTCAGCCCTCTCTAAGCGGTTTACAGAGTCAGCATATTGCTCCCACAGTCTGGGTCCTCATTTCACCCACCTCGGAAGGATGGAAGGCTGAGTCAACCTTGAGCTGGTGAGATTAGAACCGCTGAACTGCAGATAACAGTCAGCTGAAGTGGCCTGCAGTACTGCACCCTAACCACTGCGCCACCTCGGCTCTCTTTTTGGTCCCAGGAGGTTTCAGGGAGGCCTGCTAGGCCAGAAATGGGGCCCACTGTGTGTGTGTGTGTGTGTGTGTGTGTGCGCACGCGCGTGTGCAGCGTATCCCCTTGGGCTCCATTATTAGCAGCAATAGCAGTAGCAGTTAGACTTATATACCGCTTCATAGGGCTTTCAGCCCTCTCTAAGCGGTTTACAGAGTCAGCATATCGCCCCCCACAGTCTGGGTCCTCATTTCACCCACCTCGGAAGGATGGAAGGCTGAGTCAACCCTGAGCCGGTGAGATTAGAACCGCTGAACTGCAGATAACAGTCAGCTGAAGTGGCCTGCAGTACTGCCCCCTAACCACTGCGCCACCTCGGCTCTTGGTCCCAGGAGGCTTCAGGGAGGCCCGCTAGGCCCAAAACGAGACATGGGGGAGGTCATGCCACATGCGTGGGGAGGCTCACGCCACATGCATGGGGAGGCTCACGCTGCATGCCGGGGAAGCAGGGGGGGGGGAAGCAAGGGGGATCATGCACAGATGCATGGGGGTGGGGTGGTGGCGCACATTGCATTGCAATTTCAGCACCCGAGAAAAAGGTCAGTCTAGAGAAAAGAATTAGGGGAGACAGGATAGCAGTCTTCCAGTATTTGAGGGGCTGCCCCAAAGAAGAGGGGGTCAAGCTATTCTCCAAAGCACCTGAAGGCAGGACACAAGAAGCAATGGGTGGAAACTAATCAAAGAGAGAAGCAACTTAGAACTGAGGAGAAACTTCCTAGCTGGCTGTTTTTAAGAAGATTCTAGACAGTCCCTTATCTAAAATGGCTTAGGTCCTCCTGCTTGAGCAGGAGGGGCTGGACTAGAAGACCTCCAAGGTCCCTTCCAGCTCATTTTATCCTATTCCAATCAAGGATAGAAGCAACTAAGGAGAAACTTCCTAACAGTGAGGATAGTGGAACAGAAATTGCTTTCAGAAATCGTGGGTGCTTCATCACTGGAGGTTCTTTAAGAAGAGACTGAATAATCACTTTGTCTGCAATACTATAGGCTGCTTGAGAAGGGGGCTGGACTAGAAGACCTCTCAGGTCCCTTCCAGCTCTATTCTCTTCTAAAGAACTGTGCAATCTCTTCTAAGATAAGGGAAGGAAGAAGCGCTGCCCTGCATGGAATCCCACGTGTGGATTCTTTGCAGTTTTCTGCAACCGCAGGATACTTGGCATTCACCGGAAACAATTATTCCCCCCCCCCCCCCGCCCCGTCCCTCTCCAAAAATAGAGGGCATTTTTTAATCTATTTAATGCCTCCCTCCTCCTCTTTTCTTTTTTCATTCTCCTCCGATCTTTCTTCTGTTGGCTATCCATCACCCTAAGGAATCCTGAAGTCCAGCCTCCCCAGGAACTTCTCAAGCACCGGTTAGAGAAGACACCGTGGTGTCCCAACGAGGAAGCAGGTAATTGGGGAGGTGGGACAGGGATGGGTGGGTGGCTGGGTGGGAGAAGGCTGCGGGCATCCTTGTTTCATGCCAGGAAAAAAAACTTGTCCAGTCAGTTAGAACGGCCCAACATTTCTATCTCTTCTTTTAGATGATTTCTTCTCTCGTTTTCAGCAGTCCGTCTTGTCTTTCACACACCCACCAACTCATCCTTCACTTCCCCCCCACCTTTGTTTTTTGAATGCCAACTTTTTGCTTTCGAGGGACTGACCTTGAGGGGCAGGCTTTGCGGGCAGGAGACCCCCCCATCCCACTTTCTCTCGTGCCTCGATTTTCTGGGTCAGGAAGGGAAATGGTGCATGCACGCCTGGCCGGGTTTGAAGGAATCACACTCACTCATGCCTCCCACGGCATGGGGAGAAAGGGGGTAATTGTGGCTCCGCTTTGCTGATTCTCTCCACACACACACACACCGATTTTTGATGCAGTCTCGCTGCAGAGGGGAAAGAGAAGCTGCAGAGCACTTCCACACACATACCACCTCCCCCCCCCCCAAACACACACACCAATGCTGCAGAAGCAGGAGCGTGACCAAGGTTAGGCTTGCAGGAAAGAGAGAGAGGGAGAGAGGAAGTGACAGACAGACAGAGAGAGAGAGGAAGAGAAATAGAGAGAGAGAGAGAAAGAAACAGGAAGAGAGAGAAAAAGAGAGAGAAAGAGAGAAAAAGGGAGACAGAAAGAGAAAAGAGACATATGAGAGAGAAAGAGAGTGGGGAAGAGACAGAGAGAGAGAGAAAAAGAAAGAAAGAGAGCAGGAGAGAGGAAGAGACAGAGAGAGAAAAAAGAAAGAGAGAAAGAAATAAAGAGAGAGAAAAAGAAAGGAAGAGAGAGAAAGAGAGAGATGAGAGAAAGAGAGAGAAAAAGGGAGAGAGAAAAGAGACAGAGAAAGAGAGAGAGAGAGAAAGAGAGAAAAAGGGAGAGAGAAGAGACAGAAAGAAAGAGAGAAAGAAAAAGGGAGAGAGAAGAGAGAGAAAGAAAGAGAGAAAAGAGATATGATAGAGAAAGAGGGGAAGAGACAGAGAGAGAAAAAAAGAAAGAAAAAGAGAGAGAGGAAGAGACAGAGAGAGAAAAAAGAAAGAGAAAAAGAAAGAGAGAAAGAAAGAGGAAGAGAGATGCAAGAGAAAGAGATATGAAGAGAAAGAGAGAAAAAGGGAGAGAGAAGGGATAGAGAAAGAAAGAGAGAAAAGAGATATGAGAGAGAAAGAGGGGGAAGAGAGGAAGAGACAGAGGGAGAGAGAAAGAGAGGGAGAGAGGAAGAGACAGAGAGAGAGAGAGGAAGAGACAGAGAAAGAAAGGGAGAAAAGAGAGATATGAGAGGGAAAGAGAGAGGGGAGGAAGAGCGAGAGAGAGAAAGAAAGAGAAAAAGAGAGATGGAGAGAGGAAGAGACAGAGAGAGAAAGAAAGAGAGAATCTTTCTATTTTCTATATTTGATCCTTCCTGTCTTTTGCCCTGCATTGCTGGGATGAAAGATGGGAAAAAGTCAGGGTCCTCCAGCAACCCACTTATTCTTTCTTTGCCTTTTTTCCCTTCTTCATTTTCCCTTCCTTATTTTATTCATTTTTCTTTCTTTCTTCCTGGCTCTTTTGCAGTTGAGAGAGAAAACAAAATCAACAGTTGAAAAGTCAGGTGTGTGAGGATCATTGGGAGTGTGTGTGTGTGTGTCTGTGTCTCAGGACTCTGGGGAAAGTGGCATCTAGGGGTGGGGATTTCTAGGACTTTTAATGGGGGATTATGGGAGATGTCATCTGCAGGTTAGGCCAGCAGGAGGAAGAGTGTGGTGCACCAGGAATGTGAGGGAAAGGGATATCAAGGGCCTTCTGAGCTTTTGACCTGGACTGGTCCCTTGAATGGCTTTTAAAAGGGGATAGGAGGCCTAGGTATGCAAATAGAGTCTTCACAGAGCCTCCTTATTCCAGGACACTCTACCAGGAAGATCTGATGTTCAGCATTAACAAAAAAAGTTGATCTTCCTGCTTGGGGTGGGGTTTTTGGGGGGGGGGGTTGGGGAGGTTAACTCTGCAAATATATTTTTTTCCTTCTGCAACCCCATTCCATGACTTACTCAGGGGGGGGGGGGAAATCAAATCTGGGAGTTTTTCGTTCTGTGCATTTTTTTCCCCCCTTCCCCCTCCGTTCTCATCATCTTACCCATTTTATAGCGGGGAAAAAAAATCTGGGCCTTTTTCTATTCCTCCGCTTTTCTCAAAACCCCATTTCTTTTGCGCAGGATTGACAAGGAACATTTAAAAAAAAAAATCATCCCTCCTATAACTTGAAACGCTTTCTCTCCCTCCCTCCGTTCCTGAACTCCCGCACGACTGTCCTTCCCCAAACCATGGTTTTTCAACAAGCCACCATTTGGCTCCAGGCGAATCCGGCGAGACCCCCTAATTTAATAGGGGATGGCGGGTTTCATTCACTCTTTTTGCCTTAACCTGGCAAGAAATCCCATAGGAGAGGTTGCCAACGTCGCAAGGCCTTGCCTCGTTTTTTAGCCAGGTTTGGGGCTGGATAAGCCCCAATTGGGGAGGGGGGGTGGTCCTCTCCAGGCCAGCCTGCACAAACTGTGATACGTGGCCCGATGTCCCCCCGCAAACCCTACTCAAGTATCCTCCATTTCCGTTCTCAGAGGTCAAATAATTCGTCTCTCTCTCTCTCTTGTAAGTTTCTGCATTGCCCTCTGCAAAGAGCAATTTGAAACCAGCCACCACAATCGGCACCACAACAAAATTAAATGTGCCCAAAACTCGGAGATTGGTACTGCTGGGATCTTGGCTTGGTCAAAAAGCAGATATTATGACCTTTATGTTTTAAAATGCATTAAAGCACCAGAAAGGGAATGAAAGAAAATTCCCAGGGGTTTGTAGAAAAGAAGAGTTGGGGGGGGGGGAATACTTTCAGACCCTCCACCACTCCCTCCCCACTCTGGCCGCCTTCGCCCAGGAGTGCTTGGACACAAAGTGGGTTTTTCTGCACGCTGGACATTAAGTGTGTGTTTTTATTTCATGTGGACGGGACTTGCTGGCCGTCTCAATTTTTGCAACCAGCTGCACACACACCCCCAATCCACTTTTCAAGGTGAGGGGTTTTGTATGTGTGTGTGTGTGGGGAGTTACTGCAGTTGTCTACCCCCCCACACACACACCCCACCCCCACCCCAAAGCATGGGCTCCTGTGTTTGTAGAATAGATCCATTTTTCCCTCCCCCTGGAATCCTTTGTGATCCAGCCCCTGGGTTTCTCGGCCGCCGCATTTATTCTAAGGGATCGATTTCTCTCTCCCCCACCACCACTTTTCGTAACTCAGTGAGCAGCCTGCGCATCCATGCTTGCAACAAACCGGGTTTTATTTTTTAAAAAAATAAAGCATTTTTCCACCGTGCACAGGGACATTAGGTGGAGGGACGATTCGGGATAGGAAATTGAGTTTTTAAATTAAATCAACGGTGAGGGTTTTTTTAACCTGGTCATTGCAGGCTTCTCTCTCTCTTTCCCTCTCTCTCTTCCTCCCTCTTTCTCTCTCCCCTCCCTCCCTCTCCCTCCCTCTCTCACTCCTTCTCTCTCCCTCCCTCCCTCTCTCTCCCTCCCTCTCTATCACCCTGTCACTCTCTCCTCCCCCCCTCCCTCTCTATCTCCCTGTCTCTCCCTCCCTCTCTATTACCCTGTCCCTCCTCCCCTCCCTCCCTCTCTGTCCCTCCCTCCCTCTCTATCTCCCTGTCCCTCCTTCCCTCCCTTCCTCTCTATTACCCTGTCCCTCCCTCTCTCCCTCCTTCCCTTTCTCTCCCTCCCTCTCTATCACCCTATCCCTCCCTCTCTATCACACTATCCCTCCCCCTCCCTCTATCTCTCCCTCCCTCACTATATCCCTGTCCCTCCCTCCTTCCCTCCCCCTCTCTCTCCGCCTCCCTCTCCCTCCCTTCTCTCTCTCCCTCCCTCCTTCCCCCACTTTCTCTCTCCCTCCTCCCCTTCCTCCCCCTCTTTTCCCTTCCTCCCTCCTTCCATGATCCATCTCTCTGTCTCTCTCCCTATCCGTCCTTCCCTCCCTCTCTCTCCCTCCCCCCTCTCTCTTCCTCCCTCTCTATCTCCCTGTCCCTCCCTCCCCCTGTCCCTCCCCCCTCTTTCTCCCTCCCTCTCTCTGCCTTTCCCTCCCTCCCTTCTCTCTCTCCCTCCCTCCTTCTCCCTCTTTCTCCCTCCCTCCTTCCATGATCCGTCTCTCTCTGTCTCTCTCCCTATCCCTCCTTCCCTCCCTCTCCCTCCCTCCCTCCCTCTCCTTTTTACATGCATATTCTAGGACTGAAAAGATCAATAGACAGCGATCTGGCTCTTGCAACAGTGCACATCGCTAAATTGTGGCTTGCTGAACAAACCACAGCTCGCTAGCTTTGCTTGTAAACAGTGCTTGGATTTACACAGCCTTCCATTTAACCGGCTACGGTTTCTTGCAGTTTTTCTCAAAGTTAGCGACTTTAAAAAGAGGTGGACTTCAACTCCCAGAATTCCAGGCTGGCTGGGGACTTCTGGGAGTTGAAGTCCACCTGAGTTAAAGTTGCCCAGCTTGAGAAAGATTGATTTATTTCCTTCGGGGGGCCCTCAGCTTTTAATTCCCTCACAGTCTTATGATGTACACACTCCACGGAAGCAGAATTCCGAAATTGTTCTGCAAAGCAGCATTCCAGTGATAGCAGCATTCTGGTATTTGAGGGGCTGCCACAAAGAAGAGGGGGGGTCAACTTATTTTCCAAAGCACCAGACAAGAAACAATGGATGGAAACTAAACGAGGAGTGAAGCAACCTGGAACCAAGGAGAAACTTCCTAACAGGGAGGACGATTAACCGGTGGAACAGAGAAGTTGCTTTCAGAAATCGTGGTTGCTTCGTCACTGGAGGTTTTTAAGAAGAAACTGGACAATCACTTGTCTGCAATGCTATAGGCTCTCCTGCTTGAGCAGGGGGCTGGACTAGAAGACCTCCAAGGTCCCTTCCAGCTCTATTCTGATTGATTGCATTTTCACCGCCTCTGTTATGTTTCTCCTCCTCTGCCCTAAACATCCAGTTAGTTATTGACTTAAAATCATCCGTGTAGTGATGGTTCGAATGACACTGAAAAAAAAACCCGGTCCTTTCACTTATAACAGGGGTAGCATCCTCACGATCAAAATGTAGACGCTTGACAACCCGACATGTGTTTATGATGGTTTTCTGACCGAGACTTCCCAAGAGCAGGAAGCAAACTCCTTGTCCCGAGAAAAAACCCTTTTATGAATTTACTGTGAATTCTGCTCATTTACATCCAGCAAAGTCTTTCAAGGGAGGATTTACGGTCACAAACCTTATCTGGCTTGGAGAGATGCCAGGCTGGTATCTGCAGAACTTGGCAAGGAGTCTCAGAGAGTCAGGAACCAATGAAGTGAACTAACTGTCTCCTGCAAACTCCACTCCCCTTTCGCTCCTCTTTTATTTCCCCTGGGAGGGGCCATTCATCGTCCCCCTGTGGCCTCACTCCCAAGCCGACCCCTGTTCTTTAGCTGTTCCTTCGTCTGGAAACTCTGCCTGCACACACTGGGAACAGGCTCCAGCTGTTCTTCTGCCTCACTGCTGTCTGACTCCAAAGAACAGGAGTTGACTTGGAGTAAGGCCACAGGTGGACGGTGAATGGCCCCTCCCAGAGGAAATAAAAGAGGAGCAAATTTAAAATAAAATAGAATGAATAGAATAGAAAATAAAATAATGAAAATAGAATGAATAGAATAGAAAATAAAATAATGAAAACAGAATAGAATAATAGGGTTAGAAGGGACCTTGGAGGTCTTCTAGTCCAACCCCCTGCTCAGGCAGGATACCATTTCAGACAAATGGTGGTCCAATCTCTTCTTAAAAACCTCCAGTAATGGGGCACCCACAACTTCTGCTTTGTCTTTTTCATAAGCATGGCAGGGTGACAAGATTTCGCAGCGCCAGGGTTTTAAGGGACAAAACCGTGCAGGGCCGCATCGGGTGTGAGCTGCACGTCCTTTGCAGCTCAGGTGCTGCATTTGCAGCTGCCAAAACACCTGGATCTCTTCCCCTGCTTCTCTCCAGCCAGGAGAAGGAAGGATTAAAAAAAAAAAAAAAAAAGAACACCACCGCAGCTTGCTGAGTGCGTCTCTTCCCAAAATTTGCTGATTTCTTCTCGCAGTGATGGGACCGAGGCTGGGAATAAATGCAGTTCCATTCTTCTTTTTGATCTGGTTAAAGGGATGGGTTTGTGTCTCCTACTAAACCAGGGTGGCTTGATATTTTAAATTTTGAGAGAAAAGTACCCCGAAAGCTGGTTTTCTGTTCTTGAAACGAGACGAGTTTGTGATAACCTTGTTCATGGATTTGGGGCAATTCTCAGTCTGCAAAAGGCTACGTTAGCAATAGCAATAGCAATAGCAGTTATACTTATATACCACTTCATAGGGCTCTCAGCCCTCTCTAAGCGGTTTACAGAGTCAGCATATTGCCCCCAACAATCCGGGTCCTCATTTTACCCACCTCTGAAGGATGGAAGGCTGACTTTCTCTCTTTTCTTTTTTTCTCCTCCTCTGGAAGTTTTGGGATGCAGTTCCCATGCTCCCCAGCCCGGAGCTATGCTGGGAGGATGAGGAATTGGCATCTGGCAGAATTATTTCTGAATTCTCCTTTTTATTTTGTTTATGCGAACTTCACATCTTTGCAACACATTACACTTCATTTACATGTCTGTTGTGATTCTTTTATCTGTACATATAAGTCTTGTATAACTATAACTTTATATATATATATATGTTTGTGCATTTATATTATTTCATACATCTTTTTTCTTCATTCTATATATAACATTCTATATATTCTATGTATAACAACCTTTATTACGTTTGAATCATTTTGCATCCATTTCCTATTATTTATTTGCTACAGTCTATTTTGTATTTCTATCTTTTAATCATTTTCCACTTTTATAGTTGTTTTTTAATTTATTGATCTTTCTTCCTTTCTTTTTTTGCTTTCCTGCTTCCCCACCCCTACCTTTCCTCTAGCCAATTATGTCATAAATCCCATATGGAGTAATATTCAGATTCTTCTTTTAATGGCAGCCTAAAACCCAGATCCTGCAGGATCCAACAACCAGGCTACGAGTTGGAAGGGGCCTTGGAGGTCTTCTAGTCCAACCCCCTGCTCAAGCAGGAGACCTCCTCCCACTTCAGACATGTGGCTGTCCAGTCTCTTCTTTAAAAAGCTCCCGTGTTGGAGCAACCCACGACTTCTGGTGGCAAGCTGTTCCACGGGTTAATGGTTCTAACTGTCAAGTTGGAACCCCCCCCCCCCCCCAGGCTAACCTTTTCGGGATAACAGAATATTCAGAATAACTTAGAATTGCTGTCAGGTTTCCAAAAAATGCCCTAATTGATTCACAAGCCTCGGGCCAAACTCCAAAAGAAAATTAGTCATTTGTTAAGGAACCTTCATTTTTGGCAAGATCTTTTTGCAGTCAGATCTGAGCCTCATTTGAATTATAGCTGAACTTTACCCCTGTTCCCCCCCCTCCCCTCAGTCTATGTCATAAATCACATTCCCCAATGAGGTGTACCCCTCCCAAGCCTGCTGCAGTAATCTGAGCCGAACGTATGCGTGGAATGCGTCCCCCCCCCTTCTCTCACTATGAGTCCTCCTGGACCCACAGCTGACCTTAGAACATCATTTGTCGGCTGTGACCAGGGGGGCATTTGCCCAGGTCCGCCTGGTGCACCAATTGCGTCCCTACCTGAACCGGGAGGCCCTCACAACAGTCACTCACGCCCTTGTGACCTCAAGACTGGACTACTGCAATGCGCTCTACATGGGGCAGCCCTTGAAGAGCATTCGGAGACTTCAGCTTGTCCAGAATGCAGCCGCGCGAGCGATTGTGGGTGCACCTTGGTACACCCACGTTACACCTATCCTCTGCGAGCTGCACTGGCTGCCTATCGGTCTCCGGATACGCTTCAAGGTGCTAGTCGTCACTTATAAAGCCCTTCATGGTATTGGACCTGGGTACTTGAGAGACCGCCTGCTGCAAATTACCTCTCAAAGACCTATTGGATCCCACAGATTAGGCCTCCTCCAAATTCCATCCGCCGGCCAATGCCGATTGTCGACCACCCGGAGGAGGGCCTTCTCTGTGGCTGCTCCGGCCCTCTGGAATGATCTCCCCGTGGAGATCCAGCTCCTCACCACTCTTCAGGCTTTCCGCAAAGCCGTCAAAACCTGGCTGTTCCGACAGGCCTGGGGCTGATGAGTTCCCATCCCCACTCGAATTGTGTGGCTGTTGACTGTTTTTAAATTGTTTCTGTATTTTGTTTGTTTGTCTTTTGCTTTTTTGTTGTATTATTCCCTCCCCTTGGTTTGTTAGCCGCCCTGAGTCCCTCCGGGAATAGGGGGGCATACAAGTTTAATAAACCTTGAAACCTTTAGGAGTTGACAATTTTCACTTGATAAATGCAAGAAAAGCGAAGGCAGAACAACAGAAGAGTTGGAAGGGACCTTGGAGGTCTTCTAGTCCAACCCCCCTGCCAATGGTGGGATTCAATTTTTTTTACTACCGGTTCTGTGGGCGTGGCTTAGTGGGCATGATGTGGCTTGGTGGGAGTAGCAGGGGAAGGATACTGCAAAATCTCCATTCCCTCCCCACTCCAGGGGAAAATTCCCGTTTCCTCCCGATCAGCTGGGACTTGGGAGGCAAAGAATAGACGAGGGCGAGGCCAGCCAGAGGTGATATTTATCGCTTCTCCAAACTACTCAAAATTTCTGCTACCGGTTCTCCAGAACTGGTCAGAATCTGCTGAATCCCACATCTGCCCCCTGCTCAAGCAGGAGACCCTATACCGTTTCATACAAAACCCCTTTTTAAAATCCTCTAGTGTTGCAGCACCCACAACCTCTAGAGGCAAGTTCTTCCACTAATTAATTGTTCTAACTGTCAGGAAGTTTCTAAGCCAGGGCTTAAGAGAGTTGTTCAGCTCAATCGGTCTCCAGCAGCCAACCTCGGATGCCAGAAACGTCCGACAGGTCTCCTGGCCCAAATTTTGCCAAGCTTGCCAGGCCCCCATGTCAAAAGAGGGCCTGTTTGTCCTCTCTGGCCATTGTTTTGCTGCATTGATGCCCTTTCTAAGGGCTGGCAGGACCCATCATCCAGGACATCGTTGCCCGAGAGGCAAAGTACAGCAAAATCCCGCATAAATGCAAGGATTTCAGATCAAGCCAGTGAGGGAGGTCCATGCGTAGATCGGGAAGGCTGCAGAGATGTCATTGCCACGTGGTCTGTGCAGAGCAGAGACGCAACAGCACATTTGAGTCTCTCCTTAAGGCATAAGCGCAATAGCATTTAGATTTATATACCGCTTCACGATAACCTTGCAGCCATCTCTAAGCAGTTTGCAGAGTCAGCATCTCTTGGCCTCCCCAACAATCCGGGTCCTCATTTGACCCACCTCGGAAGGATGGAAGGCTGAGTCAACCTTGAGCCAGCTGGTGAGGATCGAGCTGCTGGCAGTGCGCAGAGTCAGCCTGCAATGCTGCATTCTCATCACTGGGAAGGAAGGAAGGAGAGAGGGAGGGAGAGAGGGAAGGAAGGTAAAATAACAATAGCAATAGCAATAGCAGTTCGACTTATATACCGCTTCATAGGGCTTTCAGCCCTCTCTAAGCGGTTTACAGAGTCAGCATATCGCCCCCACAGTCTGGGTCCTCATTTCACCCACCTCGGAAGGATGGAAGGCTGAGTCAACCTTGAGCCGGTGAGATTTGAACCGCCGAACTGCAGATAGCAGTCAGCTGAAGTGGCCTGCAGTACTGCACTCTAACCACTGCGCCACCTCGGCTCTAACAATAGCACTTAGACTTATATACCACTTCATAACAATTTACAGAGTCAGCATATTATCCCCAACAATCTGGGTCCTCATTTTACCGACCGGTGCTTTCTTGGTCTGGAGGAACAAACACCGATTGCCAACAGAGATCCCTCACTGCTGACACTCCCCCCCCCCCCCGCAAAAAAAAATCCCCAGGTGACTGGATTTGTAAGATAGACTGCCCCGGTTCCGAGAGGCTCCCTTCCACTCTCCGATCCGGATGCTGTGGCTAGGTCTTGCTTCTCCAAATTGGGGTACTTGAAAGCAGGCGACGACATTTTACGTTTGAATCTGAATTCTTATTCTTTTGTCAGGCAGAGTTTCTGGGCACTGTCGTACCACAGCTGTCAATCAAATTGGCTCCAATCTTTACCACCAGCGAAATGATGGAGCTGTAGGGCATAAGGAAGGCCAACATCACAGCTTACTTCAAAGAAACCGAGGCTGGTTTTGAAGTCAGATGCTGGCAGGGAAATCAAGGGCTGGGATTAAGTTCATTTCTTCATTTGATTATTGATTATTGGAGCGGCGCGGTGGCCTAGGGGTGGAACTCTCGCCTCATAATCAGGAGGCTGTGAGTTCAATCCTAAGTAGAGGCAGATATTTCTCTTTCTCTGGGCACAATGAGAATATTTCTGCCGAACAAAACTCCGCATTGGCAACAGGGAAAGGCATCCGGCCATTAAAACACTTGCTAGTTCCATTCAGTTGCCTGGACTCCACCCCGCTAAGGAATTATGGGGTCGTTAAATGAAGATGAAGATGATTTATTTTTATTATTGATTGTGATTTACTCCTATCATAATTGGGGAGTGGGGAATTTTGCTACTTATCAAAGGAATTCTGGAGCCCTAAAAAGATTTTTCTGCTTGGAGTGATTTGAGTATCAAGATTTGAGATCAAACAGCCAACCTCAATTGATATTACTCAATTGGCCAGCTCCATTGCGCTGACACTTGATAAATGTCTCATTTAGTGACCGAAGCTTTGGGCTCAATTGTTGTCATACGTCGAGGACTACCCGTATATAGAGTGAGATTAAGCTTCCATCAAATGATATCAAAACACTGCCCCCTCTTATCTGTCAATGGAATTTATCCTCAACTTTTTTTGTGATGGATCCCCCCCCCCATTTATTTATTCATTTGAGTCAAAGTTTCTCCAAGCTTGCCTGCTAGGGACTACAAAGACAATCATCCCCACCAACGTAAAAAAAAAGTTTAGGAATTGCAGGATAGCAAAGCCAGAGGATGCGAGAGTGAAAAATTGAAATCTTTCTATGAACTTGTGACCTCGTTGAAGGAAGGCCTAGAGTTGTCATGATCCACCTACGCAGCCAGAGAGATGGGAGTTGTAGTCCGGCAGCATTCAGAACATTTTTAGTTGTCTTAAGTATTTTCTTGAATAATTCTTTGCTTAATTCAAAGCTGCAAAATCAATTCTCTTTTTTCTTCTGATCGTTTCCGATTTCTGCTGCTATTTGTAGAATCTCAATTTTGTCAATTTTATACATTCCCCAATCACATTTTTCCCCCTGATATCCGTGCCTTCAACTGATTGGGGAAAAAAACTTAATAATCTTGGATTTTGTTCTGTATGTCTTGTGGTGATTGCACCAGCCCAGATAATAGAAGGTTTTCTTCCCTTTTTTAGAACAGACTTCTATTCATTTCTCCTCTTGCTCTTTTCTTCCCCACCTTTGCAAATACATCTGTTTAATTCTATATTTCAACCACAAAGCCCTGTGTGAAATTGCTATTAATCTTATCAAGCGTTTTACAAGCCAGAAGCATTAATTGTGTGCACCCAGATATTAATCCATTTTATCCAGCATTATTCCCTTCCCATTTTGCAAAACGCCTTTCTTTCTCTTCTCCTCTATCAATCCAACTCATCTAATCCCGATGTTTCACTGATATTGACTAAGTGCATCTAATTTAAAGCGGCAAGATTTGGCGAATTAAGGAGTTAGTCGTTTCCCCACCTGTCCTTCTAAAGAGGTTTGCACATTTCAGCTCCAATTATTCTTGGATATGAGAGCAGCGGCTTGGAGGGGAACAGTAGCCCAGTGGCTTGAAAAATTCTAATTTTGAGAGGTGAGGTTACGTTAATCTATTCATTATGCAGGTTTTAACAGAATCAGAGAGTTGGAAGGGACCTTGGAGGTCTTCTAGTCCAATCCCCTGCTCAAGCAGGAAACCCTCTATACCATTTGCTCAATAGTAATAACCAGGAGAGGGATCTTGGATTTCTAGTGGACAACCATTTAAATATGAGCCAGCTGTGTGCAGCAGCTGCCAAAAAAGCCAAACCAGTTCTAGGTTACTTAAACAGGGATAGAATCAAGATCATATGAAGTGTTAATACCACTTTATAAGGCTTTGATAAGGCCACATTTGGAATTCTGCATGCAGTTTTGGTCGCCACGATGTAGAAAAGATGTGGAGACTCTAGAAAGGGTGCAGAGAAGAGCAACAAAGAGGATTAGGGGACTGGAAACTAAAACATATGAAGAACGGTTGCAGGAATCGGGTATGTCTAGTTTAATGAAAAGAAGGACTAGGAGAGTCTTCCAATATCTCAGGGGTTGCCACAAAGTAGGAAGAGTCAAGCTATTCTCCACGGCACCTGAGTGTAGAACAAGAAGCAATGGGTGGAAACTAATCAAGGAGAGAAGCAACTTAGAACTGAGGAGAAATTTCCTGACAGTGAGAACAATTAATCAGTGGAACAGAAGTTGCCTCCAGAGGTTGTGAATGCCCCAACACGGGAAGTCTTTAAGAAGATGTTGGATAGCCATTTGTCTGAAATGGTATAGGGTTTCCTGCCTAGGCAGGGGGTTGGACTAGAAGACCTCCAAGGTCCCTTCCAACTCTGTTATTGTATTTTATTGTATTTCAGACAAATGGACAGGACGGGACAGAACAGAATACAAGAGAATGCAAAATAAAACTAGGATGGGATAGACTAGGATAGAAGATTGCAAAGGGACCTTGGAGGTCTTCTAGTCCAACTCTCTGCTCAGGCAGGAAACCCTATATCTATGATGGTGAACCTATGGCACGCAGAGCCCTCTCAGCGGGCACGCCAGCCATCGCCCCAGCTCAGCTTCACTGTGCATGCACGCGCCCTCCAGTGGTGGATTCCTACCGGTTCAGACTGGTTCGGCCAAACCAGTAGTGGTTTAGCACCCTGGGCCGCTGGAACCGGCAGTGACCCAAGCCTACCATGCCCCTGAGCTGCTTCTCCGGGGGGGGGCGGGCATAAATGCCGGCATCTTGTTTTTCAGTTTTGCACATGCGCAGAACAATTTTAATTGCACGCGCCCCGCGCATGAGCAAACCTTCCCCTGGGGCCCTCCCGCCATCCAGCTGATTTTCAGGTCTCTGCCACCCATGTGCAGGGTACATGGGGTGTGTGGCGTGGCCCATTTTTGCTCCCAGGAGGCTGCAGAGAGGCCTACTAGAAAACTCACTTCACAAGGGTCTGGCTATAAATTTTGGGATGAATTGCGGTGGTATGCAGAGGGCTGCCCTAAATACCCACCCAATGCCCAATTAACCTTGGTCATAAATCGGCAGTGAGCAGAGGTAAGGCACCTCTAAATTAGACATTAGTAGGATAATAGTTCCTGTGTGCGTTTTGATTGGCAAACCTGGGCTACACCTGAAAATTAATAAAAATGAAGCTTTGTTCCTTTATTGCCCAACTAGATTATTTATCCCGGATGGATGGATTTGTTAAAAAATATTGTGCTGTTGTGATTGAATTATCTACTAAGACTGCATTACTATTATTCTTCTTTTCCTTCCCACGTATGACTATAACTATGTTGCTTGTATCTTTGCATTTTATATTGTTTTGTTTCCTAGTAGGATTTTGATTGCTTATTAGTAACCTATGACTATCACTAAGTGTTGTTTCATATGATTCTTGACGAACGTATTCTATTTTATTTTTTGTTATGCACATCAAAGACAAATTCGCGCACCAAGTGTGTCCAATCACACTTGGCCAATAAAGAATTCTATTCTATTCTATCCTATCCCATTCCATTCCATTCTGCATTCTATTCTATTCCATTCCACATTCTGTTCCATTCCATACCATACCATTCCATTCTATTTTATCTGAATTCTATTCTATTCTATTCTATTCTATTCTATTCTATTCTATTCTATTCTATTCTATTCTATTCTATTCTATTCTATTCCATTTCCTTCCATTCCATTCTGCATTCTACTCTATTCCATTCCATTCCATGTTCTGTTCTGTTCTATTCCATTCCATTCCATTCCATTCTGCATTCTATTCTATTCCATTCCACATTCTGTTCCATACCATACCATACTATACCATACTATACCATACCATAACATACCATTCCATACCATTCCATACCATTCCATACATTCCATACCATACCATTCCATTCCATTCCATTCTATTGTATCTGAATTCTATTCTATTCTATTCTATTCCATCTATTCTATTCCCTTCCCTTCTGTATTCTACTCCATTCCATTCCATTCCACGTTCTATTCCATTCCACGTTCTATTCTATTCTATTCCATTTCCTTCCATTCCATTCTGCATTCTACTCTATTCCATTCCATGTTCTGTTCTATTCTTTCCTATCCTATCCTATCCTATCTGAATTCTATTCTATTCTAATCTGAATTCTTTTCTGTTCTGTTCTGTTCTACTCTACTCTACTCTATTCTCTATTCTCTATTCTCTATTCTCTATTCTCTATTCTCTATTCTCTATTCTATTCTATTTTCTATTCTATAAGGCTTGCTTTAAGGACCCATGCGCAATTCCACTGAAAAATGTGACTCTACGTTGCACATGGATTGTGTGATCTCCAAAAAGCCAAGTCTATGACTTGCTTTTGTCTGTGATTTGTCTTATGGGAGACCCTGGTAGAATTCTGTATTATATAGTCGTGATACACTCCTGATATTTTGATATTTTTTTTGCCTTTTGTGTGGCATTTAGGAATCTAGGTTAGTTGGTCAAAATGTGGGTTTGCTTGTTTTTGGAGCCTGTTCCTCAACTCTTGTCAATCTGGGCGATACAGGTAGTCCTCGAATTTATGACCACGATTGAGCCCAAAATTTATGTTGTTAAGTGAAACGTTTGTTAAGTGAGCTTTGCCCCATTTTACCACCTTTCCTGCCACAGTCGTTAAATGCATCACTGCAGTGGATAGAAGTTAGTCACCCGGTTGTTAAGTGAATATGGCTTCCCCCATTGCTTTTGCTCATCAGAAGGTCGCAAAAGGGGATCGCGTAATCCCAGGGACACTGCAGCCGTCATAAATATGAATCAGCTGCCAAGCATCTGAATTTTGGGAATGCTGCAATGATCCTAATGGTGAAAAATGGTCATAAGTCACACTTTCCGGTGCCGTCGTAACTTTGAACAGTCGCTAAATGAGCTGTTGCAAATCGAGGACTTTCTATCATTTGATTGCACTTTTAAGCAGATTAAAACATTTAATCCCAAAGGCAAGAAACGGAGTCAATCGCTAAAAACCCGACGGGGAAAAAAAGGTGCAAAAATAACGAGTTCTGCCAGACGCCTTTTTTTCAAGATGAAACAACTGTTCGAAGTTACGACTGTTGAAAAAAAAGGAATTTACGACTGGTCCTTGCACTTGCGACCACCAGAGTATCCCCGTGATCAAGCTTCAGTTGCTCGGATCGCTCTTTCCCCCAGGGCAGGGGTCGGCAAACTGAAACACCCAAAGAGCCAGTTGGACCCGTTTCCTACAGAAAAGAAACCACCGGGAGCCACAAAGGTCCTAACCGGAAGCCCCCTCTTCAATTCTGGAACTGCTGACCGGAAGTCCGGTTCCCTCACCATAGAGTCTCCTCCTAGCGCGGCTTCCTTTTTCCTCTACCTGTCCTAACCGAAAGCCCTATCAATTGTGGAGCCGACTGTAAGTCCGGTTCCCCCACCATAGAGTCTCCTCCTAGCACGGCGTACTTTTTCCTCTACCTGTCATAACCGAAAGCCCCATCAATTGTGGAGACAACTGGAAAACCGTCCCCTTGCCATAGAGTCTTCTCGTGGCGCACTGTGCTTCTCCCCCCCCCTCCCAGGAAGCTCCTCTCAAAATTGTGAACGGAGAGGGAGCTGCAGCAGAGGGAGGAAAGAGCCATATGCGGCTCCAGAGCTGCAGTTTGCTGAGCCCTGCCCTAGGAGTTTTCCCTAAGCAAAGTCAATGGGGAGGGGGAGCCTGATTCACTTAAGGACCATGCTCAAAAGGTCATCAAATAGGACAGGACTCCCTTAACCACATTGTTTAGGAATGGAAATTCCCACCCCACGTATGGGTCATAAATCAAAGGCTACCAGTGAATTATTTGGCTTCTGTAGTGTGTGTGAAGCTTTGTGATAATCATAGCTTGTTTGACACACACACACACACACACACCTCTAATTCAACCATGGTTTAGCACAATATGTAAACCCACAGAGCGAAGGGACGAATCTATGGGGGCTTGATCTCATTACTGATTTGGGGAAGCCGAGGCGAAGAGGGTCCTTCACGTGTTTCATGGCCAATTGGGGGCTTAAACCCAGTTTCCCTAACCTTAATCTCAGAGGCAAAGATCGAGTTTAAAGATGAGCTTGCGATCTCTTGAGGCCGTGTGACGGCAGTCCTCGACTTACAACTGTTCAGTGCTACATCAGCACTAAAAAAAGGGATGTGTGACCGTATTTCCCACTTAACGACCATTTCCCACTTTCCCGCCACGTCCCGGGAGTCACGCGATTTACATTCAGGGTGCTTGACCACCGACTCACACTTAACGGCCGGTCACCTTGTCCCGGCGTCACGCAATTTCCTTCGGCGACCTTGT